>NC_055991.1:29847117-30162918 GCF_018446385.1 Zingiber officinale | reverse complement strand
GGCACAAAACTAGATGTGACCTCGGCACGCAGGCCGGACTATGACATCAACATGTAGGCCGAGATAAGACACCGACACGCAAGTCGGGATAAGACGTTGGCACGTAGGTCAAGACACGATACACAGACAGGAGCAGTGCATAAGTTGGAACACAGTGCATAAGTCAGATCCGCGCAAGGTCAGAACACAATAATGACACAAAAGCCGGGAACAAAATAGTGGCACACAAGTCGGAGGCATATGACGACGAGGAAGCTACACCAGATAAGAGTTGGAGTCTTAAAGACGGCGACAACTAGCCGTAATGCGGCAGGGGCCGCTGCTGCGGCATGAAGGGCAGGGCTGTAGTTAGCCACCGTGGCACCCCAATGTGCAGACGGCGAAGGAGACGAGATGGCCGGATATGGCGCTGAGAGGTTCAAACGGCGAAAGAGACGAGGTGGGGAGCGATGCTTCGTCGCTGGATGTGCTGGCAATAGCTAGGGAAAGAGGAAGAGGAAAAGAAGAGGTGTCGACGTCATGTGCAGTGCGTCGGCGTGGTCATCGACGAGCGGCGAAGGCGACTAAGTGGCGTCAGCATGGAGAAGATGAGGCGTCAAGAGCTCAGCGGGAAGGAGAGCCAGGGGCATGCCTGACCGGCAGTGATGGTTGGCCGTTGTGACGAGGAAGCAAGTGGGAGCATTGTCGGAGAGCAGCTGTTGATGTTGGCGTCGGTCCCTTGCGCCGGCGGCGTGCTCCCGTGCGACGGCGATGACATAGGAGGTGGAGAGAAGGGAGGAGGGGGTGACTGGAGGAGGAAAAAGAGGGGAGCAGCCGGCAGTCGGCGTCCTCATCAGCGAGGAGCGTGGGAGGGAAGAAGAAGGCCTCTCCTTGGTTCATGTTGGCGGCGATCCAAACACCAAGCAGCCCCCTGATGCAGTGCCCCATTTCCCCTCTTAAAGCCCTAACCAGTGAGAAGACCAAAATGCTCCTGCCTTTCCCTCCTAATTTCTTTTCTGCCCCTAAACCATCTCCGTATCACAAGCCTCCCCTTCAAGTATAGTCGAAGGAGGCGCAAGTTCGACTGACTAGACCAAGCCAAATGAAAAATAGAATCGCTACTGAATGCATAGTCATATCGCGAGGCCTGTCATATAACGTCGAATGAGCAACTGTGGCGATGCCGAGCTGAACAGGGGATGGAAAGCTAAGCAGACGAACGAGCAAATGTTTAAGGGGCGATCAATCAAATAAAAGTGTGTCAAGCTGAATAACGTATGGAATGTCGAGCTGAGTGACATAAGAAAAATGCATGCCAAGTAAACGATCGATCGAATGCCGAGGGACACCGAGGGATATTGAGAAGACGATCGAGTGATGCTGAGCAGAGCGATCGAGCAATTATGCAAATGCAAAGCGAGAAGTAAAAAAACAAGTGCCGACCGGGCGATAAATGCGGGGCAAAGCGACGAGTGAGACACGAACAACGGGTGCATGACAGAACAACAAAATAGATGTGGACGACGAGTGCAAGGCGGAACGGCGAGTGAGTCGCGAGCTATGAATGTCGACCATGCTATTGTTAGAGTGTATACTAAAAGCCTAGCTTTTGGTATAAACATTTATCTAGAAATAAGAATCACATTGGTCAAATGTCTACATTTATGATAAATGTAGTTGCTCAATTAATTTATATTGAAGATAACATGGTGTGTGGTGTCACACACAGAAGATCATGTTATCGGTTCCTTATAAATTATAAACAGTAGCTCACGACCAAGATGGAAAGGAACAAACCATTGGAAGGTCGTAGTGTAATTAGGTATTAGTTTATCTGAACTATATAATTACACTAGTACACTTAGAGTGTATTGAGTAGGACCATTTGAGTTCATTCCTTTTATACTGACTTTATAAAGGAACAAAGACCTCAGTTATTATGGAAGTATGTGCTCTTAATCCTAATATAATAACAAGCACATATATTTGATATTTATTTCTTTAATTTATCAATGGGTGAGATTTAGTTCGATGAATCAATAAGCCCGATAAGTTGGGAAATGATATCACTTATAGTGTGTGTTGTTGATTATAGAAGGAAACTGTGTCCTAGAGATACTAGGTTGAGAATGCCCCCAAGAGGAGCTCAAAAGGATTGTCATGTTAAACCCTGCAGGTGGACTTAGTCCGACATGACGATGAAGTTGAGTGGTACTACTCTTGGAGCTAGATATTAATTAAGTGAGTTGTCAGTAACTTACTTAATTAGTGGACATTTGTTATCTTAAACACAGGGAGACTAACACACTCATAATAAGAAGGAGCCCAAAAATATAATTTGGGATTGGTGTGGTAGTTCAATAATAATTCTCTAGTGGAATGAATTATTATTGATAAAATTAAGTTGTGTGTTCGGGGCGAACACGGGATGCTTAATTTTATCGGGAGACCAAAACCAATTCCTCCTCTCGGTCCCTATCGTAGCCTCTTGATTATAGAGTACTATACCCACCTATACCCACCTTCTTACCCATCCTATAGGGGGCCGGCCAAGCTAGCTTGGAGACCAAGCTAGGGCCGGCCATGTTTTGGTTCATGGGTAAATTCATGTGGCCGGCCCTAGCTTGAACTCAAGCTTAGGTGGCCGACCCTATTAAAATAAAAAGGAATTTTATTTTTAAAATTTTTCTTATGTGGATAACATGATTTAAAAGAGAGTTTAAAAATTTAAATATGTCCTTTTATAAGATTCTACAAAAGATTAAGAGAAGAGTTGAATCTCTTTCCTTATTTGTAGATTAAAAGGTTGATTTTAATTTTGGTAAAAACTTCCTTTTAATCATGTTCATAATTTAAAAGAGAGTTTAAAAATTAAAATATCTCTTTTATAAAGCTTCTACAAAAATTAAGAAAAGATTAGATATCTTTCCTTATTTGTAGATTGGAAGAGATTTTAATTTTTTAAAGATAACTTTCTTTTTATCCACATGTTTAAAAGAAATATTTTAATTTATAAAATTTCCTTTTTATTAACCATCATGAAGGGAAAAATTATTAGAGAAATTTTTTATAAAATTTCCGGAAACAAATTAGGAAAGTTTTAATTCTTGATTGAATTAAATTTCCTTTGCTTGGTTTAAAGTGGCCGGCCACATTGTTGATGAGAAAAAAATTATTTTTAATTAAATAAATTTTCCTTATCAATGGAAAAAGAATTAAGGAAATTTTTATTTAAATTTCCTTATTTGCCAAGGCCATGGATTATAAAAGAGAGGGTAGAGGTGCCTTCATGGTTAACAACTCTATTATTTTTCCTCTCTCTTTTTCTTCCTTGGTGATGCCATCCTCTCCTCCTTTCTTCTCTTTGATGGCCGAACCTCATCCTTCTTGTGGAGACTCATATGGTGGCCAGATCAAGTTTAGAGAAGAAGAAGAAGAAGGAGAGAAAGAAAGCTTTGTTTCTAGCATCCCTTGGAGCATGGTGGTGGTGGCTGAACCTCTTCATACTAGAAGATGTTTTGATGGCCGAAACTTGCAAGGAAGAAGAAGGTGCTTGGTGGTTCTCATCTCGGAAGATCGTTGCCCACACAACGTCCGAGGTTAGAAGAGGAATACGGTAGAAGATCAAGAGGTTTTTCTAAAAGGTATAACTAGTATTTTTCTTTCCGCATTATACTAGTTATTTTTGGAAATAATACTAAATACAAGAGGCATACGATTCTAGTATTTCGAATTTGTTTTCGATATAGTGTTCTTTTGTTTTTCTTTTCCTTGTGATTTGATTGTTCTTTTCGGTTAACCTAAAGTTATTTTAGGAAATTAAATATTAGCTTTCCATAAAAGGTTTTGTCTAGTCGGTGGTGGTAGCTCCCATATCCAAGAAGGCCATGTGCCTCGCCACGTCAGTACTGGGAACCAATTATGGAAATTAATATTTAATGGAATTAATAACTTAAGGTGATTTGGGTCGAGCGTGTTAAGTTCCGCAGGAGATCCAAGTCTAAACCTAAAAGAACAAATAGATTAAGTTTTGGATCAAACGTGTTAAGTTCCGCAGGCGATCCAAAATTTAATTTAAAAGAACACATGGTAGCTAGGAAAAGGTTCAGACCTTTGTACAAAATTTTTGTACAGTGGAACCTCTAGGTTTTCCGAGTAGCAACCAACAATTGGTATCAGAGCTAGGGTATTGCCTCTGTGTATTTGGTATTAGTTTAATTATGCACATGTCATACATAATTTAGGCAGGTTAATAGTAGAATATGCTAACTTTGTGGATGCAGGATCCAACTATTATGGCTTATAGTTATTATGTGTGTGATTGGACCCTTGGACATGTCAAGGGCATTTTATTGTGTGTGTATGATTGTATTATAAAATACAGCAGGAGCTGTATTTAGTTTTATTAGGATTTTATTTTTTGATCTAGATACATGTACATTCCTTCGAGGAATATAGGATCAAAAAATGTAAAATTCTATTTATGTCGCGGATCGAGTCTTGCAAGGCGTGGAACCTTTTGAGGACCAAAGGCGCAGTGGAACAAGGAGCAAGATGGATGCGACAACTAGACCCGGTGGCGGTGGCCAAAGATGGCAGCAGCTAGGGTTGGCAACACACGGAGGACAACTAGAGATAAAAGCCATAATAGTTGAAAATTAGATTTTCTATTTATTGCTTTTATATTGTGCTGTGTGTGCATGTTGGTTTACATATTTAGTAGGCTAGCATAGTTAAAATTCCTCATTTATAAATAACTAAGTGGGAGAGGGATTTTTAAGTAAATCCCATGGTCTCCATTACTGGTTTGTAAGTGATGCAAACAAGCTTGCGCGTTGGCTCTGAGTGCCTTCCTCCATAACGGATGAGCTTGTTTGTGGATCACTAGAACAGACTTTCATTTTTGGATGACTATAGGAAGTTAATTAAGAGCGTGTGATCTTCCCCAACGGAAGGGGCATAATCTTATTAATGGACTTAGTGTCAAGTAATGGTATACACTTAGACACATTTAATAGTATCCTCCCCAACGGAGTCACTACTATCACTTGTGTGACCAAAGGGAAACCAACTATTGATTTGTCATAAAACTAGATTGACAACATAATAAAATTAATAAAACCCTCTTACAAATGTTTGAATTTGTATACGTCCACACTAACGTGGCATACAAGATTCATGATGTTTGAGGTAATTTTATTTGTCAAAAGTTATATTGACAAGATAGTCAATGGGTAAAACCCTCCTCTTACAAATGATGAATTTGTATACATCCACACTAACGTGGCATGCAAAATTCACGGTTATTGAGGTGTTGGTGAATTTAAATAATATTGTTTGAGGAATCAATGTTATTTTAAATTCAAAGAGTTTTGACCAAATATTTGATCAAAGACAGATCAACTATTAATTTTATTCGTCATAAAGTAAAGTTGACGAGATAATAAAATTAATGAATAAAATCTCCTCTTCGATTTTGTATACACAAAATTCATGGAGATTTTAAGGAGTTGATCTTGACCAAATATTTTTGTGATTCTTAGGATGTTTGTCAATCCCTAGTAGTCATACTATAGAAAAAGACTTAGTAGTCCCAATTGTAATGATTGGAAATAGGACTTGGACATTAAGGTAGACTGTCTTCTTAGAACTAAGAACAATTTAGGTGTATTTAATTCATTAGTTGAAACATGTCTAGTGGTGTTATCTACCAGAACCTGGAGTGTAGATACAAGATGCCATTAATCATGTCTGCAATTCATTGCAGGGTTCCAGGAAACCCGACAACTAAATGAAAGGTAAATCACCGTCCACATGGGCACTACTGTAAAAGTGGTAGCTGTTGCAGTGAGAGATGTTTATCCTTTGATAAGAATAAAATATAGATTTTAAGTAATTGTCTTTACGTACCAAGTTTAGAAAGAACCTGACTTCAGTTTCTAAACTATTATAGATATTGTGTCTATTTTGATAACAAAGTTGTTATCAAGAAAAATAGGGAAGTTATCTATTCTGGTATGATGGTTGACAATTTATAATCCAATAACTCCCACGATGCAACAAATGGAAATTAGTAACACATCTTCTAATTTTAAGAGAAAGCAACCTTCGGAAATGAACCAATTATATCTTTGGCATCTAAAGCTAGGTTATACTTGAGTAGGATTTATTGGTAGCTGATGAACTTTTGAGTTCATTGGTAGTGGAAATCTTTCCAACCTGCGAGTCTTACTTGGAAGGAAAATAACCAAGAAGCTTTGGAGTCAAAGATATGTTGAAATCGGTTCATTCTGATTTGTGTGATCCTATGACTATCCAGACAAGAGGTAGTATTGAATATTTTGTCTATTTTATAGACAACTATTCAAGATACAAATAAATTTACTTAATGTACCGCAAGACTAAGTACTTTGATTAGTTCAAAGAGTACAAGGCTGATGCGGAGAAATGTTAAAGTAAAAGTCACTATGGTAAGATCGTAGTGGCAAGTACCTCTTGGAAGAATTTAGGAGTCACTTATCAAAAGTAGAGATTCAATCCCAACTAACTGCACCTGGTACACCCCAACAGAATGGTGTAGAAAAAGGAAGGTATAGGACTCTTATGGAAATAAGTAGATTGATGAGTTATTTAGAAAATTACCAAAATCATTTTAAGGATATACTCTGGAAACGGAAGTGAATATAGTACCTTCCAAAGACAGAACTCTCTACTCATATAGAATTGCTGAATAGGCGTAAGCCTATTTCGAAGCATATTCGGATTCGGGTAGTCCAACACATATGTAGAAGAGAGACAATGATAAGTTGGACAAGAATTCACTTGTTTGTGGGTTATCCTAGAGAAATGAAAGTAGGTTTATAGTCTTAAAAATCAGAAGGTCATTGTTAGCATCAATGACCGTTTTTTTAGAAAAGGACTATGTAATAAACTATGTGCCCATAAGAAAATTTGTTCTTAAGGAAATAATAAAAGATATGTCTAATCTAGTACCAACTGTACAAGATGAGATACCACAAGGAAACTGCAACACGTATCACAAATGATACACAATTACAGAAAGTGCCTTGTTGTAGTGGGAGGGTTGTTAGGCAACCTAAATAGGTTCATTTTTTGGGAGAGTTTTTGGACTCGATCCCTGGAGGACATGAACCTGATCTCTGGTCATATAATGAAGCACTCCAAGATAAAGATGCAACATCTTGGCAAAGAGTAATGAATAACAGAATTAGAATATATGTATTCTAATAAAATCTAGAAACTTGTAGAATCACCAAATGGTGTAAAAGTCGTTGGGTGTAAAAAGGTCTATAATAGGGAAAGAGGGATAGACAGGAAGGTAGTAACTTTCAAAGCAAGGCTTGATGAAAAAGGAAACTTTTTTACTGGTAGCCATGCTTAAGTCTATCCGGATTCTTTTATCTATTTGGCAAGTGGATATCAAGACAACATTCCTTAATGGAAGTCTTGAAGAAAGCATCCATATAAAGTAACTAGAAGGGTTCATTGCAAAGGGCTAAGAGCATCTTGTGTGCAAGCTCAATCAGTCTATGGACTGAGGCAAAGCTTCAAGATCTTAAAACATCTGGTTTATCAAAGTCTATGGATTTAGTAACCGGATAAGTCTTGTGTATACAAAAGGTGTGATGGAAGCGTGGTGGTATTTCTTGTACTATACGTAGATAACATTTTTAGTAGTTGGAAACAATATCAAAATGTTGTCAGAAGTAAGGGTATGGTTTTCCAAATAATTCGATATAAAGGACTTGGGAGAATGTATATATTCTTGAGATCAAAGTAATAAGTGATCGCAAGAAAAGAATATTTTACTTATCCCAAGCTTCATATATCAGAAAAATCCTTGCTCGTTTTAAGCATGCAAAACTCCAAGAAAGGTTTCTTAACTTTTTAGGATGGAGTAACTTTATCTAAAGATATGTCTCTGTAGACATCAAAGGAGATAAAGGAAATAAAGGCAGTTCTTTATGCTTCGGCTGTCGGAAGCCTAATGTATGCTATGCACGAGATCAGAAATCTGTTTTGCCAAGGGCATAGTTAGCAAAGTAACCCTGGACAAGGACAGTGGATTGCAGTAAAGCATATATTAAAGTACCTTAGAGGCACTAGAGAATATATGCTAGCTTACAAGGCAGTTAATTTGGTCCTTGTGGGTTGCATGGATTTTGACTTCCAATCGGATAGGGACAATAATAAGTCAACCTCGGGGTTTTGTGTTTACTTTAGGAGGTAAAGTCATAACTATGGAAGAGTGATAAGCATAGGTGTTTTTCTGGACTCCACCATAAAAGTTTAGTATATGGCAAACCTCTGAGGTAGCCATAAAAGCTGAATGACTCAATAACCTCAAGATAGACTTAGATATGATTTCTCGTTTATCTAAAGATTATTACAATTTATTGTAATAATATTGGTGCAGTAGCAAACTCGAAGAAACCATAAGTCTATAAAGGCAAGTAAACACAATAGAGCGCAAGTACCACCCAATACGAGAAATCGTATAAACGAGGAGAAGTTGTTGCTGCCTAGAATGCATCAGATGATGACCTATAGATCTTTTCACTAAGGTCCTTAAGGCGAGAGCTTTTGATGGACATGTTAAAGGGTTGGGAATCAGATGTATGGCAGCAGATATGGCAGCTTAGTCTTTTAGTATAAGTGGGAGATTGTTAGAGTGTATACTAAAAGCCTAGCTTTTGGTATAAACATTTATCTAGAAATAAGAATCACATTGTCAAATGTCTACATTTATGATAAATGTAGTTGCTCAATTAATTTATATTGAAGATAACATGGTGTGTGGTGTCACACACAGAAGATCATGTTATCGGTTCCTTATAAATTATAAACAGTAGCTCACGACCAAGATGGAAAGGAACAAACCATTGGAAGGTCGTAGTGTAATTAGGTATTAGTTTATCTTAACTATATAATTACACTAGTATACTTAGAGTGTATTGAGTAGGACCATTTGAGTTCATTCCTTTTATACTGACTTTATAAAGGAACAAAGACCTCAGTTATTATGGAAGTGTGTGCTCTTAATCCTAATATAATAACAAGCACATATATTTGATATTTATTTCTTTAATTTATCAATGGGTGAGATTTAGTTCGATGAATCAATAAGCCCGATAAGTTGGGAAATGATATCACTTATAGTGTGTGTTGTTGATTATAGAAGGAAACTGTGTCCTAGAGATACTAGGTTGAGAATGTCCCCAAGAGGAGCTCAAAAGGATTGTCATGTTAAACCCTGCAGGTGGACTTAGTCCGACATGACGATGAAGTTGAGTGGTACTACTCTTGGAGCTAGATATTAATTAAATGAGTTGTCAGTAACTTACTTAATTAGTGGACATTTGTTATCTTAAACACAGGGAGACTAACACACTCATAATAAGAAGGAGCCCAAAAATATAATTTGGGATTGGTGCGGTAGTTCAATAATAATTCTCTAGTGGAATGAATTATTATTGATAAAATTAAGTTGTGTGTTCGGGGCGAACACGAGATGCTTAATTTTATCGGGAGACCAAAACCAATTCTTCCTCTCAGTCCCTATCGTAGCCTCTTGATTATAGAGTACTATACCCACCTATACCCACCTTCTTACCCATCCTATAGGGGGCCGGCCAAGCTAGCTTGGAGACCAAGCTAGGGCCGGCCATGTTTTGGTTCATGGGTGAATTCATGTGGCCGGCCCTATTAAAATAAAAAGGAATTTTATTTTTAAAAATTTTCTTATGTGGATAACATGATTTAAAAGAGAGTTTAAAAATTTAAATATGTCCTTTTATAAGATTCTACAAAAGATTAAGAGAAGAGTTGAATCTCTTTCCTTATTTGTAGATTAAAAGGTTGATTTTAATTTTGGTAAAAACTTTCCTTTTAATCATGTTCATAATTTAAAAGAGAGTTTAAAAATTAAAATATCTCTTTTATAAAGCTTCTACAAAGATTAAGAAAAGATTAGATATCTTTCCTTATTTGTAGATTGGAAGAGATTTTAATTTTTTAAAGATAACTTTCTTTTTATCCACATGTTTAAAAGAAATATTTTAATTTATAAAATTTCCTTTTTATTAACCATCATGAAGGGAAAAATTATTAGAGAAATTTTTTATAAAATTTCCGGAAACAAATTAGGAAAGTTTTAATTCTTGATTGAATTAAATTTCCTTTGCTTGGTTTAAAGTGGCCGGCCACATTGTTGATGAGAAAAAAATTATTTTTAATTAAATAAATTTTCCTTATCAATGGCAAAAGAATTAAGGAAATTTTTATTTAAATTTCCTTATTTGCCAAGGCCAAGGATTATAAAAGAGAGGGTAGAGGTGCCTTCATGGTTAACAACTCTATTATTTTTCCTCTCTCTTTTTCTTCCTTGGTGTGGCCGGCCATCCTCTCCTCCTTTCTTCTCTTTGATGGCCGAACCTCATCCTTCTTGTGGAGACTCATATGGTGGCCGGATCAAGTTTAGAGAAGAAGAAGAAGAAGGAGAGAAAAAAAACTTTGTCTCTAGCATCCCTTGGAGCATGGTGGTGGTGGCCGAACCTCTTCATACTAGAAGATGTTTTGATGGCCGAAACTTGCAAGGAAGAAGAAGATGCTTGGTGGTTCTCATCTCGGAAGATCGTTGCCCACACAACGTCCGAGGTTAGAAGAGGAATACGGTAGAAGATTAAGAGGTTTTTCTAAAAGGTATAACTAGTATTTTTCTTTCCGCATCATACTAGTTATTTTTGGAAATAATACTAAATACAAGAGGCATACGATTCTAGTATTTCGAATTTGTTTTTGATATAGTGTTCTTTTGTTTTTCTTTTCCTTGTGATTTGATTGTTCTTTTCGGTTAACCTAAATTTATTTTAGGAAATTAAATATTAGCTTTCCATAAAAGGTTTTGTCTAGTCGGTGGTGGTTGCTCCCATATCCAAGAAGGCCATGTGCCTCGCCACGTCAGTACTGGGAACCAATTATAGAAATTAATATTTAATGGAATTAATAACTTAAGGTGATTTGGGTCGAACGTGTTAAGTTCCGCAGGAGATCCAAGTCTAAACCTAAAAGAACAAATAGATTAAGTTTTGGATCAAACGTGTTAAGTTCCGCAGGCGATCCAAAATTTAATTTAAAAGAACACATAGTAGCTAGGAAAAGGTTCAGACCTTTGTACAAAATTTTTGTACAGTGGAACCTCTAGGTTTTCCGAGTAGCAACCAACAGCTATGAGTGTCGAATAGTGCGACAACCGACCCAAAATTTGATCGAACATCTTAATGGTACTTTGTAGATGCCAAGCGGATGAAAAGTTGTCGACCGTTCATATAAATGGAACAAAGTGGATGACCAAGTAGTGTCGAGTGGGAGATCGAAAAATGCTGACCGGGTGATAGGACGACTACTGAGCGGGTTGAAAGACGATGGGTGAGCGGTGTCACGTGCGCAACCAAGAAAATGTCATCCGAGCGATAGTAAGTTGTGAGCGTGATCGAGAAAGTGTCGACCAAGCGACAGTAAATCGCGACCGGGCAATAGAGAGATTGATGGATGGCAAAGCTATGAGCACGACTAAAAAAGTGTCGACCGAGCAACAAATGCGGGGTAAAGCGATAAGTGAGACGCGAAGGACGACTTCCGGGCAAAGCGACAAGTGAGGCAAGAGCGGTGAGTGCCGGGCAGAACGATGATTGAGACACAAATGGTGAGTGCCGGGCAGAGTGGCGAGTGAGTTGCGAACTATGAGTGCCGGGAGAGCGGCGAGTGGAGTGAGTGTGATAAGTGCTGGGCAGAATGACAAGTGAGCGGTGAGCGCCGACCGGGAGGTTGTTGGGCGTGAGAGCATGCTCACTTATAACTCGCACTGAGGCAAGAGTCTGGAGCATGATTGGGAGGTCGTTGGTCATGAGAGCAAGCTTACTTATAACTCGCACTGAGGCGAGAGTCTGAAATCCCGACCGAGAGGTTGTTGGGTGTGAGAGCATACTCACTTATAACTCGCACTGAGGAGAGTCTGGAGGCGTGAGAGCATGCTCACTTATAACTCGCACTGAGGCAAGAGTCTGGAGGCGTGAGATCATGCTCAATTATAACTCGCACTGAGGCGAGAGTCTGGAGGCATGAGAGCATGCTCACTTATAACTCGCACTAGGGCGAGAGTCTGGAGGCCTGAGAGCATGTTCACTTATAACTCGCACTGGGGCGAGAGTCTGGAATCCCAACCAAGAGGTCATTGGGCGTGAGAGCATGCTCACTTATAACTCGTGCTGGGGTGAGAGTCTAGAATTCCGATCGAGTGGTCGTTGGGCGTGAGAGCATGCTCACTTATAACTCGCACTAAGGCGCTTCCATCTCATTCGAGAGATCATCGATAAAGGAGATGTGAAAATTTGTAAAGTACCCACAGAGGCTAACGTCGCTGATCCCTTGACCAAGGCTTTGGCACAGAGAAAGCATGATGGTCACACTAGGTAGTTGGGTGTTAGAGACTACCCTGATTGACACTAGTGCTAGTGGGAGATTGTTGAGAGCCCTAGAGCCGATCATGTGATGATTGTTGTATGGACTCGATGTATCATATTCCTATATATATATATATTTATAAAGACATTTCTTTATGGTTATTATACTTACTTGTATTGGTGCCAAATAACTAAGTATAATAGCGTCCTTGAGTGGAAGGTTCTTATCTATATCAATCAATTGGTTGAATTGATAATGAGATGATATAGAGAACACTACTCTTAATTATTCCTAGTCAAGTATTAACATTCAGGGACAATGTTAATGCGATGAGACTAGCATGTAGGTCAACTCGATGACTTGATCTCACAAGTCATGGATATTAGATATCAAGTTGACACATGGGTATGCATTGGAGAATGTATACTGAATGACCCGTCATGAGAAAGTATCATGGATCGTTATATGAGTGTCATATACTTTCTCATGTGACTATTAGTATGACTATCAGTCCTTGGACCTGAAGTCACCATGGTTCCCTACATAAAGAGTTACATACTTTGGCTTCGTCAAACGTCACCCGTAAATGGGTGGACTATAAAGGCGACTACTGGGTATGTAACAAATTATGTGGAGGGATGTGAGTGATGTAGATGGGATCTATCCCTCTTATATGACGAGAGTGATATCATGATTCTTGATAGAGTGAGACCACTAAGTGCATGACCATGCCCAAATAAGTCAATATGAGATATTAAGCTTATTTGATTAGAATGAGTCTACTTGGAGTTCAAGACATAAATTGATTAGAGGATGACACGGTCTATGCCTCAATTGATCAATTTAGATGTCAAGAATAGAAGGACATTGTCACATATTGTGAGAGTCACAATTAGTAGTCACAATGGTGATGTTGGATCTCAACATTCTTGTAACTTGGGTAGTAATGATGTGTTGCTAGATACCGCTCATTACTTATGTTTCTAAATGGGTTTAGGAGCATTACCAACGTTACAAGAACCTACAGGATCACACACAAAGGGCAGTTAGATGGAGATTAGGTTCATATGATGGACCAAGAGGATTAGGTTCATGTGATGAACCAAATTGAATTAAGAGTAATCCAAATTAGACTAATTGAGTTGGACTCAATTTGATTCATGTGTCGAATGAGTCCAATTTAGATTATGATTCATCGAGTCAATTTAAACCAATGAATAGAGATTCATTAAATTAAATTGATTTGATCAAAGGTTAGATTTGATCAACCATGGGAGATAAGAGGTCAAGTTTGACTTGACTTGAGAGGGAAGATGAAGGGTCAAATTTGACTTGACCAAATGCCACTTCATTGTGACTTGGCATGGGCCGACCAATGATGATGTTCCACATCATCAAGGCTACATCATTGTGTGTCACCTCATGAGGAAGACCAAGAGCCATGACTCTTGGTATTACATGGAGGTATTAAAGCACCAATAATGTGGCCGACCACATTGAATCAAGGCAATTCAAGGCTTCTTCTTATTCTCTTCTTCTTCTTCTTCTCTCCCTCTCCTCCATTGCTGAAACCTCTCAAGAGTGCTAGCATACTCTAAGTGGTTCTCTCCACCTTTTGTCCATGTGGATACGTGTAGAGGAGTGTACACTTGACATTCTACGAGATCTGATAACTATTTGGACGAGCGGGATAAGCGAAGGACATCGCTACAAGGGTAATACCTTTTTCATGTAGATCTAAGGTAGATCTAGTGTAGACAAACATGTACATGAATAATTATTATTTATCTTCGCATGGATCCGTGGCTAGCTTCGAGGTTTCCGCAACGCAAAAAGTGATTTTTGCGGCTCGAAAGTCTAACAAGGCAAGATTCTAGAGGCGTGAGAGCATGCTCACTTATAACTCGCACTGAGGCGAGAGTCTGGAATACCGACCTGGGAGTGTTATGGAGGCCTAACCAGTATTTGATCTAGAGACCTAACCATGAATTGATCTGGAGGTCTGACCAGGACTAGATCTGGAGGTCTGATCAAGAATTAGTCCGGAAGTCTGACCGAGAATTGGTTTGGAAGCTCGACCGAGAATTGGTCTGGAAGCCCGACCGAGAAGTAGTCTAGAAGTCTGACTAGTACTTGATCTGGAGTCCTGACCATGAATTGATCTAGAGGTCTAACTAGGACTTGATCTGAAGACCTGACCAGGAAACAATCTGAAGGCCTGACCAAGAAGCATTCTGGAGGCTTGACCAGGAATTGATCTGGAGATCTGACCAGGACTTGATATGGAGACCTGACCAAGAATTCGTCCGGAAGCGCTACCGGGAATTGGTCTAAAAGTACGACCTAGAATTGGTCTGGAAGTCCGTCCTAGAGATCGTTACCGATACTCTAATTCGAGACTTATGGTGATACTCTGGTTCGAGACCAGTGGCGATAGCTCGACCCCGAATGGGGGAGGATAAGCTTTAAAGTCCATAGAAGCGTAGCCCGTAACAATATGAGGGAGCAAAGCCTTTATCATACCTGATCGCAAAGTGGTCTCCATTGGCTGAGGATCTTACTTGATTCCCCACCTCCGAAATGCCCGTGAAGTCGGTGAGAGAAATACTGTCGATCCCTTGACTCCCAAATATCCGCGGAGTCAGGGAGAAAATAACCTGAGCCTTGACCGTCAAAGGGAGTGAAGTCTATAGCCATATAAGGGAGCAGAGTTCGTAGCAATAGAAGGAAGCAGAGCACTGTAGGTGAAGGGAGCAGAGCCTGTAGATGTAAGAGGACGCAAAACAGGTGGAGGATGTAGAACATATAGTAGCAATAGAGTCAAGCGCCTATAGAAGTAAGAGGATACAGAGCCCCATGATGAAGGGTGCAGAGCCTGTAGCAGTAAGAGGATGCAGAGCCCCATGGTGAAGGGTGCAGAGCCTGTAGCAGTAAGAGGATACAGAGCCCCATGGCGAAGGGTGTAGAGCCTATAGCAGTAAGAGGATGCAGATCCTCATGGTGAAGGGTGCAGAGCCTGTAGCAGTAAGAGGATGCAGAGCCTCATGGTGAAGGATGCAGAGCCTATAACACACTTGATCGGGGAGCTGAGCCCCTAATCCTTGATCAGAGAGTAACACCCCTAGCCTATAATCAAAGAGTGAGGCCCTTAGATCCTGATCGGAAAGTTGTACTGCGAGTCATTGATCGGGGAGTTGTGTCCCTAGTGTATGAGCGGGGAGCGGTGCCCCTAATGTTTGATTGGGGAGCTAGGTCCCAAGTGTCCGATCAAAAATTGAAAGTCTTAGTCTTTGATCAAGGAACTAAGATCTTACTCTCTTATTAGGGAGCTATAACAACTCCTATAACCGTAAAAAGAGAGCAGAACCTGTAACGTACCTGATCAAGGAGTTGTGCCAATCGGTTATGGGTTTGTCTCGATCCCTTGACTTCCAAATACTCGTGGAGTCAGGGAAAAATTATAATGGGAAAACTAACCCGTCAGCCGGCTGAAGCTCCAACTCAATCCCTCGACTCCCGAATACCCGTGGAGTGAGGGTAGAAGATAATATGTCTATCGAGATCCTCCAGGACTATGATAATGGCAGAGAACCTCCCGACGTCGTCCATTTCACGTTCCAGAACAGGTGGAGAAGATTCCCATAGACAGGGCCAAATTGATCTTGTCCGAAATCTGAGTCAGAGGGACTATCGGGTCGAGATGGCCGAATATGGCGCTGAGAGGTGCAAACGGCAAAAGAGACGAGGTGGGGAGTGACACTTCACCGCTGGATGCGTGATAAGCCGAAAATTGATGTGTGTCACGAATAGGCTTATCAAATTAACAATGTATATCCACTGAACCCCTTAACTACACAATAATGTTGTAATAACGAGCCTAGGATCGAACCTCGAGGAACCAACGGTAGGATATAATCTAGGATTGCCAGTTATTCCTATTTTTGGGATTTTTAATATGAAAATGGGGGAGTTTAAGCTTTGAATCTAAATCTAACAATTGAAAATCAAGCAAATAAAAAACTTATCTAATGCATAATTGAAATCTACCTAGGTGTCACCGATTAGTCTAATACGCATTGTCACACTACGTAATGAATCTCATCTTTAACACAATTTAACTACCAATGAAATAACAAGACTTAAATAAAATCTAATCTTAAGCATAGAATAAAATAACAAGACATAAGATAAATCTGATCTAAAGCACCAATTTAAATCCTAACTTAAACTTAACAACCTAACAATTAACTAAGCTCAAATTAAACACAAATTAAACTTCAACAAGAAATAAAATGCTAGATTACTTGCTAAAATCATAACAAACATCAAAAGAAATAAGTTCTAGCTACAAAACAGTAATAAAAGGAACTAAAATGGTAAACTATTCCAATCTCACAACCAATCTAACCAAGCAACACACTCTTGCCGTCACACAAGAGGCTGGATACGAGAACGCCCAACTCCGATCCTAAGTGAAGATTCTAAGCTGCAAATCAGCTCCAGGTTTGCTCAGCCACACCGGCGGAATGCCTCCGGCGAGCTAGAAACAACTCAGAACCCCATAAATGGCCAAAAATATGGAAATTTGCAATCCGGAATCTCTAGATCTAGGATGAAGTTGCGGATGATGGTTTGCTGTCGCATAGAGCTCAGGAACGACGTCAGATGTTTCTGATGGGAATCAGAGTTGTCGATTGGAGGAACGCCGCCAAATCTACGCTGGAACAGAGAAATGCAGGGAGAAGAATTCCACCGGAGGGAACGCCCGCCGATGGCTCAGATGATCGGAATCAGCTGCCGTGAAGCTCTTCACCGAGGTCGAAGCTTGAGAGATTGATCGGAGAAAGAAAATGGGATCAGAATCTCGCTGGAAATGCCGCGGGACGCAACATTGTGCGGAGAGATCGACGAAGAGAAGACATTGTAGCTTCTCGTTTTAAATCAAATCTCAGATCTGAACAGACGACTGTGAGCAATTCGGGTCTTGATCAACGGTGAAAAGTCGCTCAAACTCCGATCCGAAGGTGCTGATCTTGATTAAGGGTCTGGATCTACCCTCCCTTAGGTCGGATGGACTAGATCTTCAATGGATGGTTTAGATCTATCCAATCTTTGATGAATTGTCCATAATGCTCCGTAGCTTGATCTTCTCGTTTAAACTCTGATTCGAGCACAAATTCGGTTCGAATATATCCAAATCCAAGATCCTTTGATGCCTACAAAATCAGAATCAAATATTAGCATCAAATGACACAAAAAAATAAGATAATTTGTAATTAAGTCCAAGAATAAAGACAATGCATGAAATGTGATGCAAATATAGGTTTTATCTATGAACTTAACATTAAACCATGCATGTATGAATCAAAATAATACAATAAAATCATGGTTATCAAATCCCCCACACTTAGTCTTGAACATCCCGTGCAAGTAAAGAAAACTAAAAATCATCTCATAAGAAATTCCCTAGCAATACCTAGAAGATAGTAAAAGGGATTTAACTAAGATCATCTAAAGATCACAAACAATCATGAATACAATCCAAACAATAATCAGTAGGTATGGTAGTTTCAATCCAATTGAAAAATTAAGCAAGAAGCAATCTCACAAGGGATTTACCTATTCTATCTCTCACACTCAAGCATGCATATAAGTGGAGCTCACTCAATGTAACTCACAATATTTCGCTACCATAAGCTTGCTTATTTTCTAATTATCCACCACTATAAACATAGCATACATGAATCAAAAGAATTTTATCATGAAGAATTAAAATGGAATAAAAAAGAACAAGTGAAGTGAATGAAATATGCAGAAGAAAAGAATTCAATGAAAAATTAAGAATATGAGAGTATTGGAGGAATATACTTGATGAGTTGACCAATTTGATGTAAAAAAAGATGAATACCATTTGTCATTACCAATTCAACATATCAAGCTAACCTCTCCTTCAATTTGATGACTATCCAAAATTCTTGATACTCTATCTCCACACTTGATATTCTTTATTTGCCACCTTTTTTTCTCCTTCACTGTTTTTCCACTCAATTCCAGCACTTGAAAACCCAAATAATCTCACATCAATTTATGAAGAAGAATTTCCTCCCCCACACTTGAAACATTGGCCATCTCGGACAATGCAATAAATCATGCCATCCAAATGGTTGATATACCTCTATTTATTGTTTCCTCCTTTGTTCTGTAGGTTTTTGACAATTCTATTAGGTTCAGTTGCAAGCACTCCACTTTGCCCCTAAAAATCAATTTCAGAACTAGCACTGAAATCTACATTTCTGGTTTTACTGGACTGGTACTATTTAGAACTCAAGTGACCAAGCAATTTGATTCAAAACATCAATTTTAGCCGGACCCTACAATTCTTCACAAAACGTGCAGATATCTTTTGCAGTGAACTGCACTTCTATCAATTATATTTCCCAGAACTTGGTATCCAGTAGCAACAATTTCAGAAATTAATAGATTATTTTCTGTACTCGAAGGGTAAACAATCAGCTAACCAAATTCGAAATTCAGTGATTATAGCAACCCCAATGAGAACATCACAACAGTATGACCTCATGGCAATTGCATCCACTAATTGAGTCAAGCAAACACCAGTAGATGATCACAGATTGCTAGGAGGATGTAACACCCATAGGATCGCTAGAAATTTTACATGAAATTATGCATGATTAAATAGGCTTCATATGGATTCTTCTTTAAAAAAAAATAAATAAAATAAAAAGAACAAAAAAAAAAAAAGGCATGACCAAGGATTGAACCATGGACCTCTTAGTAAATGGTTCCATGTTATAACCAGTAGTCCCAGCAGGGGTGTGCTGATATGAAAAGAGGGAAATTATGGTTAAAGGTAAGGAAAGTGAAGGCTCTCTTCACTAAAGAGGAGAAGTCCAAGTTTCTTTCCTCTTCTTACAATGAAAAGAGAGTTTTACTTCCTCCCTTCATTTAGGATGAGTAAAAGAAAAGGGAAGGAAAAATTCATTTTTCCTTCTTCCTTTCATTTGGAATAAAAGGAGAAAAAAAAGAGAAAATTTCATTTTTCTTCTCTTCCTCCCCCTCCTCCTATCCACCGAAACTAAGCTTCATCTTCCTCACCATTGCCGA
This sequence comes from Zingiber officinale, assembly GCF_018446385.1. Taxonomy (NCBI): domain Eukaryota; kingdom Viridiplantae; phylum Streptophyta; class Magnoliopsida; order Zingiberales; family Zingiberaceae; genus Zingiber; species Zingiber officinale. Next base: position 30,143,331 of record NC_055991.1, on the reverse strand, counting down.
ACCAAGCAAGAAGGTTTTCTCTCTAGGAAAAGCTTCACAACCAAGGGTACTTCTCTTAGAGGATTAAGCGAGAGATGTAAGTATCCCCTCACCTGCAGTACAATAGTTTTCGTATGCTTTATGTTAAAGGTTGTTAAAAAAAAAAAAGACTTAGGGATTTCCTTGCAAGTTTCTGCCAAGATGAGGAGTTGTGGTCACTTAGGGTTGTCAAGTTTACAATTCATGCTACATATTGTATAAATAAAACCTAGAACTTTACTTTAGGTTTCGGCCAAGAGGGAACATGAGGTTTAGATCAAAGTGTTGAAACCTAAACATGCATGTTTATGGTCCTTCATGATACACGATTTATTACATGTTGTTAGTTAAGTTTTCATGCTACATGTTGTACAAATAAAACCTAGAACCTCACCTTAGGTTTCAGCCAAGGTGGAACATGAGGTTTAGATCAAAGTATTGAAACCTAAACATGCTTGTTTATGCTCCTTCATGATATATGATTTATTACATGCTGTTAGTTAAGTTTTCATGCTACATGTTGTACAAATAAAACCTAGAACCACTACAACAAAAACTGCAAACGACAACGGATATTATCCGTTGTCGTAGGGTAAAAAAACCGTTGTAACTGAGGGTGTTGTAGAATGTATTGCCCTACGACAACGGTTTTGAATCCGTTGTCTTTGTAGACATTTGACAACGATTTTTATCCGTTGTTGTTTATGTGCCCAAAATTTGGCTACGAAGGATACAACAACGTTTTAAAACCATTGTGGTAGATAATTTCAACAACAGAAATAAACCGTTGTGGTAGATACATTTTACAACAGATATAAACTGTTGTGGTAGATAATATTTGACATGTTTTGTTTTTTTTAACAACAATTTTAATATATTTTACAACGGATAAAACCGTTGTCTTTTATCACTTTTTACAAAAAAAATTCGTTGTGGTTTACCTAGTTTTTACAATATTTTTAACTGTTGTCTTTAATGTTCATTAATACCAAACAACCAATCTTATTTTACTATAAGCAAACCACCAATACAAAATTAAATATTTACTACATTAAATCCAAAATAAACATCCATATATAATTCATCTTGTAGCCACATATACAAAAATATACAAAATGAGTTGTTACTCATCAAAATACACATGTTTTCCATTACTCTCCATATACACTAAATCACATGTTTTCCATTTGTTGTTCTCCATATGGCTTTTAATTTACAAAATAGCAAGGCGAGTTACATCTAACAAAGCTCACTTCTTGCATCAAAAAAACTCAAGCCGCCTCACGAATTGGCAGACCTGCAAGAGAAAAATTTAACAAAACTTATCAAATTCCAAAATTCCAGATTATAGTATACATGACAACACGAATTCCTGGAAAACAAACAATACAACATAGAACAGATATTAGGTGTTGTTTCATGCTACACAAGTCAAACAAAATGATACAAATCAGTGTGTATCAAGAAACAGTCGGCAACATCCATTCACGCAGGACAAAATTACATTATACTCAACACAAAAGAAGGAATGATCTTTTCTTCCTTGAGAATTATACCTCCTTGTCACTCGTTTGACCAAACTAACATGCAGTATATAGAGCAAACTATTAAGAAATCAAACTACAGAATATAGATGTTTTCTATAAAACGTTAAAGATGTAAACTCATCCTTACCACCTTGCATACATGGAGACTGTGAGATAGGAGGAAACACAGGATTGAGTCATGGCATATAGATGAAAACCATAAGGAGAGAACAAACAAGAAATTTGTAGAGCAACTCATAAGATACAAAAGGTCATCATCTAACAATTCATAAAGAGATAACTTCCACATTGTCAGTCCTTGCATAATTCAGAAACAACTAAATAAGCTACTTACACAACCCAACCATTATTAATTTTGGACCACAAAGAAACATACCAAGAAACACTGTTCGATGCATGTTTGGCAACCATTTTTTAGGAAAAGGAAGTAGAAGTCCTGACCATAGATAACACATGGTTGCCAAACAAAATTATAAAGACACCACGACTTTACCTATAACTAAATTCACAAAATGTTTAATCAGCAAGATAACACATGGATGTATATTAGGTATTGACATATCAAAGCAAAAGATGAGAACAAAGAGAGGCAATAAATAAGGGAAATGTCAGCTAATTCTGCTCATGGTAGAAATGCAAGAATGAAGTATTGAGAAAAGGAGATAGCTAGCTGTGAACAAACAAATTATTGGCACTGAGGAATCAAAATCAATACGTCATGGAGTCACAAACAAAGTGTTAAACCATCTTTTGAAGTCTAGTAATTTATACCTAGTAATGAATATAGTCTGTACGCAATCCACCCATTCAGACCACAACATCACTGAATCTGCCCATAAATCACATGTTTTCCATTAATGTTCTCCATATGTAGGTACTGTATGAACTGTAACCAGAGAATAAATATTTCGCATAGCTCTAATATCTTGACATGAGAGAAGGATTTCCAGAATTTCAGGACAACACTCAATGTCTGCAAAACAGAAGAGAAAAAATTTATTCAATATAAACTTATGCAATACAAACTTATAGTCTCTAAGAAATAAAACTTATGCAATACAAATTCTTGTTGTGGCATTACTTAATTAGTCACAGTCAAGTTGTAGAATTAATCATGTTCTAGATAATAATGGTGAGGAACCTTTCTCTTCAAATAAGCAAGGTCACTGTTATAAGCTTCCAATGTAGCACCTTCATCTCCTTGTATCATATCAGGATGAGCCTCTAAAATGGAAAATGTATTTAGGAATAAAATTCATGGTCAATATGAATAACTAAATAGCATTTGGATTGAGATTGTTCTAAATTGACTTGGATACCCAGCAACAGTGATACCAAAATAATATCCATACTTAGCTCGAATATGCTGCACCTGTAAGCCAATTGCAAAATACATCCATTAACACAATAAAAAAAATGTCTAAAATAAGATAAACTTTCTAGTACAAATACTTAATCGCTAAAAAAACAAGACTATTACTTTCATTGGTCATGGAGACCATAGCCCACATATTTAGTTATGTATATTTCAAAAGGACAATTTACAAAATTAGTATATCTTGATGTTCAGTGTTCAATCAGTGAAGATAAAAGATAAAGAGGATTCTCAACAAAGGCCACTTGTGAGCTATTAAAATCCCCATAAATGAAGCCAAAAGACTTTAAAATGTATGAAAGCAGTATACCAGATCAAGGGCGCATGCAAATCCACCAGCCACTTGAACAAACTTATCTTGACCATGAGGAGGATCCCCCTTGAGTGCCAGGACATTTTGAATACCATTGGCCTTGATGGTATTCAGAGCATGGTCGATCTTCTCCACAGGCATATTCATGCATGTTAAGTGCATAATAGTTTCCATGCAGACCTGCAAAAGGAAGTCAGGAACTCACGAACAGCAAGCAAAATTGTGGTCTCAAAATATGCCTTCGAGCTTGTGGATTTGGAACTATTGGGCCATAAATTTTGTATAAGTAAATTCATGAAAATGTTCTTCCTTAGAATAAATTCACCACGAGAAATATGAAATCCCACGAAGTTAATCATTACAACGGGAAATTCAAAGTCCAGGACTGCAAGCCATCACAGTTCAAAAAGGGAAAAGTAGATGTAATATGACAATAAATTCAACCATCAGCAGTCCAGAAAACAGCAAAGATTCAAGACAAAAGAGCTACTAATGAAATGACCTTGATATTGAGCTACAAAGGAACTAGTTTACCTTTAATGCTATTGCAATAATCACATCCAAAGAGAATACACAAATCAATGAACTAATCCATAGTGAGTCTTAGCTCTTCAAGAACCTGAAAAATAAGGATGAGAATAAATACAGTAATTCAATTAGCAATAAGCAGAATAAATATACCTTTGAAACTTCAAATTTCATCACATAGATTTTTTTGGAACTAGGATCCATTAAATGACGGAAAAACCTTGGTGCCCCAAAAGTTAAAGTATCCATATATGTCTTATAAGGCAACCGCAAACACCTAGAGATAGCTAACAAACAAATATGTTTAAGATTTTAAAGTTTAAAAAATAAAATAGATTGTGTTACATTGCATCATTTTACCTTGTCACTTTTGCAAAGAGCTGCACATTGAGCTTCTTCTTCATAGGGTGCCTTTAGATCAGAAAGATGAGTTTAGCTTCTAAAATAAGAGATACAATACTTGTATATTAAGCAATTGCATGCAAATTTAGGAAATGTTTGCAAGAGAAAGTAAAATTGTATCATTGTTAGTTCAAATTCTTGTAGCAAGGATAAAGAATTCAATAAGTGAAAGTGGACTAGTTTACCTCAATAGTAGGCACACCTATTAGTCTTAAGAGACGTTTACAATCTTCATTATGTTGTTTGGTTACCTGTGAAAAAACTCTACAGTCAGCTACTGGAATCAAATTCTTCATAAAAGTAATTTGAAAGTTCAAAATATATTTAAAGAAACTTTATTTAAGGAACTTCTACTGCCAACTTGTTTTAAGTATCTGATATCAGCAGCTAACAATAGCAATAAAAGAAACAATCACAAATCTACCTAGACAAGATAACATGTTATTATGATATTAATAGACATCAACTTATGCCCTTGAGAAACATAGGATCACATTATTACCTTAAAGAAAATCCAATTAGATGCACATCTTATTAAAATTTAAGTTTTTTAAAATTCAGGAGAGCTGGTTAATGGTATACAGGACCATGATTAATGAATTAAAATCAGAACTTCTTATCTTAATACTGACTAAACAACAAAAGGAGTATAGAAGAGGTCACATGCTAATTTTTTGGTGGAAAGCAGATCAAACTTGGATCATTTGTCATCTTTTCATAATCTTCTTAATGTAAGACTGACTTCGACATCAAAGATTCTGTTGCCTTCTCTAGGCATGGAAAAATTAGCCTATTTTGAGTAAAACTTGTTGACTCTCTTTGTTAGAAAATGGACAGTCTTCTTGGAGCATATAATGTAGAAATATACATCTCTGACTCTGCTGTAGTTCTATAGACATGAACAAAAACAACAATAAACAAGGATGCCATGGCTAAAATCCATATGCCTTTGCAGTCTACTATAGACCCTGCAGAAGAAGCTTGCTTACATGCGAAACAGACGTATGTTTTCATATTCTTCTCCAATCTATGAATTATTCTGATACATCAAGGAACAACCAAAGCCTGTAGCAGCAGCAAAAGTTGCTAAATTGAACTAAAAAAGAAGAAATGGTGATTTTTTTTCAAAAGGAAAAGAAAAGAAAATACTAATTTGGAAAACTCCGTCGGCATAAAAAAAGCAACTTCTCCAAGGATATCTACATGAAAGGATGCGCACAATTTCGGCAAAATCCAACAATTCTCGCCTATAATTTCCACCAAATTCCAACCACGGGAAGCAAAGCACCAGGAAAAATCAAAACTTTACCTGACCTCGATAGGCGACGCCACCGCAAGATTAGGGCCATCATCCGTCGAAGCAATCGGTGCTCCATCATGGATCGATCCCAAGCCAGAGTTTTTACAAAATGATTCGGAGTGACACAACGAAGCGAGTTGGGAGAGAGAGCAGGAAAGGAGGAGGAGGAGGAGAAGGACAAAGGGAAGGCTGCAAGGCCAATCAAGATCGATTTGGTCCACCATTTATTTCTTCTCCACCAGAGAGAGGGATCAAACAAGAGAGAGGATGAGGATCTTCTTTGCTTTAACCGCCAGCCAACCCACGTTCTACTTATTTACAAGCTCATAAACAAGCGGAGGGCGCCGACCTGGAGGAGCACGGGCTGCGGCTTCCCGCCGCTGTCCTCTTCGCCTCTTCCCAGCAACGCGAAGAGCTTGTGCGTGCTGCTATATAGGGAAACAGGTTCAAAGAACCCTCTTCCAAGGCCAGACGGCGAAGCGGCGGCTTGCGCCCTAGAGAAGGCGATGAAGACTACGTCGTCGCTCTTGTTGATGATGAAGCTGGCGCTACCTGCATTGGCACCAGGCAGCGGGTCCAGGCTTGCTCCGGAAGAGGGAAGATGCAAGGAGCACACCAAGGACATGGCTCATCTCGAACCTTTAGGAGGCAAAGGTAGACAAATCAAGAGTGAGGGTGAGAATGAGAGAGAGAGGAGAGCACACCGTCGTGGAGGAAGATCCAGCGGTCGGCAGGATGGTGTGAAGAGATTGTATGGGGAGAGGGAAAGAAAAATGGCTTAGGGTTTAGGAACGCGAAGGGGAAAACACGGCGCCGAAAAATATTCAGAGAGAGGGAAAACAAAACTGCGCGCGAGGGGAAAAAAAAAGACCAAATTCAATTACAACGGTTTTTTCAAAACTGTTGTCGTAGCCGCTAAAAACGCGGATAAAGACAACGGTTTATAAAATCGTTGTAAAAAGTGTTGTCGTTTTAAAAAAAAATCGCTCAATGACAACAGTTTTGCTAAAACCGTTGTCTTTTGTATTTAATGGGGAGTTCAAAGACAACGGTTTTGGCAAAAACCGTTGTCTTTGAGCAAATACGCAACGCTTTCTCTTAAAACCGTTGTCGTAGGGGTGTTGTTGTTTGCAGTTTTTGTTGTAGTGAACCTCACCTTAGGTTTCGGCCAAGATGGAACATGAGGTTTAGAGCAAAGTATTGAAACCTAAACATGGTTGTTTATGCTCCTTCATGATACATGATTTATTACATGTTGTTAGTTAAGTTTTCATGCTACATGTTGTACAAATAAAACCTAGAACCTCACCTTAGGTTTCGGCCAAGAGGGAACATGAGGTTTAGATCAAAGTATTGAAACCTAAACATGCTTGTTTATGCTCCTTCATGATACATGATTTATTACATGTTGTTAGTTAAGTTTTCATGTTACATGTTGTACAAATAAAACCTAGAACCTCATCTTAGGTTTTGGCCAAGATGGAACATAAGGTTTAGAGCAAAGTATTGAAACCTAAACATGCTTGTTTATGCTCCTTCATGATACATGATTTATTACATGTTGTTAGTTAAGTTTTCATGCTACATGTTGTACAAATAAAACCTAGAACCTCACCTTAGGTTTCGGCCAGGATGGAACATAAGGTTTAGAGCAAAGTATTGAAACCTAAACATGCTTGTTTATGCTCCTTCATGATACATGATTTACTACATGTTGTTAGTTAAGTTTTCATGCTATATGTTGTATAAATAAAACCTAGAACTTTACTTTAGGTTTCGGCCAAGATGAAACATAAGGTTTAGATCAAAGTGTTGAAACCTAAACATGCTTGTCTGTGCTCCTTCATGATACATGATTTATTACATGTTGTTAGTTAAGTTTTCATGCTATATGTTGTATAAATAAAACCTAGAACTTTATTTTAGGTTTCGGCCAAGATGAAACATAAGGTTTAGATCAAAGTGTTGAAACCTAATACATGCTTGTTTATGCTCCTTCATAATACATGATTTATTACATGTTGTTAGTTAAGTTTTCATGCTACATGTTGTACAAATAAAACCTAGAACCTCACCTTAGGTTTCGGCCAAGAGGGAACATGAGGTTTAGATCAAAGTATTGAAACCTAAACATGCTTGTTTATGCTCCTTCATGATACATGATTTATTACATGTTGTTAGTTAAGTTTTCATGCTACATGTTGTACAAATAAAACCTAGAACCTCATCTTAGGTTTCGGCCAAGATGGAACATAAGGTTTAGAGCAAAGTATTGAAACCTAAACATGCTTGTTTATGCTCCTTCATGATACATGATTTATTACATGTTGTTAGTTAAGTTTTCATGTTACATGTTGTACAAATAAAACCTAGAACCTCACCTTAGGTTTCAGCCAAGATGGAACATAAGGTTTAGAGCAAAGTATTGAAACCTAAACATGCTTGTTTATGCTCCTTCATGATACATGATTTACTACATGTTGTTAGTTAAGTTTTCATGCTATATGTTGTATAAATAAAACCTAGAACTTTACTTTAGGTTTCGGCCAAGATGAAACATAAGGTTTAGATCAAAGTGTTGAAACCTAAACATGCTTGTCTGTGCTCCTTCATGATACATGATTTATTACATGTTGTTAGTTAAGTTTTCATGCTATATGTTGTATAAATAAAACCTAGAACTTTATTTTAGGTTTCGGCCAAGATGAAACATAAGGTTTAGATCAAAGTGTTGAAACCTAATACATGCTTGTTTATGCTCCTTCATGATACATGATTTATTACATGTTGTTAGTTAAGTTTTCATGCTACATGTTGTACAAATAAAACCTAGAACCTCACCTTAGGTTTCGGCCAAGAGGGAACATGAGGTTTAGATCAAAGTGTTGAAACCTAAACATGCTTGTTTATGCTCCTTCATGATACATGATTTATTACAAGTTGTTAGTTAAGTTTTCATGCTACATGTTGTACAAATAAAACCTAGAACCTCACCTTAGGTTTCGGACAAGATGGAACATAAGGTTTAGAGCAAAGTATTGAAACCTAAACATGTTTGTTTATGCTCCTTCATGATACATAATTTATTACATGTTGTTAGTTAAGTTTTCATGCTACATGTTGTACAAATAAAACCTAGAACCTCACCTTAGGTTTCGGCCAAGATGGAACATAAGGTTTAGAGCAAAGTATTGAAACCTAAACATGCTTGTTTATGCTCCTTCATGATACATGATTTACTACATGTTGTTAGTTAAGTTTTCATGCTATATGTTGTATAAATAAAACCTAGAACTTTACTTTAGGTTTCGGCCAAGATGAAACATAAGGTTTAGATCAAAGTGTTGAAACCTAAATATGCTTGTCTGTGCTCCTTCATGATACATGATTTATTACATGTTGTTAGTTAAGTTTTCATGCTATATGTTGTATAAATAAAACCTAGAACTTTATTTTAGGTTTCGTCTAAGATGAAACATAAGGTTTAGATCAAAGTGTTGAAACCTAAAACATGCTTGTTTATGCTCCTTCATGATACATGATTTATTACATGTTGTTAGTTAAGTTTTCATGCTACATGTTGTATAAATAAAACCTAGAACTTTACTTTAGGTTTCGGCCAAGATGAAACATAAGGTTTAGATCAAAGTGTTGAAATCTAAACATGCTTGTTTATGTTCCTTCATGATACATGATCTATTACATGTGGTTAGTTAAGTTTTCATGCTATATGATGTATAAACAAAACCTAGAGTCTTACCTTAGGTTTCGGCCAAGGATGAACACAAGGTCTAGTGCAAGGTTTTGAAATCTAACTATGCTTGTTTTATGCTTCCTCATGATGTATGATTTCCTATGCAATGTTAGGTTAAATTTCCATGGCTTATGTTGCATGAACAAACCTAGAAACACCACCTTGAGGTTTCGGCCAAGGTTGAATATTAGAGTTAGAACCTCACTTATAGTTACCAAAGGGCTCACTTGCTATGCTATGTAAGTTGCAAAAGTTTCATGCTTTAAATTGATTAAAGGAAAATTTAAAACATACCTTCATGTTTCGGCCTAGATAAGAAGAATGAGGTTAAGAAGCTACCTAGGGTTCCTAAGTCTTACATGCTATGATTAATGATTATGAAGACTTAGGTAGTTGATTTCATGTATCCATGTTGTTTGAAAATCTATGATGTATGTTTATATGTTTCGGCCAAGCATGATTTAGGGCTTGTAGGAAGTTTCAAAAACCTTAATCATGTATGATGTTGACTCTTATGATATGAGATGAATTTTTATGTCACCATGTAAATTGATATGTGCACTTTATGTTATCATGTTATGTTTTTATGAGATACTATATAATGTGCACTTCATGTTTTCATGTTATGTTTTTATGATATGCTATATGTTATGTGCACTTGGTGCCATCATGCTATGTTTATGCAAGGCTTACGTAAGATGAAAAGCCTAAGAGATGCTTCCCTTAAGTTGGGATCAAGAGCACTCTTCATGATATGACAAGAATATGAAATGTTATGAAATGACAAGAACATGATATGTTATGATATGACATGATATGACATGCTATTTTACTTTGTATGGCTTGTACCAAGGGTGGGCTTCACAAGCGCCCCTAGGTCGATGGTCTATGAAACGGGCCTAGTAAAAGGGATGGACTCCTAAGTTGCCCCTAGGTCGATGGTCTATGAAACGAGCCTAGTTCCTAGTAGGTTCAAGATTAGCTACCTTGGATCTATTTAGGATGCGCGCATTTATGTATGTATGTGGTACAAGCCGGGCCCTCATGTTGAGATTATGTTTAAGTATGTATATGATATATGTTTTCAAAAGGACATCTTGCATATACTCATTTCATGATACATGTTTTCAAAAGATCATCTTGCATTTACAAGTTCATGTTATATGTTTTCTTTATGCTTCTTAAAGATGCTCTTGAAATATGTCCATGATGTTTAGATGATCATGTTACTACTTTATGTTTATGTCCTCACATGATATGATATGACTTTATGTTTATGCTCTCACATGATATGATATGACTTTATGTTATGCTCTCACATGTTATGTTATGATTTACCAAATGAACATGTTATTACTTTATGATCATGGATGAATCATGGTTTTTGTGAATAGGAAAGGGACTTACTAAGACTATGGGCTTATAGTTTTATGTTTCCTTGTACTGCAGAAAAAGGAAAGGAATGACTAAACTAAGAGGAGCAGCAGGAAGGGCAAGTGTGTGTGTGGCAGTGGCACGGTGGAAGAAAACTGCTATATGTTTTTAAGTTCTAAGTTTGCATATGAACCATGTGTTATCTTTATGTTTTGATAGTACTTTAACTAGTATGAATGTTCTTCATGTTCATGCTAGTATGCTTATGATATCATGAATTATGTTTCAAGTAGTTGGTATTAATTAAGTTGTATGCATGAATACTAGTAAGTCTACATGTTCAGTATGATAAGCATGATGATTAGTGTAGAAAAAAAAATTAAATAACTGCTTCCGCTACCATGATTTTAAATGTATGCACGTATGTAAGTAAGTAACCCCGTCCCTCCTTAAGCAGTGGGAGGATGGGCGTTACAGAGGAAACCACCAACAATACAAAGTTTCCCAAGCAGTTCAGTTCTACTTTGTATATGCAGATTTTCTTCCCAGTAATTAGATCTATCCATGGTTGTTACCACTGCCCTCTCTATTTTAGACTAGCTTCAGGCTCTACATAATCATGGAAATAATGCAAAAGGCAAAGGTAAGGAACTAGCAACAGGCCTGAAAACAAAAGGGACCAACGATATGAAAATTGATACAAAACTGGCACACATAAATCAGAAAGTTGCAAAGAACTTAATTTTCTTGGTTAAAAACTCTCAGAATTCCTTCCTTCCTCTGTTATTAATATATACAACCCAACTTTCCACTTCCAGAATTCTACCTATTCTAAAAATAAATGGACTGTCTTTCTAGCATTTCTGAAATTTGTCCTTCATTGATCAGATGCTTGGATCAAAGTTTTGATACAAAAACTACTTGCTACTAATCAACAGTTCTAGACTCTCATCAAATACAGATTTAAACTTTCCAGTTTAGGTTTCAGAAATTTTGATTCCAGGGACTGCAAATTCTAAATTCTCAATTTCTTATAGTGTAGTTTCCTCTGCATCTTCACTTCAGTGTCGAACTAATCTTAATTTCCCTATTAAAATTCCAGAAAGTCACTGATTACAGCATTGAATTGTGACTGACCAATTCCAAATTCTGCATTCTTAGAAATGCATGCTTCAAATTATAGTAATCTTGGAATAAAAGGGAAAATAAATTTATATTAAAAGAGAAAGAACTCCACTTGACTTCTATGCCGATCAGAAATCTTCATCAGAAACTTGGCACATACATGCAATAGTTGATACCTCAATTGTAATCCTCAAATTCTGATTTCACTTCCTGAATTCTGACTTCTTACATTCTGTCTCCTTTTAGTGTATCAAATACAACAAGAACTCAAAGAATTGAAGCTACCACAGATGTCTACTAAAGCTTAGAAATCTAGTTCAAATTCAAGCTTAAGAGAAATAAATTTGATTGGTTACATCTCTTGAATTCCATCTTCAGCAATCTAGTTCTACTGCAGCTACCATTTTCCAGCCTTCTTCCAATTCTTCCTCAATCCTTCTATGTTACAACAGAGAGAGAGCTTAGTAAAATCTTCACCAAGAACACTTCCGGAATTCAGATTCATGAAGAACTCCAAAGGTAATTCTAGCATTCAGATTTCTTTCCTCTTTGTCATTCTGCAAACTTCACAGAGAACACATCATTCCTGTAATAGCTTAATTTCCCCTCATATTGAATAGATTAAAAATAACTCAGTTTAGCTCCAAAAGCAACACATTGGTGTTCTGCACTCACTGCATCTCAATATAATTTTATGATCATATTAACAAGAAAACATCTCCAATGCCACCTTCCAAAACAAGCTACTTTATTGATTTTTTTGTAAAACTGAGTAGTTTTAGAAAACCACTTCATTTGAGTTGCATGTTTTGATCCATGGTAAACTCGAAAAGGAAGGAACATCAAATGAAAATATAATGATAGTGTTAGCTAGAGCCCTAGAGCCAATCATTTGATGATTGTATTTTGGACTTATTGTATCATATTCTATATAAATAAAGACATTTGGATTTTGGTTATTATACTTACTTGTATTGGTGCCAAATAAACTAAGTATAATAATGGCCTTGAGTAGATGGTTCTCACCTATATCAATCGGTTAGTTGAACCGATAGTGAGATGATATAGGGAACACTACTCTAAATCATTCCTAGTCGAGTATTAACATTCAGGGACAATGTTAATGCAATAAGACTAGCATGTAGGTCAACTCGATGACTTGATCTCACAAGTCATGGATATGGAGATATCAAGTTGACACATGGGTATGCATTGGAGAATGTATACTGAATGACCCGCCATGAGAAAGTATCATGGATCGTTATATGAGTGTCATATACTTTCTCATGTGGCTATTAGTATGACTATTAGTCCTTGGACCTGAAGTCACCATGGATCCCTACATAAGGAGTTATGTACTTTGGTTTCGTCAAACGTCACCTGTAACTGGGTGGACTATAAAGGCGATTACCGGGTATGTAACAAATTATGTATAGGGATGTGAGTGATGTAGATGGGATCTATCCCTCCCATATGACGGGAGTGACATCAATATTCTTGATAGAGTGAGACCACTAAGTGCATGGCCATGCCCAAATGAGTCAACATGAGATGTTGAGCTCATTTGATCGAGTGAGTCTACTTGGAGTTCAAGATTTAGATTGATTAGAGGATGACACGGTCTATGCCTCACATTGATCAATCTAGATGTCTAGGATAGAAGGACAATGTCACATATTGTGAGGAGTCACAATTAGTAGTCACAAGGTAATGTTGGATCTCAACATTCTTGTAACTTGGGTAGTAATGATGTGTTACTAGATACCGCTCATTACTTATGCTTCTAAATGAGTTTAGGGGCATTGCCAACGTTACAAGAACCTATTGGGTCACACACAAAGAACATGTGGATGGAGATTAGGTTCATATGATGAACCAATTGGATTGGGTTCATCTGATGCACCAAAGATTGGATTCAAATTAGACTTATCGAGTTAGACTCAATTAGATTCAATTGTTGAATGAGTCTAATTTAGATTTGATTCATTGAGTCAATTTATATTAATGAATTGAGATTCATTAAATTAAAATTGACTTGAATCAAAGGTTGGATTTAACTCAACAAGGAAGACAATTGGTCAAGTTTGACTTGACCAAGTAGAAGTTGAAACATCAAGTTTGACTTGATGTATTGCCACATCATAAGGATGACTCATCCTTGACACATCACCTCCACCTCATGAGACATGCCACCTCATGGGGGTTACACCCTCCCCTTGGCTTTAATGTGGCCGGCCACATTAATGGGGAGGTTACAAGATGTGGCCGACCACACATTAATGTGGAGGTTTTGGTTGTGTGGTATTATAGTGCATTCACTTCATTCTTCTTCCTTCTAGCTTCTTCCTCCTCTCCCTCTTGCTGTTGCCGTGGGGTTTTGGAAGGTGAGAAGATGTTGAGTTTCATCCAAGAAAAGATAAGAGAGTGTGAAGGACACAAGAAGAGGATACTACTAGTTGAGTATGTGAGAGTCTTCTTGTTTTTCTCTCTTTTCTCCCTTTTTCAAATTCTATCCGAGAGCTCTAGAAAGTGCTAGCACACTTGGGGCTCTCTTCTCCATCCTTGAGTGCTAGAGAGCACTCCTTGTTCGTGTGGATATCACTAGAGAAGTATCTACCTTGATACTTTGGAGATCTGACACGTACCTTGGACGAGCGAGAATTTTGCGAGGGCACGCTTCAAAGGTAAAAGCTCTCAACACATAGATCTAGGAGTAGATCTAAAGTTTTTGAAACTCGTACTTGTATTTCATTCGGTTTTTTCCTTGCACGGATCTACGGCTTTGGGTGATTCGGGGTTTCCGCGACGAGAAAAGCGGTTTTCGCGGCCCGAAAAACCCAACAGATAGCATGTTTTTGCTAATCAGAAATTCGTATCAAAAGCTTTGGAATGATTGAAACTTTAATTCGAAGCATCATTAGTTTGCACAAATCAATTTCCAGCATTAATTAGCTATTGTATTAAACTCCTTTCTTATCTTACTTTTGCAGCGAACACTCAATACCACTAAGCTAGAGATGTGCAACTCTATTGCATTAGTGACAAACATCAGCAGTGTCACAGAATTAAAACTTCGAAAGCAGTTTCAGAAGCTCAACAATCTGGTTCAGCATCAAACCTGAAGTTATAGAATTCACTTGGTTATGACTTCTGGTTGATAACCTGTAATCAATTTGGCACACAAAAATTGAAATGTCCTACTTGAGTATCAACCAAACATATTCCTCTTTTCTTTTCTTCCAACAGAAAAGTTTCAGAATTCAAAAGTTGAAGCAATTCCAGCTTATCTCATAAACAATTATGTTAAACACAATTCCGCAACTTCTGCATTCGGGTAGCTACTGATTTTTTTCTTTTGAACCCAAACTCGTTCATTTCAGTTCTTCAATGATCTACCATTGTAGCTTTCTCATTACTTATGCTTGTTTCCAGAAGCTCAGAAATATCTTCACAGACTCCAAAATGCAAACCAAAATTTCTACAATTCCTAAATCTTGCAGAAATATACTCTTCATTTTACCAATTCCTGAATCTCTATGGACTATGACATTCAATTACTCACTAACAATTAGCTTGAATTCAATCCATTTGGCTAAAAACTAAACTCCAAAAATTGGCACAGAATACTGTCCAAAGATTAGAATTCAACAACTTCATAGGGTTTCCAGCAACTTGAGATTTTTAGAATTTATGTAACGGCCCGGCCCCTCGGCCCCTTGGGCGGCCCAACTGGTGGCCCATTTGGCAGCCCCTCGATCCCTTGGGCAGCCTAACTGGCGGCCCAATAGGTGACCCCTTATGTCGTCGACCGACGACCATCGGGCGTGTGCCGTTACTCACAAGGTCTTTCCACTCCTGACCAGTGGATTTTTGCTTTCCCCAGGATTTGAACTCTAGATCTCCAGGATAAATACTAGAGTTTATGAATCCTGGTAGCTAAGTGAGCGCCTGGCCCCTTGGCCCCTTGGGCGGCCCAACTGGCGGCCCATTTGGCGGCCCCTCAGTCCCTTGGACGGCCCAACTGGTGGCCCAACTGGCGACCCCTTATGTCGTTAATCGACGACCATCGGTCGTGCCGTTACTCACTAGGTCTTCCCACCTCTGGCCAGTGGATTTTTGCCTTCCCCTGTATTCGAACTCTAGATCTCCAGGATAAATACTAGAGTTTATAAATCCTGGTAGCCAAGTGAGCGTCACCTTTTTATTGTAACGGCCCGACCCCTTGGCCCGCTCAACTGGCGGCCCATTTGGAGGCCCCTCGGTCCCTTGGGCGGCCCAACTGGCGACCCCTTATGTCGTTGACCAACGACCATTGGACGTGTGTCATTACTCACAAGGTCTTTCCACCCCTGGCAGTGGATTTTTGCCTTCCCTAGGATTCGAACTCTAGATCTCCAGGATAAATACTAGAGTTTATGAATCCTGGTAGCCAAGTGAGTGCCACTCACTTGGCTACCAGGATTCATAAACGGCACACGCCCAATGGTCGTCGGTCGACGACATAAGGCGTCTCCAGTTGGGCCGCCCATGGGGCCGGGTCGTTAAAATAAAAAGGCACCTTTTTATTGTAATGACCCGACCCCTCGACCCCTTGGGCAACCCAACTAGCAGCCCCTCGGTCCCTTGGGCGGCCCAACTGGTGGCCCAACAGACGACCCCTTATGTCGTCGATGTTAGTTAGAGCCCTAGAGCCAATCATTTGATGATTGTTGTATGGACTGATTGTATCATATTCTTGTATATAAATAAAGGCATTTGTTTTGGTTATTATACTTACTAGTATTGGTGCCAAATAACTAAGTATAATAGCATCCTTGAGTAGAGGGTTCTTACCTATATCAATCGGTTAGTTGAACCGATAGTGAGATGATATAGGGAACACTACTCTTAATTATTCCTAGTCGAGTATTAACATTCAGGGACAATGTTAATGCGACGAGACTAGCATGTAGGTCAACTAGATGACTTGATCTCACAAGTCATGGATATAGAGATATCAAGTTGACACATGGGTATGCATTGGAGAATGTATACTGAATGACCCGCCATGAGAAAGTATCATGGATCGTTATATGAGGGTCATATACTTTCTCATGTGGCTATTAGTATGACTACTAGTCCTTGGACCTGAAGTCACCATGGTTCCCTACATAAGGAGTTACATACTTTGGTTTCGTCAAACGTCACCCATAACTGGGTGGACTATAAAGGCGATTACTGGGTATGTAACAAATTATGCGGAGGGATGTGAGTGATGCAGATGGGATCTATCCCTCCTATATGACGGGAGAGACATCGATATTCTTGATAGAGTGAGACCACTAAGTGCATGGCCATGCCCAAATGAGTCAATATATGATATTGAGCTCATTTGATCGAGTGAGTCTACTTGGAGTTCAAGATTTAGATTGATTAGAGGATGACATGGTCTATGCCTCATATTGATCAATCTAGATGTCTATGATAGAAGGACAATGCCATATATTGTGAAGAGTCACAATTAGTAGTCACAAGGTGATGTTGGATCTCAACATTCTTGAAACTTGGGTAGTAATGATGTGTTGCTAGATACCGCTCATTACTTATGCTCCTAAATGAGTTTAGGAGCATTGCCAACGTTACAAGAACCTATAGAGTCACACACAAAGAATAATTAGATGGAGATTAGGTTCATTTGATGAACCTAAAGGATTAGGTTCATGTGATGAACCAAATTGGATTAAGAGTAATCCAAATTAGGCTAATTGAGTTGGACTCAATTTGGTTCATGTATTAAATGAGTCTAATTTAAACTTAAACTCATTGAATCAATTTAATTAAATGAATAGGGATTCATTAAATTAAAATTGACTTGAACCAATGGTTAGATTTGATCAACCATGGGAGAGAAGTGGTCAAGTTTGACTTGACTTGAGAGGAAGATGAAGAGTCAAGTTTGACTTGACCATTTGCCACCTCATTGGTGAGTTGGCAAGAAGTGGACCAATGATGATGCTCCACATCATCATGGTTGCTTAAGTGAGATGCCACCTCATGGGAGTTACCAAGAGTTGTGACTCTTGGCATCCCATGGAGGTTACAATCTCTCTTAAAGTGGCCGACCACTTTAGATGAGTGAGTTAGTGCATTTGTGTGCTTGGTAAGTAACTCTCATCTTCTTCCTCCTCTCAAGCTTTCATCTTCTTCTCCCTCTCCTCCACCTCCTTGGCCGAAACTTCTAAGGGTGTTAGCACACCTTTTAGTTGTTTTCTCCATCTTACGTTCGTGTGGATACACATAGAGGAGTGTCTATTTTGATACTCTCGAGATCAGGCGAACCTTGGACGAGCGGGATACGCAAGGGCTTCGCATCAAGGGTAAATTTATTTTCTTCCTTGTAGATCTACTGTAGATCTATGTTAGAAACTCGTACATGAAGTTTTTTCGAAATTTTATAAACTTTGCACTGATCCGTGGCATGGGTTTCGGGGTTTCCGCAACGCAAAAAGCGATTGTTGCGGCCCGAAAAACCCAACAGTGGTATTAGAGCCACGTGCAAAGCGTGTACGAGTTTTGTTTTTGTTTTTATGACAAAAATTCAGATCTGTAAGTTTCTGTATATTTGTGATTTTTATAGATTTTATGGGTATTTTTCTTGTAGAAGCGAAGCACAAGTGTTTAGACACTTGTAGGCTTCGACTACCGAGAAGATCTTTCCGAAATGGCAAGGTTTCGCCCCAAATCGTTTTGGGACAGTGAGCTAAGGCGCTGTAGAATCGCTAAGGAACACTCGTGATGGTTATATCGTGGGTAGGGGTGCTACCCCTGACCCCGCAAGGGGCTTCATTCCGCGATTGCGCCCGAAAATCGCTAAACGGGACCGCCGGGAATTTTTACTCATAAAAGTTGTAAAAATTATGGAAAATTTACAGAAATTTATAGAAATTACATAATTTAGAATTATGTATTATTTTGTGATAGTCATGGCCCAAAAGACCCAATTAGATTGTAAATTGTGTTGTAATTCATAATACGGCCTGCGTGCCGTCGTGTGATTGTGCGTGTTGTATATTTGATACGCGACCTGCGCGTCGTGCCTTTCTATTTATTTATTCCTATTGTAAATTAGTTTAGACTCGAATGTAACTCGAGTTTGATCATTGTAATGTACAAAAATGGAGCGGTGGAAGGTCCACTCGAGACAGAGTTACGAGGAGGGCGCGAGCAACACAAGGTGGTCAAAGGAAGGAGCTTGAGAAGCTGTTGACCTTAGGTTGACCATCCGATCTTCTCATTGGCTTGAGAAGATCGTAGTAGGGCCATGACTAATCACAAAATATTTAATTAATTGCTTGTGTGTGTATATGTGATGCATGTTAGAATAGTAATTAATTAGCGCCTTAACGATTAGATTAGATCTAAATCGCGTACATGATGCGCCCTAACGATTAGATTAGATCTAAATCGCGTATATGATACACCTCGTCGATTAGATTAGATCTCAATCGTGTCAACTCGTAATGCCTACCATGCCGTAATACCTATCACTACCTCGATCTCATGTTGTTGTTGTTGAATCTGCCAAAGCAGAGCAACACATATTATCTTGGTAGGGTATGGAGGGACAATCTTGGTCCCGCCTATCAACGCATGGGTGAGTACAACTCAATTAGATTGAGTAACTAGTTAACTCAATTAGATTGAGTAACTAGTTAACTCAATTGGATCGAGTTTAACTATAGGCATTTTACAATTGTTGATAGATAGGTCAAAATCACGTTTATATTAACTCTTGGGCGTATTAGCCAAAACTAACTCGAGTTTTAATATAAATGCGGATCTTGATTCTATAAACAAGAGTTGCATAGAGATGTAATTGGTAAATTATTTACCTACCGATCATACTAAGTCTTGGGTGATTTAGCCAAAGCTAACTCAGGGCATAGTATGATGTGGATCTTGTCCCACATGAATTATAGAATTCAGTGGGAGCATCATTTAGTTAAAGGCCTAATTAAATGATTAATACAATATGATATTTATTTTACTGTATTTTTCTGTTGTAGATTACCATGTCGTCGAACACGAACTCCTTCTCCCTGCGTTCTATCCTCGATAAGGACAAGCTCAACGGAGCAAATTTCCTGGACTGGTACAAAAATTTGAGAATAGTTCTCACCCAAGGACGTAAACTGTACGTTCTGGAGCAGCCCATTCTGGAGGCTCCTCCTGCCAATGCCACGCGAGCAAACAAAGATGCTTACAAGAAGCATCAAGATGACGCATTAGATGTGTCCTGTCTTATGCTCGCAACCATGAACTCTCAGCTTCAGAAGCAACATGAGTTAATGGGTGCTTATGATATGGTTGAAAATCTTCATCAACTATATCAAGGACAAACACGACACGAGAGATTTGAGTTCTCTAGGGCACTATTTCAGTGCAAGATGTCAGATGCGGCTCCCGTAGGTCCATATGTACTCAAGATGATTGGGTACATAGAGAATCTATAGAGGTTGGGATTCCCACTTGGCCAAGAGCTGACCACTGACCTGATCTTGCAGTCTTTGCCAGAGAGATACAGTCAGTTTTTCATGAACTACAATATGAACGAAATTGACAAGCCATTGCCCGAACTGCTTAGTATGTTACGAACTGCTGAGCTCAACCTTAAGAAGGTTAAGGCCAACTCTATTCTGATGGTTCAGAAACACAAGGAAAAGGGCAAGCCTAAAGGCAAGGGAAAGTCCCAAGCCAAGGGCAAAGGCAAAGCACTGAAGACTAAAGGAGGGGTCGCCAAGGATGCTACCTGTTTCCACTGCGATCAGACCGGGCATTGGAAGAGGAACTGCAAAGTGTACCTGGAAGATCTTAAGAAGAAGAGAAGTGAGACTTCCACTTCAGGTATATATGTTATAGAAGTCAATCTATCTATTTCTTCATCATGGGTATTCGATACAGGATTTGCTTCTCACATTTGTACTAATGTGCAGGCGCTGAAAAATAGAAGGGCATTGACAAAGGGCGAGGTGGACCTACGCGTAGGCAATGGAGCACGGGTTACTGCTATTGCTGTAGGAACTTATCATCTCTCTCTACCTTCTGGGCTTGTATTAGAATTAGATGAATGTTGTTATATGCCTGCTTTAACTAAGAACATAATTTCAGTTTCTTGTTTGGACAAGAAAGGTTTTTCATTTATAATAAAGAACAAATGTTGTTCAGTTTATTTAAATGATATGTTCTATTGTAGTGCACCTCTGATGAACGGACTCTATATTCTAAACCTTGAGAACCCTATCTATAACATAAGTACCAAGAGGTTCAAGTCAAATGACATGAACCAAACCTATATCTGGCACTGTCGCTTATGTCATATAAATGACAAACGCTTATCCCAGCTCCATAAAGATGGTTTGCTGGACTCATTTGATTTTGAATCTTATGAGACATGCGAGTCATGCCTACTGGGCAAGATGACCAAGACTCCCTTTAGTGGACACAGTGAGAGAGCGACTGACTTGTTAGGTCTTATACATAGTGATGTATGTGGCCCTTTCAATGTCACTGCCAGAGGTGGTTATAGGTACTTCATTACATTTACTGATGACTTCAGTAGATATGGTTATGTGTACCTGATGACACATAAGTAAGAATCCTTTGAAAAGTTCAAAGAATTCAAGAATGAAGTACAAAACCAGTTTGGCAAGAGTATTAAGATACTTCGATCAGATTGAGGTGGTGAATACCTTAGCCATGAGTTTCGTGACTATCTAGCTGAGTGTGAGATTCTATCTCAACTCACTCCTCCTGGAACACCACAGTGGAATGGTGTATCCGAAGGAGGAATCGTACCTTATTAGATATGGTACGGTCTATGATGAGTCACACAGATCTTCCTATGTATCTTTGGGGCTATGCTCTAGACACAGTAGCCTTTATTCTCAACCGAGTTCCATCTAAGGTTGTAATAAAGACACCATATAGGATATGGATTGGGAGAGATGCCTAGGTGTCTTTTATGAGGATTTGGGGTTGTGAGGCTTACGTTCGACGTCAAGTCTCGGACAAATTGGGACCCAAATCCGACAAGTGCTATTTCATTGGATATCACAAGGAAACTAAGGGCTATAACTTCTACATTCCCAGTTAACACAAGGTAGTTGTGGCTAAGACTGGGGTATTTCTAGAAAGAGATTTTGTTTCTAGAAAGACTAGTGGGAGTACGTTCGATCTTGAAGAAGTTCAAGATGTGAACAATAGCACTGAAGCCTCGATGGAAGTTGAACTGGAACCACAAAGTGTTGTGGATGATATTGTTCCACAAGGAGTTGAGGAACAACAACCAGTTCAAGTAGACATACCTCTTCGCAGGTCTGATAGGGTACGTCGTCAGCCTGAGAGATACTCATTTCTCTTGTCTGACCATGATGACGTTGTGCTCATAGAGGATGAGCCTACCTCCTATCAGGAAGCTATGACGAGACCAGATTCCAAGAAATGGGTAGAGGTCATGAGATCCGAGATGGAATCCATGTACACTAACCAAGTATGGACTTTGGTTGATCCACTTGAAGGGGTAAAACCCATAGGGTGTAAGTGGGTCTTTAAGAGAAAGACTGACATGGATGGACTTATTTATAGGGGTCGCTTGGTAGCTAAAGGTTTCAAGCAAATTCATGGTATTGACTATGATGAAACCTTTTCTCCAGTAGCGATGTTTAAGTCCATTCGGATCATGCTTGCTATTGCAGCATACCATGACTATGAGATATGACAGATGGACGTCAAAACCATATTTCTGAATGAAAACCTGCTCGAGGATGTGTACATGACACAACTTGAGGGTTTTGTAGATCCACAGCATACTGGCAGAGTATGCAAGCTGCATAGGTCCATTTATGGACTAAAGCAAGCTTCTCGGAGCTGGAATCTTCGATTCGATAATGCAATCAAATAGTTTGGTTTCATCAAGAATGAAGATGAACCTTGTGTCTACAAGAAAGTTGTAGGGGACATAGTTGTCTTCCTCATATTGTATGTGGGTGACATACTACTCATTGGGAAAGACATGCCTTTGCTGCAGTCTGTCAAGACTTGGCTAGGTACTTGTTTCTCAATGAAGGACTTAGGTGAAGCATCCCGCATTCTAGGCATACAAATCTATAGAGATAGATCTAAAAGATTACTTGGCCTAAGTCAGAGTACATATATTGACAAGGTACTCCTACGGTTTACCATGCAGAACTCTAAGAAGGGATTTCTGCCGATGTCACATGGCGTGAGTCTTTCGAAGACCCAAGGCCCCTCTTCTAGAGAGGAGAGAGACCGCATGGATCAGATTCCTTATGCCTCAGCCATAGGATCTATCATGTACGCCATGCTATGTACTCGTCCTGATATCTCGTATGCTTTGAGCATGACGAGCAGATACCAGTCAGATCCAGGTGAAAGTCACTGGATAGCGGTCAAGAATATTCTTAAGTACTTAAGAAGGACTAAAGAATATTTCTTGATATATGGAGGCGATGACGAGCTAGCTGTAAAGGGTTACAGTGATACCAGCTTCCAGACCGACCAGGATGATTATCGATCGCAGTCAGGGTTCGTGTTTTGCATAAATGGTGGTGCTGTGAGCTGGAAGAGTTCGAAGCAGGACACAGTTGCTGATTCTACAATAGAGGCCGAGTATATTGCTGCATCAGAAGCAGCAAAGGATGCAGTTTGGATCCGCAAGTTCATTACTGAACTTGGGGTGGTTCCTAGCATCGCTGACCCTATTGAGCTCTATTGTGATAACAATGGAACAATTGCGCAGGCTACGGAACCTCGCTCATACCAGCGAACCAAACACATACTACGGCGGTTCTATCTCATTCGAGAGATCATTGATAGAGGAGATGTGAAGATTTGCAGAGTACCCACAGAGGCTAACATCACAGATCCCTTGACCAAGGCTTTGACACAAAGAAAGCATGATGGTCACACTAGGTCATTAGGCCTTAGAGCCTACACTGATTGACACTAGTGCTAGTAGGAGATTGTTAGTTAGAGCCCTAGAGCCAATCATTTGATGATTGTTGTATGGACTCATTGTATCATATTCTTGTATATAAATAAAGACATTTGTTTAGGTTATTATACTTACTAGTATTGGTGCCAAATAACTAAGTATAATAGCATCCTTGAGTAGAGGGTTCTTACCTATATCAATCGGTTAGTTGAACCGATAGTGAGATGATATAGGGAACACTACTCTTAATTATTCCTAGTCGAGTATTAACATTCAGGGACAATGTTAATGCGACGAGACTAGCATGTAGGTCAACTAGATGACTTGATCTCACAAGTCATGGATATAGAGATATCAAGTTGACACATGGGTATGCATTGGAGAATGTATACTGAATGACCCGCCATGAGAAAGTATCATGGATCGTTATATGAGTGTCATATACTTTCTCATGTGGCTATTAGTATGACTACTAGTCCTTGGAGCTGAAGTCACTATGGTTCCCTACATAAGGAGTTACATACTTTGGCTTCGTCAAATGTCACCCGTAACTGGGTGGACTATAAAGGTGATTACTGGGTATGTAACAAATTATGCGGAGAGATGTGAGTGATGTAGATGGGATCTATCCCTCCTATATGACGGGAAAGATATCGAAATTCTTGATAGAGTGAGACCACTAAGTGCATGGCCATGCCCAAATGAGTTAATATAAGATATTGAGCTCATTTGATCGAGTGAGTCTACTTGGAGTTCAAGATTTAGATTGATTAGAGGATGACACAGTCTATGCCTCAAATTGATAAATCTAGATGTCTAGGATAGAAGGACAATGTCATATATTGTGAAGAATCACAATTAGTAGTCACAAGGTGATGTTGGATCTCAACATTCTTGTAACTTGGGTAGTAATGATGTGTTGCTAGATACCGCTCATTACTTATGCTCCTAAATGAGTTTAGGAGCATTGCCAACGTTACAAGAACCTATAGTGTCACACACAAAGAATAATTATATGGAGATTAGGTTCATTTGATGAACCTAAAGGATTAGGTTCATGTGATGAACCAAATTGGATTAAGAGTAATCCAAATTAGGCTAATTGAGTTGGACTCAATTTGGTTCATGTATTAAATGAGTCTAATTTAAACTTAAACTCATTGAATCAATTTAATTAAATGAATAGGGATTCATTAAATTAAAATTGACTTGAACCAATGGTTAGATTTGATCAACCATGGGAGAGAAGTGGTCAAGTTTGACTTGACTTGAGAGGAAGATGAAGAGTCAAGTTTGACTTGACCATTTGCCACCTCATTGGTGAGTTGGCAAGAAGTGGACCAATGATGATGCTCCACATCATCATGGTTGCTTAAGTGAGATGCCACCTCATGGGAGTTACCAAGAGTTGTGACTCTTGGCATCCCATGGAGGTTACAATCTCTCTTAAAGTGGCCGACCACTTTAGATGAGTGAGTTAGTGCATTTGTGTGCTTGGTAAGTAACTCTCATCTTCTTCCTCCTCTCAAGCTCTCATCTTCTTCTCCCTCTCCTCCACCTCCTTGGCCGAAACTTCTAAGGGTGTTAGCACACCTTTTAGTTATTTTCTCCATCTTACATTTGTGTGGATACACATAGAGGAGTGTCTATTTTGATACTCTCGAGATCCGGCGAACCTTGGACGAGCGGGATACGCGAAGGGCTTCGCATCAAGGGTAATTTTCTTTTCTTCCTTGTAGATCTACTGTAGATCTAGGTTAGAAACTCGTACATGAAGTTTTTTGAAATTATATAAACTTTGCACAGATCCGTGGCATGGGTTTCGGGGTTTCTGCAACGCAAAAAGCGGTTTTTGCGGCCCGAAAAACCCAATAGTCGACCGACGACCATCGATCGTGCAGTTACTCACTAGGTCTTCCCACCTCTGGCCAGTGGATTTTTGTCTTCCCCAGGATTCAAACTCTAGACCTCTAGGCTAAGTACTAGAGTTTATGAATCTTGGTAGCCAAGTGAGGTGATCACTTGGCTACTAGGATTCATAAACTCTAGTACTTAGCCTGGAGGTCTAGAGTTCAAATCCTGGGGAAGGCAAAAATCCACTGGCCAGGGGTGGGAAGACCTAGTGAGTAACGGCACGGCCGATGGTCGTCAGTCGACGACATAAGGGGTCGCCTGTTGGGCCGCCCAAGGGACCGAGGGGCTGCCAAATGGGCCGCCCAAGGGGCCAAGGGGCCGTGTCGTTATAATAAATAAATTGTCACGCCCTGGGGAAGTCCCTGCCAGAAGAAATTTCGACAGCATGTCCCCTGTATAGGTGACAATCTGAAACTTTATACATTGCCCTCAGGGCCACATATTCCTCGGCCAACACGGCCGGAACAATAACAATAATAAAATACAACACACAAGCATCCACGCAGTTTAATAGTAAACAAACTAAGCAATGATAAGGAAAACTCAAAAACAATCCTACTCAACTACACTCATAAAGCTCAAATCACGACGAAATAAAATCTATTCACCTCTTCTGCCGTCCGGGCATGCATGTAGTAAAATGTATCGAACAAAAATCCATCGACAATAAAATAAACCATATAGTATCCAAGTGTCAAAACTAGAATAAGTCTAGATAGTAATAAGAAAAACTAAAAGATAAAACACACATTCTCACAACCTGTAAGGGACTAGCGACTGGAATTCTCCGGACAATCTCAACCTAAAAATAGCAACGGAGGAAGGTGTGAGTCCAACACTCAGCGAATACCTAGTTGACATGCATAGTAAACAATAACCAGCAGAATAAATATGCGTACAGTCTCCTAGATAGAAAATGCAAAACTGCAAAGTAAGGAGAAGCTGTACTAACCAAAACCTGAATATAGGGACATCAAGGTCGTCAGACCAAAAGTATCGTAAACCTGTATGCATATCAAACAATGCATCCACCAAATACGCAGCATATAAAGTGCAACAAACACAAGCAATAAATGCATCATGCATATGATGCCAATGCAGGTCAATCATATGCATCCATCCAACATGCAGCAAATAAAGTGCAGTAACCATAAGCAATAAATGCATCATGCATATGATGCCAATGACATGTCCTGGTCACCCCTACTCTCCAGTCAGCCATCTCATACACGATGGTGAGACCGAGTGGGTTGGATTGTGACAACCGTACACTCTCCATCACTGCTCCTGATGAGTGACCGAGTGGACGGGATGCTGTCGGAGTACACTTATCCTCCTACCCTAAATCATAAGTGGGGGAGCTCAATGCTCTCATCTCCCTAAGACAATCCAGTAGAGGGACCCCTGACGTGCTACCACGCTGTGTCACACTACCCATGAGTGGACCAACGGAGCACCGACAGAGCCAGCACTACACCCTGTCTGATATACCGCTAATCCGTGAGTGGTGGTGTGTGCAGATCCATGTGACTGGCGATGAGCTCAACAATAATGGAGCTGCCAATCGCTCAGCATGCAATCATGGTGCATGACACAAAGCAAGCAAAATCCTGACCATATCTATCTCCATAAATGTGTACCCAAATACGTGGATTAAATAATATGATCTAGGTACACAGGTCATGTATAGTATCTAACCAGTCTGATATATATATCATAAAGCATGACATGTCACTACCTCCATAACATACATAACAAATAGGACATGAACGCTAAACAGGTAACAATCAAAACATGCTCGAAAATAAATAGTGACATGTCGATGCAGATATAAACATATTTAGTACTACTTGTTAAAATCTACTAAACATATCAACAAGATATATCAAAATAGATAGGCCAAGGTACCCACCTCCAATAGAAAGGTCCAATCCAATCCGAATCTGACGTCGAGATGCTCGTCTCGCGTCAAAGTCCTGTGTCAATCAATATATAGTTTTATTTAGCTAAAATTCATAAGAATTTAAATAACTAAATAAAATCCACAAGACTAAATTAGGGAAAACCCTAATCCACACAATCTCAATCAATACACCCTAATTAAATCTCATGGTCAATTAGGGTTAGTTACCTTAATCCTAATCGACATGATCATTTACCCTACCTAAATTAACACTCCTTGCTAACATAACTAGCAATCACCTACAAAATATTTCAAATCCTTATGCCTTACCTCAAATCTTAGCCTTGTTTTAGAACAAGAAGCTGCTGGATGGAAGTGGTTGTAATGTTAGGGCTATTCGCCGTTGTAAGGTGGTTGTCGGACCCAAGAACAACCCACAACACACTATACTTGCTGGAAACTTCACTGCTTGAACAAAAAGAGGATCAAGCAGTCAACAACACATAAGATCAAGTACTCGATTCACTAATTAGAGCAACTCCCTTACCTTTAATATCACCGATCTGCTATAAAGAAAAGAGTGGCCCCTGCAGTGGAGAACTAGGGTACAACGGCAACACGGAGAGAAGGAATCCAACTAGGGCATAGCGGCAACACGGAGAGAAGGAATCCAACTAGGGCAGCGGAGATGCTTAGTCGCCGGCTCTCTGTTCCCTGGCATTTTTGGCGTCGGAGAAGAGAACGAGGACTTAGGGCACGACGGTCGGGGGGGGGGGGGGGGGCAGCATCGGCCTGATTGGCGCTGACGACCGGTGTGGCGTAGCGAGACCACGCTGCTAGGGCACAAGGGAGGAAGGTGGCGCTAGTAGATGTCGGGCGGCGCTCAAGTGTCGACGAGGAGAAGATGTCAGCAGCGCGCGACTCAAAATGGATGAGGAAGAGAGAAATTGTAAGGACCCACGAGCCAAATTAAGAGGTTTATTTACGGAAGTGTCTAACGTCACACAAGTGTTAATTAAATGATTAATTTATAGAATATTCTATAATTTTTAGAAATTTTTGGAACTTATACAATATATTTTAAAGGATGGAATTGTTAAGTAGATGAAAATATATAAAGGGAACAAATTGACCTTAGATATCTAAAGTAAGCCAAGATAACTTGCTAATAAAAAAACCTCGTCCACTGTAGCCCTAATCATGCGAACCACACTGAATCATGCCATCTCCACTCGCGATCGTTGTTTCTCTCGGCGCTGTCGCTCCACCAAATCGGCGGAGCACCTCACCGACAACTGAGCTCTCCGCCAGGCTCTGAGTTCCGGCCAAGCGCCACCTCGCGCAGACAGTTCTCAAGGGGCAGTGCGCCTGGACATGGGTTTCTGCCGCCACCACACCGCGGCGCTATCATCGCGTGAGGATTCGTAGAGGCAACACTGGAAAAGGGAAAAGCAAGGAAAGGCAAGTACTTACCCTTATGATTTGGCGAGATCCGTAAGGTATGGGGTAGGAATGTAGACGTTGTGAAAGGATCATCTATGGGCATGAATCGGCGGTATGGTTCTTGACTGGTTTTCTCCCTGTAGATTGGTGCTCGGATTGATGTCCTGTTGATGCTTTCATTTAAATCACAGCGCTTCCGGATTTGTTTTGTTGGTATATTCAGTTTTGCTGGAGTCATTTTCCTCGGAATGTTCTTTCTCGTGGCTTTCTGGTTTATGAATGGGATGCAATCGGGTGTGGAAGCGAATTCTTCTGGGTTGACGAGGTTTCGAGTTTCAGCGTAACACATGTTTATATAAATGCATCACTAAGATGTCAACTGGTGGATTGAGTTATGTTTCAAGTTTTCTTGCAAATTTTTAGTTCGGTTTGAAGTCCTGTGAGATTCTTGATTCGATTGGGCTTGGTGACGGAGTTTTAAACACGGTTCTGTGATGGTTTTGACTACATGTAATGGTGTCTGATTCATCTCTCTGTTGCATGGCTAGGGTTTCTTGAATTGTTGATAGTCTGGAGTCTTGGATTTTGGACGACGATATTTTTGTGGTTTTGGAATCACCGATCGAGTTCGAAATTTGGAGTCAAATTGATGTCACTGTGTGTGCCTGTGTATGACTGTATTTGTTGTTATGCTTCTCGTTTAGCTGTAGATTTTGGGAATTAATTGAGAGGTCTGTAATGTGAGTCGTTTGTAGTTCTGTTGACTTTGGCCAGTTCATGTTTGGTGCAGTGTGTTCTGAATTAAGTTTTTGTTGATTTCGATCATGGTTTCTTACTCAAGTCGGTTGTGAGTTTATGTATAGATTCCGTTTTGTTGTGAATTTCCAAGGTTTTAGGCAAGGGTTTTTAGTGCACGTTTGGTGATTTCTTGGACTTACTATACGTTTGAGTTCTGTGATGATTTTCAGTTGTCAAGCAATAATCGATTGTAGTAGTTATTGCTCGAGTTTTATAAATTGCTGAGAAATTTGCACGGATTTAATTGAATATCATTGGTCTTGTGTGGTGCTTAGTTGAGAATGTTCTGTTTTGGGGAAGGATAAGGGGTGTGATTCCTTTGTATTGTTCTTGGTTTATCTCAGAATTTTCCTTAGAGATCTGGAATTGGGTTGGGTGATTTCGGGCGTTTGATCGAAGCCATTTCATCTTTGCTACAAATTCTGCCTTATTGAAATGTTGCAGATTTCTTTTCCTTCAGACATATAGTAAGCTAGGGATTTGTTTTGTGATGGAGTTCGATTTCCAGTTGCGGATTTGGCATTTGTGATTGCAATCGTTGCTGTGTTTTCTTTATTGGCTTGGTTTTGTGATTGTTTACGAATTTTGTGTGGTTTCTATTATAAAAGAATATTTGACTGATTTAGTTTTGGAGGGTTGAAAAACCCTCACGATGAAGTGAGGTTTTTGTGTGAAGCAATAGGATTTAAGTTCTTATATGCTCTTGTTATTGAAATAGTTTTGAAACTGTTACAAGATATTATGAATACGGTTTGATTTGCTATGTTTAGCTATTTGCCTATGGGATAATGTTAATGTGAGTTGGTTATGATGCTTTAGTGGTTGTCCGAATTCTGGATAAATATAGAGTGTGATGTGTCGATTTTGAGTTGTTCTTATGTGGTTCTGATGACTTTGGAATTCTGAATTTGGATGGATTTGGTTTCTTCTAATTATATTATGTTGCAGTAGGGCAAGTTTCCATGTTAGTTTATAATATCTCTGAACTATTCTATATTTTTTATTATGCAAAGATGAATTTTGTTTTAGTAGCTCGTCTACCTATGCACGTATTTGGATCTGATAGGGTTTTTGTGAATTTAACTGTTTAAGGAATGAATGAACTATACAACGGTTATGAGGATGGATATGAAAGGATTGACTGGAAGATGCTATGAAATGAATGACTAGAATTTATTAAAATATAGTATCTATGTAGCTAGAAGGATGAATATGAGCATATGTGGTAGCAGTACGGGGTGGGTGACCCGGGATGAGCTTCGGGGAGGGCCCATCCAAACTTGACTAGTAATTTATTGTTAGCTTCGGCTATATGACTGAATGCATGTTCTCTAGTAGGGACGCCTCTAGGTTCATGGGACTGTTGATTGGCTCTAAATGTGGTTACCGGATATGTGACATATTCACCTTATTAGCTACATAGGATCATCGTTGCATGTTATATCTTTCATATATCGTACTTGGGCTGTGTTATGGTTTCTTTTAAAGGCTTCTAGTTGCTATTTCTATTACTTTATGGATATCTTCATATTCATATTGGTCTGCACTTGCTGGGTCATAGACTCACCCCATTTACGTTACAGGTGAGGACGTCTACTAGGAGGATGCGGACGGAGTAGGCGAGGAGGCGAGATGGACGCACGACACTGTCCAGACGTATAGGAGTGCAAAGTATACTCGTTCCATTGTGAGAGGTTCTTCATTAGTATAGGGAGAGATTTGAGAATTCATTGTTACTTTTGTTAAACTCCGATTAGGATGATATCATTTACATTGGATAAGATAAATCATTATGATGGTGTTGCACTACGGTTATCTACATAGCAGAGGTCGAGAGGGTTGCAGAAAAAGAAAAAAAAAACTTGAGGGTTGAACATGGGATGTTTCAGAAATCGACGCGAGAAAAGGGAAGAAGAGGATCGACATGGCACGACTTTAATCGCGAGGCGTGTGGCGGTTTGCGGCTCGGAGAGGAACGGTTAGGGCACGCGTGAGGGGAGAAGGTGATGGCGGAAGAGAGAATTAAAGAAAGATAAAAGAAAAAGGGAAAAAAAAATACAACTTTTCCTCGCTAAAACAAGGTACCTTAAACAGGCTTTCCCGAGGCCCCGTTTTAATCCCCATAAACTCGTTCATACGAGCTCCGAAAAATTCTTGAAAAATTTCTTAAAATTTCGGAAAATTCCCTTATTATTATTCACCCTTTTTCGGTATTTTATATTCTCCCCCACTAATAAAAATTTGGTCCCTAAATTTCGTTATCTACCATCAGCAAGTACTAACAACAGATAAAAGTATAAATGCTGAACGGTAATAACTCACATACCTCATGTGAAAAGATGGGGGTATTAAGCTCGAATCGTATCCTCGAGCTCCCAGGTGGCCTCCTTGTCCGAATGATGCTGTCATCCGACTTTTACCAGTCGGATAGTCTTGTTTCGTAGCTGACGCTCCTTCTGGTCCAGAATCCGTATCGGAATCTCCTCTAGGTGGCGTCAGGCTGAAGGGAAACTGGTATATAAGACAACACATAAGCTGGGTCAGCTATGTATCTCCGCAGCATAGATACATGAAATACGTCGTGCATGCCTACCGGAGCTGGTGGTAGCACCAGGCAATAAGCTACTGTTCCAATCCTCTCCAGGATCTGGAAAGGGCCAATGTACCACGGAGCTAGCTTACCTCTGAGGCCAAATCTCTTCACCCCTTTCATGGGTGAAACTCGCAGAAAAACATGGTCGCTAATAGAGAACTCCAGGGGTTTACGTCTCCGATCAGCATAACCATTCTGGCGATCCTGTGCCTCGGACATCCTCCGTCTAATAGTACGAACCAACTTTGCCTCCTGCTGAGCTCTTTGCGGTCCTAGCAGCTGGGCCTCCCTAACCTAGTCCCAGAGGGTGGGTGTCCGACAAGGCCTACCATACAACGCTTCAAACGGTGCCATCTAGATAGCCGAATGATAGCTGTTGTTGTAGGAAAACTCAACTAATGGTAAATGATGTTGGATCGAGACCGCGTTAGAGGGGGGGGTGAATAGCGCTCGTGGCTATTTCGTTCGATTCGTAAAACTATCGGAGTAAAATACGTAGCGGAAAATGTAAATAAACACAAACACAGAGACACGGTCGTTTACTTCGTTCGGAGCCTAAGGCGACTCCTACTCGAAGGCCCACGATCCTTGATCACTTCCGGTGGGCAACAACTATAAGCTCGATAAAAGATTACAAGTTGAAGTACAATAAACGACAGTAAATAATTATACCAACGACAAAGAAATGAAGATTCGGAGCTCTTGGTCGTCGGGCACAAGTAGCAGCACTTCGGAACGTCGTTTGGAGCAACACGTAGCACTTGAATCACTTAAGACTTGATCTCCTGAAGTGCTGGTCGAAACCCCCTTATAAAGGGTGTTCAAGGCGCCTTGAAGGCGGTTGCCGATTCTTCCGCACGGATCAAACTTGATCTGGTCGAACTTCATACGCTTAGGCGCCTCAAACCACCTCGGCGCCTTCAGGCGCCTTAACCCCTTCAAGGCGCCCATTGAAGCTTCGCAGCTAGGTCGACTTTTGACCCGAGGCGCCCAAGCTACATGGAGGCGCCTCGGACTGTTCATCCGAGGTTAACTTTGCACTTTGGTCCTCGCAAGATACATTAATCCCAAATATACCTGCAGCACAAAGTTAGCACATAACCATAATAGAAGTGATATTGATAGTCTCCGGACTATCCGGGTCCGACCGTAAACCCTAGGTCGACCCGACGCCTACTGTTCCCTCTACGGGGAACGCGTCCTCACCTACTCCACTCAGGAGATTTACCTGTTGCCAGTGCGATCCTCCAGATTGACTGGACTTTTGCTCAGCACTCGATGCTTCCGAACTTTCTGCTGGACATCCGCTTCCCGGCTACTCCAGACTTTCACCTGGTTCGCGACACCAGGACTTTCCACTTAGGGTTACCACCCCCTAGGACTTTTGCCTGAAGTCATCGACCTGCCAAGACTTTTCGCATAGGGTTACCACCCCCTATGACCTAGGGTTACCACTCCCTATGACCTAGGGTTACCACCCCCTAGGGTTTTCCCTTTTGCCTAACCGCAGCTAGGACTTTCCTGACATTCTCAAGTAGACTTGTTAGATTACAAAACATCTTAACTTTGAATTCTTTGCCATTATCAAAACATAAGTTCGATCGTCGGATGCTTCCCGCACCAACAATCTCCCCCTTTTTGATTATGGCAACACAAATTCGAAGTTAAGTAAACAAGCGAATAGATAGTCATTTTAAACACATGCAAAATTTGCTAAGTATAGATGAATAAGGTAACTAAAGTAAATTTTGCCCTATATACTCCCCCTTAAATTTGGCTCCCCCTTAACTTTTGCTCCCCCTTAATTTTTAACTTGAATTTTATGTTTGCATTTTTGCTACTCTCCCCCTTTGCCATAACTCAAAAAATGGGCAATGCATAAAGAGTTGTACATGATTAAAGTTAGCAATATTCAACAAAGTTTGGAAGTTAAGGTCAATTGGAATTTAAGTTTTTAGGACAAGATTATTCATTTAAGTTCAGTTGGTCCTTAAGTCCAAGCACAAGTCATGTTTATATATTAGGTATCAGAGCCATAGAGAACAAAACATTCTTGAAAAAAGAAATCGAGTATCTTTTGCCAACTGTCTAACCTTTAGTTACTTGCTGATTGTCTATAGGACAATAGCTTTTACTAGGTTAGTCAAGTTAAGTTATTTAGGTCCAGATAGACTTGACTAGAGCTGGAGAACTTTAACTTGATTAATGTTTATTGCATATTTAACGCCCAGACTCATATTGATGCACAGATATAAGCATTCTTGAGTCCAGGCTATACCCTATGCATCTCACGCCATTCTATGTTTTTCAATCACAATCAAGGTAAACCTAGGTGTTTTGTGAGATGCTCTGGCTTAATTCTAGGGGAACATGATATCTAGGGGGAAAGGCTAGGTTAATTCCAGAAAGTTTTAAAAATCTAACAAAATTGGAGTTTTGAAAACTGTTTTTCCTAGATTTAAAAAAAAACAATCAAACCTATGCTCATAACACATAAAACTGAGTAATAACATGTCTAATCAGTTTAAAACATCTAAGATATACATCAAAAGCTGAGTAAGAGAAAGATCCCAGATGTCAATAATATGTCAAGGCAGGTGGATAGATAAAATCAAGCAGGTGGATCGTCGGAGGATCGGCTAGTCTTGCTGGTGGTGAGGCATCGCCTCGCCTCGAAGAGATGCGAATCCAGGCTATCCCATCGCATAGTCCGAAGAAATGATGCGTGCGGATCTCAAGTCGAGTGAGTCTATCCTCGACAGAGTAGTCTTGAAGATGGCCCAGAGGAAGGTCCGAGGTGGAAGGATCTCAAGAAGTCCTCTCGCCGGAAAATCGCCACCTCATCTCGCATCAGCGCCCTCGGCCTGGAGCACCGAGGCGGTAGTGGTGGTCGGCCCTTCCGTGCCAGAATCCCTCGGCGGTGATCTCGCCCTCGCTAATCTAAGGCTCTGACCGACCTCATCATAGAGGGTAAGTGGGATGAGAACTCCTCTAGTAATGTCTATCCTAGAGCTGGAGAATATCTGGGTCAGGATATGACAATAAGGCATATGAATTACTCCAGATGTGACTGTGTTAGATGCAAGGATAATATTATGAAACATATGGAGGGCTATGTCTATATCCAGGTGCTGGGTGAGGGCGTACAAGAAGAACGAGTGGGACGGTCACATCGTCGAGACATCCCGAGTTGATAAGGGTAGAATACAAGCTGTCAGGACTCTGTACATAGCATAATCCTGAACTCGAAGAAGAGTGGATCTGAACTCAGTCAGACCTAAGGGTCTCTCCTCACCATAGAAATGCATGTAAATGTCATCTAATGTAACGTGGGAATAGGGGGCACCAAAAGGTAGGGGCCTACTCGGATAACATAAAAATGTACACTCAGACTCCCTAATCTCTAGGCTGGTGCGAAGTAGTGATGGAGTGAACTGAATGTCAGTACCTCCTACCCTGGTGGTATAAGTTCTATCATCAACCTTTTCAAGGTTGTGATAGAACTGGGCACATAGGTCTTGATTGACAGTCATGGTGCAATCAACCAATTTATCTAAATGATAATGGTTTATCATTTGGATAGTGGGTTGACAATTTTGTGACAAAAACTCCCTACCAATATATCTAGGTTTGATGGACTCAAAGGTAAACCTAGAGAAATCTATCCTATGCTGTTCCGAGGGGAATCTCGGATCCGTGGAAGGGGCCCTTGCTGGTGTGGTATCCACAATACGACGCTTCCTATTATGCAAGAAAAATTGCAAAACTAGCAAAAAATAGGATTTAAGCACTTAAAGAAGGGTTTAGATTGTACCTAGGAGGCATAGCTTTGATTAAAGGGAAGGAAATAGGTAGAAGGCACCTTGGTTGGGAAGAAACCGAAGAGATCGGTGGCTTGCGGCGAGACACGAACAGAAGCAACAATGCTTCTGTTCGTGACAAAAGAGAGATTTTAAGGCGCCTCCAGATCCCTTTAGGGCGCCTTAAGGGCTTCTTAAGGCGCCTTAAGTGAGCGGCGGGAAATTTCCTGTCCCTTTTTCTTTTTTTTTTTTAAATTTTTAATCAATACATTCTTGAAATTGATAAAAGAATTTGTTTTGATAAAAACAATATGGTTTTAGAAATTTAAATTAGGTTTTAAAATAATTTTAAAATTTATTTTGTAAAGATTTTTAAATAATTTTGAAATTAACTTTGAAAAGATTTTTAAATAATTTTGAAATTAATATTGAAAAGATTTTTAAATAATTTTGAAATTAATA
This sequence comes from Zingiber officinale, assembly GCF_018446385.1. Taxonomy (NCBI): domain Eukaryota; kingdom Viridiplantae; phylum Streptophyta; class Magnoliopsida; order Zingiberales; family Zingiberaceae; genus Zingiber; species Zingiber officinale. The sequence continues at coordinate 30,106,690 of NC_055991.1, read as the reverse complement.
TTGAAAAGATTTTTAAATAATTTTGAAATTAACTTTGAAAAGATTTTTAAATAATTTTGAAATTAATTTTGAAAATATTTTTGAATGATTTTGAAAAGATTTTGAAAGTAATTTTGAAATTAATTTTGAAAAGATTTTTGAATGATTTTGAAAAGATTTTGAAAGTAATTTTGAAAAGATTTTTAAATAATTTTAAAATTAATTTTGAAAAGATTTTTAAATAATTTTGAAATTAATTTTGAAAAGGTTTTTAAATGATTTTGAAATTAATTTTGAAAAGGTTTTTGAAAAGATTTTGAAAGTAATTTTGAAATTAATTTTGAAAAGGTTTTTGAATGATTTTGAAAAGATTTTGAAAGTAATTTTGAAATTAATTTTGAAAAGGTTTTTAAATGATTTTGAAAAGATTTTGAAAGTAATTTTGAAAAGATTTTTGAATGATTTTGGAAAGATTTTGAAAGTAATTTTGAAATTAATTTTGAAAAGATTTTTAAGTAATTTTGAAATTAACTTTGAAAAGATTTTTAAATAATTTTGAAATTAATATTGAAAAGATTTTTACATAATTTTGAAATTAACTTTGAAAAGATTTTTAAATAATTTTGAAATTAATATTGAAAAGATTTTTACATAATTTTGAAATTAATATTGAAAAGATTTTTAAATAATTTTGAAATTAACTTCGAAAAGTTTTTAAATGATTTTATTTCTTAGTCATCTCACCCGATCTAAGTTGTCAATCAGGGAATCCTATAATTGATGTGAGATGATTTATTGTTGAATTCAAGGGTCTGGTTTAACTTTGTGTTAGATTTAGGTTTAACTTTGGGTTCAACAAGTAAGCATTCTTTGGATAAACTTCTGGGCTATGGTGAGTCACAAGGAGCTCATTAAAGTAACCATGCCTTCGAGGTTTCCCAAATAGTCCTACCCACTGAACTTAGTACGAAACCTTGGTCTAACTAGTTAGGATCCATTTAAGGGTAGCTTCGGTCAGTTCCACTTGGCCAAATGCACCAGGTCGAAGTCATATCTTCCTAGTCATGCGATGCCCAAGCTTCCCTAACGTACTATCATCCAAAAACTTCACCAGTACTGTGGTTCAAGTTAAACTTATCCCGTTTTAATCTAATCTTAATTGCCCTGCCGGGTAATCTATTATTGTTTTACCCATTCCGGGTAAATTAGGTTCAGTTACCCTGTCGGGTAGTTCAGTTGGAGGTGCCAGCTAGTTTGGATCCTCCATCTACTTTTCATAATTTCAACTTGTTGAATTTTGAATTTTAATTTTGAATTTGATTTTAGATTTTTAATTTAATTTCAAATTTTAAATTTTGAATTTGATTTTTAATTTTAGATTTTTAATTTAATTTCGAATTTTAATTTTGAATTTGATTTTTAATTTTCGATTTTTAATTTAATTTCGATTTTTAATTTAATTTCGAATAAGTTTTGAATCTGATTTAATTTTAGATTTTTAATTTAGTTTCGAATTTTGAATTTTGATCGTTTTCATTTTAACTTTCCCTGGATCACGGCCTCGATATGGTCTGTCGAGGTAGTATATTTGATCCTTCGGAACCCAGTATTGGCCAAGTCCAATTTGATTGATCAATTTGGACTTGGGGACCCATGCTTGGACTGATTTACTACTTTGTTTGTTTATTAAGGATAAATAGGATTTATATTTCTTTTTACTTTTATATCCTAGTCCAGTTCTATTGTAGACGGCTCTTTGTGTTCCAAGAATTAGATCCAAATTCTTGGATCCCAGAGAGAACTTTTCTAAAGTAATTTTTAAATCATTTAACTGATTTTTCAGATTTGAATTTTCTTTCTCAAGTTGTTGTACTTGAGTTGAATCTTCAGTTAAAGATTTTGAGTTAGTTACTCCTTTAAGAATGGTTATTTCTTTTAAAAGTGACTTAATTTTCAAATTTGACTTGGCTAATTTGCGAAGTAAATAATTGACTAAATTATTAAGCCTAGGAATACTTACAGCGGAGTCTGGCCCTTCGGAAACGGATGTGGATCCGTGGCTTTTCTCGGAGTCGGCTTCTGACTCGCTGATCTGGTACCGGGCCATCAATGCGAGTAGACTCGTTTGGTCGAGTTCGTCGTCTTCGTCCTCCGAAGAGGATTCATCCCAGGTTGCCTTTAGGACTTTCCTTCTTCTTTGCTTCTTGGCTTCCTTTTGATTTGGGCAGTTGGCTTTTATATACCCCTTTTGGTTGCACCCGTAGCAAGTGACTTTGAACTTTGTCTTTGAGTTCTGTTGAGCCTCCTTGGATTGAACTGCCTTCTTCAGATCTTTCTTGTTGAAGCCCTTCTTCTTCTTGTAGAGTTTCTTTACAAGATTCACAAATTCGCTGGCCAGTTCATCTTCTGAATCTTCTGAATCGGGTTCGTCTTCTGATTCCGATTCAACTTTTCGGTTCGTTCCTGCAACCAAAGCAATCCCTTTCTCGGATGGCTGTGCATTAGTTTGTTCATGGAGTTCAAACTCACTAAATAATTCATCTAATTTTAAGGAGGACAAATCCTTAGAGACTTTATAGGCATCTACCATCGATGCCCATAGTGTACTCCTAGGGAATGAGTTAAGGGCATACCTTATTATGTCTCTGTTTTCTACCTTCTGCCCGATTCCATGTAGAGAATTCAGGATATCTTGAATTCGGGCGTGCAAAGAGCTTGCCGTCTCGCCTTCCTGCATTTTCAAATTGTACAGTTTATTTAGTAACAAATCACGCTTACTTACCTTGGTTTCCGAGGTGCCTTCGTGAAGTTCGATCAGTTTCTCCCATAGTTCCTTTGCGGAGGAGAATGGGCCGACTCTGTTGAGCTCTTCTTTGGTAAGACCGCATTGGATGGTGTAGGTGGCTTTTGCGTCGGCTTCCACCTTTTTGATAAATGCTGGCTCCCAATTTTCACAGGATGTGGGCTTACCGTCGGTACCAGTTGGCAGTTCCAGTCTTCAGATATATCTCCATTCGCCCCTTCCAATATCCGAAGTCTTCTCCGGAAAATAGTGGGGGACGAACGGTGCTATATCCTTCTTGTTGGGCCATTCAGATCTATAAGAACAAAAACAACAAGATCTATTCCAAGACTGAGTCTTGGATTAGTAGTGTGGGAAGAGAAAAAAGAATAACAGGCTCAAGTGGTATTGACCAACTTTGAGCAGAAAATCGATTCGTGAAAAGAAATTAGAATATAGCTATGAGGCTAAATTCTAATCGACTCCGAACAAAACCACAAAAAATTGTCTCGAATAGTGGTTGCACTGATTCAAGACGACCCCGCTCTGATACCAATTGTTGGATCGAGACCGCGCTAGAGGGGGGGTGAATAGCGCTCGTGGTTATTTCGTTCGATTCGTAAAACTATCGGAGTAAAATACGCAGCGGAAAATGTAAATAAACACAAACACAGAGACACGGTCGTTTACTTCGTTCGGAGCCTAAGGCGACTCCTACTCGAAGGCCCGCGATCCTTGATCGCTTCCGGTGGGCAACAACTATAAGCTCGATAAAAGATTACAAGTTGAAGTACAATAAACGACAGTAAATAATTATACCAACGACAAAGAAATGAAGATTCGGAGCTCTTGGTCGTCGGGCACAAGTAGCAGCACGTAGCACTTGAAGCACTTGAATCACTTAAGACTTGATCTCCGAAGCTGGTTGAAACCCCTTATAAAGGGTGTTCAAGGCGCCTTGAAGGGCTTCATGCTGTCGATTCTTCCGCACGGATCAAACTTAATCTGGTCGAACTTCATCCGCTTAAGGCGCCAAACCCCTCAAGGCGCCTTAAACCCCTTCAAGGCGCCTCCATTGAAGCAGCTCGGCTTTTGCACCCGAGGCGCCTCCAAGCTCCATGGAGGCGCCTCGGACACTGTTCATCCGAGGTTAACCTTTGCACTTTGGTCCCTGCAAGATACATTAATCCCAAATATACCCTGCAGCACAAAGTTAGCACATAACGCATAATAGAAGTGATATTGATAGTCTCCGGACTATCCGAGCCTGACTTCGGGTTTCCTATCCGACGCCTACTGTTCCCTCTACGGGGAACGCGTCCTCACCTACTCCACTCAGGAGATTTACCTGTTGCCAGTGCGATCCTCCAGATCGACTGGACTTTTGCTCAGCACTCGATGCTTCCGGACTTTCTGCTGGACATCCGCTTCCCGGCTAGTCCAGACTTTCACCTGGTTCGCGACACCAGGACTTTCCACCTAGGGTTACCACCCCCTAGGACTTTGGCCTGAAGCCATCGACCTGTCAAGACTTTCCGCATAGGGTTACCACCCCCTATGACCTAGGGTTACCACCCCTAGGGTTTTCCCTTTTGCCTAACCGCAGCTAGGACTTTCCTGACATTCTCAAGTAGACTTGTTAGATTACAAAACATCTTAACTTTGAATTCTTTGCCATTATCAAAACACGAGTTCGATCGTCGGATGCTTCCCGCACCAACAAATGATCCTCCTAGCTGCCTCTGAAATCCAATACACAAGACCTCAGCAAGTCCTCTAGAGTCTGAATGGTCTGCTCTGCCCATCCATCTGTCCGCGGATAGAAAGCTATACTGAAACGGAGCTGAGTGCCCAAGGCCTGCTGTAGACTCTGTCAGAATCGGGACGTGAACCGTAGGTCTCTATCTGAAATAATACTCAATGGGACACCATGCAATCTGATGATCTCTCGGCAATACAGATTTGCCCTGGTGATGTTCTGCTCGTCTATGATGGAACGCTACATATCCCACCAGATATCAACCTCAAATCATAAATGGAAAGCAGCCAACTCTGCTTTCACTCATTCGGAGCAAGCCATGTAGAAGAAGGTTCGCTCCATGGTCTCTATCTAGGACTTACCACACTCGGATCAGTCTCTCCTCGAAAGAGTGTGAATTGACTCTTCATCGACTCTGTTAGTGTTGGGATCCGAGCTCGTGCCGCGACAATATCAGTGAGGGGATAGGGATTGTCGCGGGAACTGGCCGAATCCCTAGAGCTGGTGCTACAGGTAGTACCGCTGGATAGACCGGGGGAGGTATCCCCGGTGTTGCCTCATAAACTGGGCAAGTGCCGGGTATGCCGGTGGTACCCCTGGTGGTACCGTAACTACGTTAGGGGTGGATACAATGGGTGCAACCAAGGTAAGTACCTCTAAAAGAGTCATCGGGGTCTGGGAGACCGACGGACCCGTAGTATCTTGAGTCTGTCCCTGACCGACGAGCTCAACTCCCATAGATGTCTCTGGCGACACAACTGCCAGGGACTCCAACGTCCTCTTATGTGGCCGTCCTGCACCACGTCTCAGCGCGGAAGCACGTGTAGAACTCCTCATATCGGTTCAAATATAACACAGATATTATTACATGTATCAACTATAAAATTAAACATCATACCTATTTACCGTCTGGAGATGTTCCGTCGCTGTCCAGTCCCCCTTTATCACCTCGAAACTCAGAAACGAGGAAATCCATACATATCCAAAACGGAATTCTGAAACATAACCATAACGAAAATCCGTACAAATCCGAAAATAAATACCCAAGTTTACTAGCAAACTTGGGCTAACCCAAAAATCCTTATGAATCCGAACATACCCAGTTTGACTCGCAAACCTGGCTCTAATATCAAATAAATTGTCATGCCCCGAGGAAGTCTCTGCTAGAAGAAATTTCGACAGCATCTCCCCTGTACAGGTGACAATCTGAAACTTTATACATTGCCCTCAGGGCCACATATACCTCGGCCAACACGGCCGGAACAATAACAATAATAAAATACAACACACAAGCATCCTCGCAGTTTAATAGTAAACAAACTAAGCAATGATAAGGAAAACTCAAAAACAATCCTACTCAACTACACTCATAAAGCTTAAATCACGACGAAATAAAATCTACTCACCTCTTCTGCCGTCCAGGCATGCATGTAGTAAAATGTATCGAATAAAAATCCATCGACAATAAAATAAACCATACAGTATCCAAGTATCAAAACTAGAACAAGTCTAGATAGTAATAAGAAAAACCAAAAGATAAAACACACATCCTCGCAACCTGTAGGGGACTAGCGACTGGAACTCTCCAGACAACCTCAACCTGAAAATAGCAACGGAGGAGGGTGTGAGTCCAACACTCAGTGAATACCTAGTTGACATGCATAGTAAACAATAACCAGCAGAATAAATATGCGTATAGTCTCCTAGATAAAAAATGCAAAACTGCAAAGTAAGGAGAAGTTGTACTAACCAGAACCTGAATATAGGGACATCAAGGCTGTCAGACCAAAAGTATCGTAAACCTGTATGCATATCAAACAATGCATCCACCAAATACGCAACATATAAAGTGCAACAAACACAATCAATAAATGCATCATGCATATGATGCCAATGCAGGTCAATCATATGCATCCATCCAACATGCAGCAAATAAAGTGCAGTAACCATAAGCAATAAATGCATCATGCATATGATGCCAATAACATGTCCTGGTCACCCCTACTCTCCAGTCAGCCATCTCACACACGATGGTGAGACCGAGTGGGTTGGATTGTGACAACCGTGCACTCTGCCATCACTGCTCCTGATAAGTGACCGAGTGTACGGGATGCTGTCGGAGTACACCTATCCTCCTACCCTAAATCATAAGTGGGGGAGCTCAATGCTCTCATCTCCCTGAGACAATCCAGTAGAGGGACCCCTGACGTGCTACCACGCTGCGTCACGCTACCCATGAGTGGACCATCGGAGCACCGACAGAGCCAGCACTACACCCTGTCTGATATACCACTAACTCGTGAGTGGTGGTGTCTGTAGATCCATGTAACTGGCGATGAGCTCAACAATAATAGAGCTACCAATCACTCAGCATGCAATCATGGTGCATGACACAAAGCAAGCAAAATCCTGACCATATCTATCTCCACAAATGTGTACCCAAATACGTGGATTAAATAATATGATCTAGGTACACAGGTCAGGTATAGTATCTAACCAGTCTGATATATATATCATAAAGCATGACATGTCACTACCTCCATAACATACATAACAAACAGGACATGAACGCTAAACAGGTAACAATCAAAACATGCTCGGAAACAAATAGTGACATGTCGATGCATATATAAACATATTTAGTACTACTTGTTAAAATCTACTAAACATATCAATAAGGCATATCAAAATAGATAGGTCAAGGTATCCTCCCCTCCTTCAATAGAAAGGTCCAATCCAATCTAAATCCGACGTCGAGATGCTCGTCTCGCATCAAAGTCCTGTGTCAATCAATATATAGTTTTATTTAGCTAAAATTCATAAGAATTTAAATAGCTAAATAAAATCCACAAGACTAAATTAGGGAAAGCCCTAATCCACACAATCTCAATCAATACACCCTAATTAAATCCCATGGTCAATTAGTGTTAGTTACCATAACCCTAATTGACAAGATCATTTACCCTACCTAAATTAACACTCCTTGCTAACATAACTAGTAATCACCTACAAAATATTTCAAATCCTTATGTCTTACCTTAAATCACAGCCTTGTTTTAGAACAAGAAGCTGCTGGATGGAAGTGGCTGTAATGTTAGGGCTATTCGCCGCTGTAAGGTGGCAGCCGGACCCAAGAACAACCCACAACACACTATACTTGCTGGAAACTTCACTGCTTGAACAAAAAGAGGATCAAGCAGTCAACAACACATAAGATCAAGTACTTGATTCACTAATTAGAGCAACTCCCTTACCTTTAATATCACCGATCTGCTGTAAAGAAAAGAGTGGCCCCTGCAGTGGAGAACTAGGGCACAATGACAACACGGAGAGAAGGAATCCAACTAGGGCATAGCGGCAACACGCAGAGAAGGAATCCAACTAGGGCAGAGGAGATGCTTAGTCGCTGGCTCTATGTTCCCTGGCGTCATCGGCGTCGGAGAAGAGAACGAGAACTTAGGGCACGGCGGTCCCGGAGGGGGGGGCCGGGGGGGGTGGGTGTCAGCATCGGCTTGATTGGCCTGACGACCGGTGTGGCGCAGCGAGACCACGCTGCTAGGGTACAAGGGAGGAAGGCGGCGCCAGTAGATGTCGGGTGACGATCAAGTGCCGGTGAGGAGAAGACATCGGCGCGCGCGACTCAGAATGGATGAGGAGGAGAGAAATCGACCCGAGAAAAGGGAAGAAGAGGATCAGCATGGCACGACTTTAATCGCGAGGCGTGCGGTGGTTTGCGGCTCGGAGAGGAACGGTTAGGGCACGCGTGAGGGGAGAGGGAAATGACGGAAGAGAGAATAAAATAAAAATAAAAGAAAAAGGAAAAAAAATACAACTTTTCCTCGCTAAAACGAGGTACCTTAAATAGGCTTTCCCAGGGCCCCATTTTTATCCTCGTAAACTCGTCCATACGAGCTCCGAAAAATTTATGAAAAATTTCTAAAAATTCTGAAAAATTTCCTTATTATTATTCGCCCTTTTTCGGTATTTTACAATTTAAGCCTTCCTTCTCTCTAATTAAGCCATACTCTTTAATACCCATTTAGCTTCCAATAAATGCATGCTTGAATTCCATTGTTTCCTTATCAGATAGCTCAAAATGTACAACCACAAACATTTCAAAAATTGCAACAGATCTTGGTTTGACTTCCTTTTAACTATCATTAGTACTTCATATCTGCATATCAGTAACCTTCTAATAGCCTATTATATCAAATCAATTTCGAATCTAGATCCATAATGTTCAAATTTCCAGAAGATCAACATTACTGCTTCTGTAGAGAAACTGTTTGCAATTCCAAACAGCAGCTTCCCATTTCCAATTTTTCATTTCAGTTTCTCAAGCTTAAAAAGATCATAAGAAGCTGAAATACCATATATCTATGCATTTTGTAAGGCTTCACTTAAACTTCTCAATCGTTTAAATGTTGTTTCTGATTTTTGAGACATCTTGATACAGAGTCACAACACTTTTCAGTTCTGCAACTTTCCCATTGTTGTTCTGGAATTGACTTGATATTTCTCTCACAATTGCAGTAGAAGGTGGCACTAAAAGGACTAACACTCAAGTAAAACTTCATTAGGTGCTATCATCACATATAAATACATACAAAGTACAGTAACCCTACAGTGCCCTTACTGATTTAAAAACTGAAGTGCAGCTTTTGCATTCATAGCTCAAAATCCAGAACTGACCAGTTTAAAAATTTGCTAGACCTTCAATTCCAATTCTGCAACTCATGTTCCAGCACAAACTTAGGAATCTGCTTGTCCATTCAACTTCATAATCCATCATCCAAAAATTCAATTTCCACTTCCATGATTGGAACTCTGAATTCCCAGCAACTTCAACTCCAGAACGTAGAAACAAAACAACCTTGGTGTCAACTCTCATCCTCCATTAAATTCTTTGAATTCCGGTTGAAAAAATTGCAAAACTTTTGCAATGACAGAAACATCACTCAACATAGAAAGTGTAGGAGCTCTACTTGGATTTAAAGTTAAGAATCACAATTGATTTAACCCCTACATACAGTCCCACATCCAATTCTTCACAGATTGTTTCAGATTCAATCTTCATGAATTTCTCATATTTTCAACTATTGAAACTTGAATACCATTTGTCAATGAGGAATAAAGGTCTTTATACACATCGTTTACTAATCAGAGGGTTACAAGAAAAACTTGGCACACAATTGATACTCTAAATTCAGAATCCCTCTCTATTTTCTGCAGTAACCATTTCTGCAAGTCTGCCCTTCTATATATATACATATTTTTCTTTGTAAACAACTTGGATGAAAAGAAATGCTACTCGTTATTCTTTTGTTCCAGTTTCTCTGATTTTCTTCATTGATTTCTGGCACAACATCTGTAGATTTTTAATTTCAGCACATGCAAATTTAAGTTGCAGTTCTTATCTTTCTACAGATTCACATTTCCTAATCTAAACAAATCTTTTCAAACAAATCTTTTCATTGGCACCAACAATGTTCAGATGCAACCCTTCACTAGCATTCCTTCAGTCTTCCATTGCTCCATAGTTGCAGTGTCTATTTATGCAGAATTCAGCACAACAACATCTCCCAACTTACTTGCTTCAATTCTCCTATCTCAATTTAGGTTTACTGATAACCACATTCTCAAAAGGAATAGTAAAGCTCCTGGTCAGCAGCTCCAACATAATGTTCAGATTCAGCATTTTTAACACCTTCTTCCAACATATGTTTCTCAAGGTTTTGAATGTATCAACATAGTATCAATTCTTAAAATTCAAAGCCATTACAACTTACTCTTGACATGATAAAACTCAAGATATGGATACATTTAGCATATAATCTAAAGAGTACTTAATTCAAAACAACAGTCTTCCAAAACTCAATCATTGGCTTGAATTTTCCTGACCATTAACAAGGTCATCCAAAAATTTAAAAACACTACACACCTCCCCCATACTTAATCCTTTGTCATCTTGCAAAATCTAACTCATTAAGTATTCAACCAAAACACTCAATAAAGGAATGACAAGCAAAGATTATCAAGAATTAAAATGCTAGATGAGAATGTATAATCATGAGGAAAGAAATTGGAAATTATGAGGGGGAACAAAAATGACAAAATCCTCAATTTTTATGCATACATATGCTATTATGATTTTGAAAAGAAACTAAGCAAGTTCTAGAGTTTCAATTGCTATGAGTGCATATCACACAAAGATATAATAATGTTTAGGCTTAAAGTGGTCCTCTCTAGGAATTTTTATATGTAATCAAGCTCAATTAATCAAATTGGAATCCACCACCATTTTAACCAATATCATGTAAGTAGAGCATTCAATCATGTCCAATGACCTAAAATTGATGATCAAATTTAAGAAACTTTTACCATCTTAAAAGTATTACTAGAAAATTTTCCATGAAGACTTTTATTAAAAATGGCATGCTATGTAAACTAAGCAAAATGCAACGTATGGAAACAAAATGCAAATATAAAGTATGAAACTAAAGAGAAGTATAAAGAATTTATTAGACACAAAGCATGAATTAAAATGCAAGAGAAAGCAAAATTAGAACCAACTCCCCTTTAATTTCTGGTGGTTGAAGAAGGTTTAGAAGAAGAAGCCACCCCAGAAGTGGAGTAATCGTGGTTCCACTCAATTCCTTTTTATTCATCATTTTTCCATTGCAAATTCTTTCTAGAGGTCTGAGGCAGTTCAGTTTAAGCATCCACTCCGGAAGCTTAAATTCTCCTACACATCAATAAAACAAAACAACTCCCATACGCATATGGGATAAGAAGAAAATAGGAGAATATTAGTGTGGGTAGAAAATATATGAAGAAATGAATCACATCTAATAAAATCAATGAATGATACCTCAATTAAATTTTCTGAAAAATCACAAAAAAAATACTCACCTTGTCATCTTGAAAGGTACCTGGAGTGGTGATTGTTACCTCTTCCTCATCAAGTAATTGCTCAGACTCTAGTTCTGGTAAATGTACAACTTCATGTAGTGATTCTTGGGTGCTTGGCTCTATAACATAAGTCCCTACACTCTCTTCCTCATCATCATCAAATCCAGGTAATTCTTGAGGTATTGATTCCAGTAAGCATTACCCTACACTTATATCTTCATCAATTAAATCCTCATTTCCTGCATCATTCACAACATCTAAAACAATACTATTAGTAAAATCAGAAATTTGAACAACTACATCATCATCACAAATAATACTAGAAAATTCTTGTGAAGAAATGAGAGTAGGGTCAGGCTTGACAGAATCTCTACTTTCCATCTCCTCACTGGAGTTTTTCATTTGTAACTGATTAATGGATGATGCAATTTGATCTAACTGAATCTGTATATTCTGTATCCTTGCAATTTGTTGCTCTTGATGCTCTCTCATTTGTTGCATAACCTCATTGAATTTCCATATTGATTCTTCAATTTGTTCTTGTGCATCCTCATGCTGACATTCAGGCTGATAAAATTGAGTCTGAGGCTGATAGTAATAACTCTCCCTCCAATCTCCAAAATGCTGATAATATGGATCCATGGTCACATAGAGGTCATGTTCTTACACTGAAAACTAGCAAATAAAATCAGAAGACTCAGGTACAAATAAAATCAAACACATGGATATATAATCATGAAAGCAATCAAAACAACATAATTTTTAAGTTTTCCAAAATAAAGAACAATCCTAAAATTATCAAACACCGCTACAAGTTTCCCCGGCAACGACACCAAAATTTGATAAGCCAAAAATTAAGTGTGTCACGAATAGGCTTATCAAATTAACAATGTATATCCTCTGAACCCCTTAACTACACAATAATGTTGTAATAACAAGCCCAGGATTGAACCTCGAGGAACCAACGGTAGGATGTAATCTAGGATTGCCAGTTATTCCTATTTTTGGGGGTTTTAATATGAAAATGGGGGAGTTTAAGCTTTGAATCTAAATCTAACAATTGAAAAGCAAGCAAATAAGAAACTTATCTACTGCATAATTGAAATCTACCTAGGTGTCACTGATTAGTCCAATACGCATTGTCACACTACGTAATGAATCTCATCTTTAACACAATTTAACTACCAATGAAATAACAAGACTTAAATAAAATCTAATCTTAAGCATAGAATAAAATAACAAGACATAAGATAAATCTGATCTAAAGCACCAATTTAAACCCTAACTTAAACTTAACAACCTAATAATTAACCAAGCTCAAATTAAACACAAATTAAACTTCAACAAGGAAATAAAATGCTAGATTACTTGCTAAAATCATAACAAACATCAAAAGAAATAAGTTCTAGCTACAAAACAGTAATAAAAGGAACTAAAATGGTAAACCTTTCCAATCTCACAACCAATCTAACCAAGCAACACACTCTTGCCATCACACAAGAGGCCGGAGACGAGAACGCCCAACTTCGGTCCTCAGTGAAGATTCTAAGCTGCAAATCAGCTCCAGGTTTGCTTAGCCACACCGGCGGAACGCCTCCGGAGAGCTAGAAACAACCTGGAACCCTATAAATGGCCAAAAATCTTGAAATCTGCAATCCGGAATCTCTGGATCTGGGATGAAGTTGCGGATGATGGTTTGTTATCGAATGGAGCTCAGGAACACCGGAGGAACACCACCAGATGTTTCTAATGGGAATCGAAGTCGTCGATTGGAGGAACGCCGCCAAATTTGCGCTGGAATAGAGAAATGCTGGGAGAAGAATTTCGCCTGCCGATGGCTCAGATGATCAGAATCAGCTGTTGTGAAGCTCTCGACCGAGGTCAAAGCTTGAGAGATTGATCGGAGAAAGAAAATGGGGTCAGAATCTCGTTGGAAATGCCACAGGACGCGACACTGTGCAGAGAGATCGACGAAGAGAAGACACTATAGCTTATCGTTTTAAATCAGATCTCAGATCTGAAGGGATGGTTGTGAGCAATTCGGGTCTTGATCAACGGTGAAAATTCGCTCAAACTCTGATCCAAAGGTGCTGATCTTGATCAAGGGTCTGGATCTACCCTCCCTTAGGTCAGATGGACCAGAACTTCAATGGATGGTTTAGATATGTCCAATTTTTGATGAATTGCCCATAATACTTGGTAGCTTGATCTTCTCGTTTAAACTCCGATTCGAGCACAAATTCAGTTCGAATAGATCCAAATCCAAGATCCTTTGATGCCTACAAAAAAAAGAATCAAATATTAGCATCAAATAACACAAAAAAATAAGATAATTTGTAATTAAGTCCAAGAATAAAGACAATGCATGAAATGTGATGCAAATATTGCTTTTATCTATGAACATAACATCAAACCATGCTTGCATGAATCAAAATAATACAATAAAATCATGATTATCAATGTGCTGGCAGTAGCTAGGGAAAGAGGAAGAGGAAAAGAGGAGGTGTTGAAGTCATGTGCAGGGCGTCGACGTGGTCATCCACGAGCGGCGAAGGCGACTAGGTGGCGACTAGGTGGCGTCAGCATGGAGAAGATGAGGCGTCAAGAGCTCGGCTGGAAGGAGAGCCAGGGGCATGCCTGACCAGCAGTGATGGTTAGTCGTTGCGACGAGGAAGCAAGTGGGAGCATTGTCGTAAAGCAGCTATGGATGTTGGTGTCTGTCCCTCGCGTCGGTGGTGTGCTCCCATACGGCGACAGCGACCTGCGCTCGTGCAGCGGCGACAACACGGGAGGTGGAGAGAAGGGAGGAGGGGGTGACCGGAGGAGGAAAAAGAGGGGAGTAGCCGGCAGCCGGCGTCCTCATCGGCGAGGAGCGTGGGAGGGAAGAAGAAGGCCTCTCCTTGGTTCATGTTGGCGACGGTCCAAACACCGAGAAGCGCCCCTACTACAGTGCCTCATTTCCCCTCTTAAAGCCCTAACCAGTGAGAAGACCAAAATGCCCCTACCTTTCCCTCCTAATTTCTTCTCTGCCCCTAAACCATCTCTGTATCACAAGCCTCCCCTTCAAGTATAGTCGAAGAAGGCACAAGTCCGACTGACTAGACCAAGCCAAATGAAAAACAGAATCGCTACTGAATGCATAGTCATATCGCGAGACTTGTCATATAACGTCGAACGAGCAGCTGTGGCAATGCCGAGCTGAATAGGGGATGGAAAGATGAGCAGACGACCGAGCAAATGTTTAAGGGGTGATCGATTGGATAAAAGTGTGTCAAGATGAATAACGTACAGAATGTCAAGCTGAGTGACATAAGAAAAACACATGCCAAGTAAGCAATCGATCGAATGCGGAGGGACACCGAGGGATATCGAGAAGACGATCGAGCGATGCTGAGCAGAGCGATCTGGAGATTATGCAAATGCCAAGCGAGAAGTAAAAAAACAAGTGCCGATCGGACGATGAATGCAGGGCAAAGCGACAAGTGAGACACGAACAGCGGATGCATGACAGAATGACGAACGAGATGCGGACGACGAGTGCAAGGCGGAATGGCGAGTGAGTCGCGAGCTATGAATGTCGACCAGGCTATGAGTGTCGAATAGAGCGGCAACCGACCCAGAATTTGATCGAGCATCTTAATGGTACTTTGTAGATGCCAAGCGGATGAAAAGATGTCGACCGTTTATATAAACGGAACAAAGTGGATGACCAAGTAGTGTCGAGTGGGAGATTGAAAAATGCTGACCGGGTGATAGGACGACTACTGAGCGGGTCGAAAGACGATGGGCGAGCAGTGTCACGCGCACAACCAAGAAAATGTCATCCGAGCGACAATAAGCCGTGAGCGTGATGAAGAAAGTGTCGACTGAGCGACAGTAAATCGCGACCAGACAATAGAGAGACTGATGAACGAGCAAAGCCATGAGAACGACCAAGGAAGTGTCAACCGAGCGACAGTAAATTACGACCGGACAATAGAGAGATTGATGGACGGTAAAGCTGTGAGTGCGATCAAGAAAGTGTCGATCGAACAACAAATGTGGGGTAAAGTGATGAGTGAGATGTGAGGGATGACTTCCGGGCAAAGCGACAAGTGAGGCAAGAGCGGTGAGTGCCGGGCAGAACGACGATTGAGATGTGAATGGTGAGTGCCGAGCAGAGTGACGAGTGAGTCATGAACTGTGTGCCGGGCAGAGCGGCGAGTGGAGTGAGTGTGATAAGCGCTAGGTAGAGCGACGAGTGAGCGTCGACCGGGAGGTCATTGGGCATGAGAGCATACTCACTTATAACTCGCACTGAGGCGAGAGTCTAGAGGCATGAGAGCATTCTCACTTATAACTCGCACTGTGGTAAGAGTCTGGAGCCTGACCGGGAGGTCGTTGGTCATGAGAGCAAGCTCACTTATAACTCGCACTGAGGCGAGAGTTTGGAATCCTGACCAAGAGGTCGTTGGGTGTGAGAGCATGCTCACTTATAACTTGCACTGAGGCAAGAGTCTGGAGGCATGAGAGCATGCTCACTTATAACTCGCACTAAGGCAAGAGTCTGGAGGCGTGAGAGCATGCTCAATTATAACTCACACTGAGGTGAGAGTCTGGAGGTGTGAGAGCATGCTCACTTATAACTTGCACTGGGCCGAGAGTCTAGAGGCCTGAGAGCATGCTCATTTATAACTCGCATTGGGGTGAGAATCTAGAATTCTGACCGAGAGGTCATTGGGCGTGAGAGTATGCTCACTTATAACTCGTGCTGGGGCAAGAGTCTAGAATCCTGACCGAGAGGTCGTTGGGCGTGAGAGCATGCTCACTTATAACTCGCACTTAGGCGAGAGTCTGGAGGCGTGAGAGCATGCTCAATTATAACTCACACTGAGGTGAGAGTCTAGAGGCGTGAGAGCATGCTCACTTATAACTCGCACTGGGGCGAGAGTCTGGAGGCATGAGAGCATGCTCACTTATAACTCGCACTGGGGAGAGAATCTGGAATCCCGACCGAGAGGTCGTTAGGCGTGAGAGCATACTAACTTATAACTCGCGCTGGGGCGAGAGTCTGGAATCCCGACCGAGAGATCGTTGGGTGTGAGAGCATGCTTACTTATAACTCGCACTGAGGCAAGAGTCTGGAGGCGTGAGAGCATGCTCACTTATAACTCGCACTGAGGCGAGAGTTTGGAGCCCGACCGGGAGGTCGTTGGTCGCGAGAGCATGCTTGCTTATAACTCGCACTGAGGCGAGATTCTGGAGGTGTGAGAGTATCCTCACTTATAACTTGCACTGAGGCAAGATTCTGGAGGCGTGAGAGCATGCTCATTTATAACTCACACTGAGGTGAGAGTCTGGAATACCGACTAGGGAGTGTTATGGAGACCTGACCAGTATTTGATCTAGAGACCTAACCAGGAATTGATCTGGAGGTTTGACCAGGACTAGATCTAGAGGTCTGATCAAGAATTAGTCCGGAAGTCTGACTGAGAATTGGTCTGGAAGCTCGACCGAGAATTGGTCTGGAAGCCCGACCGAGAAGTAGTCTGGAAGTCTGACTAGTACTTGATATGGAGTCCTGACCATGAATTGATCTAGAGGTCTGACTAGGACTTGATCTGGAGACCTGACCAGGAAACAATATGAAGGCCTGACCAAGAATCATTCTGGAGGCCTGACCAGGAATTGATCTGGAGATCTGACCAGGACTTGATCTGGAGACCTGACCAGGAATTGGTCTGGAAGCGCTACAGGGAATTGGTTTAGAAGCATGACTTAGAATTAGTCTGGAAGTCTATCCTAGAGATTGTTGCCGATACTCTAATCCGAGACTTATGGTGATACTCTGGTTCGAGACCAGTGGCGATAGCTCGACCCCGAACGAGGGAGGATAAGCTTTAAAGTCCATTGAAGTGTAGCCCGTAACAATATGAGGGAGCAAAGCCTTTATCATACCTGATCGTGAAGTGGTCTCCACTGGCTGAGGATCTGACTTGATTCCCCAACTCCGAAATGCCTGTGATGTCGGTAAGAGAAATAGTGTCGATCCCTTGACTCCCAAATGTCCGCGGAATTAGGGAGAAAATAACCTGAGCCTTGACCGTCAAAGGGAGTGAAGCCTATAGCCATATAAGGGAGCAGAGTCCGTAGCAATAGAAGGAAGCAGAGCACTGCAGGTGAAGGGAGCAAAGCCTGTAGATGTAAGAGGACGCAAAACAGGTGGAGGATGTAGAACATATAGTAGCAATAGAGTGAAGTGCCTATAGTAGTAAGAGGATGCAGAGCCCCATGGTGAAGGGTGCAGAGCCTGTAGCAGTAAGAGGATGCAGAGCCCCATGGTGAAGGGTGCAAAGCCTGTAACAGTAAGAGGATGCAGAGTCTCATGGTGAAGGGTGCATAGCCTGTAGCAGTAAGAGGATGCAGAGCCTCATGGTGAAAGATGCAGAGCCTATAACACACCTGATCGAGGAGCTGAGCCTCTAATCCTTGATCAGAGAGTAAGGCCCCTAGCCTATAATCAAAGAGTGAGATCCTTAGATCTTGATCGGGAAGTTGTATTGCGAGTCACTGATCGAGGAGCTGTGTCCCTAGTGTATGAGCGGGGAGCGGTGCCCCTAATGTCTGATTGGAGAGCTGGGTCCCAAGTGTCCAATCAAAAATTGAAAGCCCTAGTCTTTGATCAAGGAACTAAGATCTTACTCTCTTATCAGGGTGCTATAACAGCTTCTATAACCGTAAAAAGAGAGCAGAACCTGTAACGTACCTAATCGGGGAGTTGTTCCAATCGGCTATGGGTTTGTCTCGGTCCCTTGACTTCCGAATACCCGTGGAGTTAAGGAAAAAATATAATGGAAAACTAACCTGTGGCCGGCTGAAGCTCCAACTCAATCCCTCGACTCCCGAATACCCGTGGAGTGAGGGTAGAAGATAATATGTATATCGGGATCCTCCGGGACTGTGATAATGGCAGAGAACCTCCCGACGTCGTCCATCTTCACATTCTAGAATAGGTGGATCGGAGAAGATTCCCATAGACAACGCCAAATTGATCTTGTCCGGAATCTGAGTCAGTGGGACCGTTGGGTGAGGTGGATGGAATGTTGATCGAATCGCGACGTCCCAGAGGGGGGGTATGCTGAGATGACTTCTATGTTGACCAAGTCTTCAGAAGTCCTCTAGTCAACGCTTCTTGCAGCCAGGGACCGGGTTACCCTGGTCCCTGGTACCCCGAGACTGGTGGCAGATCCAACGAATATATAAGTAATGGACTGAGACATATAATAATGAAATGAATGCAGAGTGAGTACAGAGAATGTACCCTGGCCCAGGGGGGCACCCTCGGATGGGACGTTGCTCGAGTTGTTGTGACCCGGAAGAGCAGATGATTATGAGTAGGCTAGATCTGACGGTGAAGAGCCAGACGCGGTGGCACGAAACCAGATGCGACCTCGGCACATAGGTCGGACTATGACATCAGCACACAGGCTGGGATAAGACACTGACACGTAGGCCGGGATAAGACGTCGGCACGTAGGCCAGGACACGACACACAGAGAGGTGCAGCGTATAAGTTGGAACACAGTGCACAAGTCAGATCGGCGCAAGGTCGGGACACAATAAAGGCACAAAGGGCGAGAACACGATGATGAGGAAGCTACACCGGATAAGCGTCGGAGTCTTAAAGATGGTGACAACTAGCCGTAATGCGGCAGGGGCTGCTGCTGCGGCATGAAGGGCAGGGCTGTAGTGGGCAACCGTGGTGCCCCTACATGCTGGAGCCGGTCGAGATGGCCAGATATGGCGCTAAGAGGTACAGACGACGAAGGAGACGAGGTGGGGAGCGGCGCTTCACCGCTGGATGCGCTGGCAGTAGCTAGGGAAAGAAGAAGAGGAAAAGAAGAGGTGCCGACGTCATGTGCAGCGCGTCGGTATGGTCATTAACGAGCGACAAAGGCGACTAGGTGGCGTCGGCATGGAGAAGATGAGGCGTCAAGAGCTCGGCAGGAAGGAGAGCCAGGGGCATGCCTCACTAGCAGTGATGGTTGGTCGCTGCGACAAGGAAGCAAATGGGAGCATTGTCGGAGAGCAGCTGTTGATGTTGGTGTCGGTCCCTCGCACTGGCGGCGTGTTCTCGTGCGGTGACAGCAACCTGCGCCTATGTGGCAGCAGCGATGCAGGAGGTGGAAAGAAGGGAGGAGGGGGTGACCGGAGGAGGAAAAAGATGGGAGCAGCCGGCAGCCGACGTCCTCATCGGCGAGGAGCATGGGAGGGAAGAAGAAGACATCTCCTTGGTTCCTGTTGGCGGCAGTCCAAACACCAAGCAGCCCCCTGCTACAGTGCCTCACTTCCCCTCTTAAAGCCCTAACCAGTGAGAAGACTAAAATGCCCCTGCCTTTCCCTCCTAATTTCTTCTCTGTCCCTAAACCATCTCCGTATCAGACATCAATGCTGATGATTATGCAAAGTCATTGGATGTTTGGGAGATCGATAATATGAAGATTATTACGTGGATCAATAATTCTGTTTCACACTCCATTGGTGCTCAGTTGGCCAAATATGAGATAACCAAAGAGGTTTGGGATCATTTGACAAGATTATACACGCAGTCTAATTTTTCCAAATAATATCAATTGGAAGCAGATATCCGTGGATTTTGACAGCAAGATATGCACATTTAAGATTTTTATTCTATCATGTCAGAACTATGAGACCAGTTATCACTCATAGAATCCTTTGAATTGCGAGCATTCCCAACTTATGTCACTCGTAGAGAAGAACAATGTCTAGTCCAATTCTTGATGACTCTTCGTGATGACTTTGAAGGATTACATGGAACAATTTTATATCGTAGTCCTCTCTCTTTCGTTGATTCAGTAGTACATGAATTGCTAGCTGAGGAGATTTGTCTTAAGTCTCAGGTTGATAAGAGGACTATTTCACTATCTACATCATCTATTTTTGTAGCACCACAACAATCTATGCAGCATAATCAAAGTAGGTCAACTTCGAAGGTTTCTAGTGATGAATATGTTTATTGCAACGAAAAAGGACATTGGGAGTCTCAATGTCTATTATTGTTGAGCAAAGATAAACTACCGTAGCAACAAAAATGACCATCGCAACATCAATATTAGCAGCAACGACCTCAACAATCACCATTGCTACATCAGAATGCTTCATAAAATCTGGTAATCAACTACAACAATTGCCAAATGAACTATCTCAGGCTAGTAATGTAGTGGTCGCCCCCTCTTTAGATCTGCATATGCTTGAGCAATTTCAACAATTCCTTGCTTCACAACCCTCTGTCATGTTTGCTTCTTCTCATATAGGTTTGTCATCCTCTAGTACATTAGATATATCTTCCTCTTTATGGATCTTAGATTCTGGAGCCTCTCATCATATGTCACCTAAATTGTCATTTTTTATCTCCTTATCTTCTAATTCATCTTTATCAGTTATGACGGCTGATAGTACTCCGATGCCATTATTAGGTGTTGGTTCTGTTATTACAACATGCTTGTCTCTTCTTGATGTTTATTATATTCTTAGTCTTACACTTAATCTTGTTTATGTTAGTCAATTATATAAGTCTGGATATTCAATCCTTTTTTTTTATCCAATTGTTATGTACAGGACCCACGGTCTCAGAAGGTGATTGGGATAGGCTGTAGGCAAGAAGAATTCTATGCCTTGGATAAGCTTCAAGTACCAGATATTGCAGCTTCTAGTGTCGATTTGTCATCTTTCCAATTAAGTCATTCTTCTTCTAATTTTTATTTGTGCCATACTTGTCTAGGTCATATTTTAGCATCTCATTTACAATTTTTAGCTTCGTTTGGAGTATTAGGAATTTTTGGCTTAGTTTCATATTATAGTGGTTGTAAACTGGTAAAATTTTCCGCATTACCTTTCAATAAAAGTCTATATTTTTCTCCTAATCCTTTTGGTCTTGTTCATTCTGATATGTGGGGGTCTTCTCCTATTACTACAAAAGGGGATCAAGATATTATGTTTCTTTTATTGATAATTGCACTTGCTATACTTGAGTTTATCTTGTGAAACACATATATGATTATCTTATCATCTTCAATAACTTTAAAGCTCTTATCAAAACTTAACATTCGGCAGTTATCAAGTGTTTGTATTGTGAATATTTTTTCTCATTTACTTGCATCAGAAGGTACTATACATCAAACCTCGTGTCAAGAAACACCTGAACAGAATAGGGTTGCAGAGAGAAAGCATAGACATCTTGTTGAGATAACTCGTTAGTATTTTTTGGGGAGAAGCAGTTCTTACTGTTACTCATGTAATTAATAGGATTCCAACTTCTCACAATTCAAGTTTGTCTCCTTTTCAAAAATTATATGGTAATGCTCTTGATTATTCCTCTTTACGTGTTTTTGGTTGTACCTGTTTTATTCTCCGACCACACGTTGAGCGTGATAAGTTGTCCTCTAGTTAGTAAAAAATTGTATGTCTCTTGTCATGTTGTGTTTTTTGAGATATTCTATTCTTCTCCATACCTCTTCCATCACATGACATGACTCATGCAGATCTTATTTGTATTGATCCCTTCAGTACCGACACTGACGAAACCTCCCCCACGGCTACTCTTTCACATGATGGCTTCACAAAATCTGGTATTCTTGAAACATCTCCTCCACCTCCCACTCCTCCTACGATTGCTCTATTACCTCTAGAGATTGCGGACAATCCTATTCATCCGTCTATACATCCTTGTAAGTATACTAAACTACTTGATTTTGCTTATTCTTGTTATCCTACTTTCTTTCCTTCTTTTGTTTCCTTTGTTCATCATCTTTCTGAGTTTTTATCCTATAGAGAAGTTGTTGGTAATCCTCTTTGGAAGAATGCTATGGACAAAGAATTAACTGCTCTGCATCATACTTATACTTTGGATTTGGTACTGTAGGACCGTAAGTACGCTAGAGGGGGGGGGGGTGAGTATCATTTTTTAAAAACTTGCGAAGTACGCATCGGAATAATAAAAGAAAGCAACTAGAAGAAGAAAGATAATCACACGCTAACATAAGTAATTTTACTTGGTTCGGAGCCTTCGACGACTCCTACTCCAAGGCCCGCACTCGTCAAGTGCTTTCGTTGGGCAATCCACTAATAGTTCGAATGATTACAAAATTAAGTATAAGATGTTGAGATATGCCCGATGCAGGTGCGTGCTAGAACACATTTCATAAACATGCATAGCGAAAAATAAAATAATAATTTCTAATTATTACATCATACACACCACACGCATTCAAGGATATAACATGTCAAATATGATGATATAATTAAAATTTTTATGGAAAGAGAATGTACACTAGGTATACCTTACGGATGACCTGCAACGAGAAGGGCATCAATCGTAGCGACGTTGTCTAACCTTGTCTCTATTCGTATCAACGCTGAGCTCCTCAAGACAACTCCTTGAGTATAAGCCTCTCATTCGAAAGTTACTAGCTACGAGTGAAGAAGAGGGATCAAGAGGAAAAAGAAGCAAACAAGGAAGATGTCTCTTCCTTGCTTGGTGGTCACGACAACAAGGAGAAGAATTTCTCCTTGTTGTGGGTGGCGGCAAAGAGAGAAGAGGGAGAGGAGGATTGGGTTTCATAAAGTCAATCAACCAAATAATGAAACTTATCTCTAATTCTCCCCCAATTACATCTATATATAATCCTCTTTAATGAGTTGGATTAGAAACCCCAAATCCAACCCATTATCCCTTAATAAAAAATTAGCCCATTAACCCCTTGGTTTGATTCATAACTAAACCAAGTTGGTTCATGACTAATTCATGATTAAACCAAATATGGTTCAACTCTACCATATGAGATGTAGCCATCTACGCTTCCATCATGACAAATATTTCCATATTTGTCTTATGTATAGTCCAACCAAATATTTATCTCTTAATCTAAGAATCCTATTCTTTAACTTTTTTTTTATGTCTTTTAGATACTTGTTAGTGCGTGTGACCCAATATGTTTCCAGTTTATCTTGATCGTTCATAATTAACTACTTAATTATAGAACGATCATGAGTGACACATCATGATCCTCAATTAGCCAGAAAATTATAGTTGATCTTAGAATTAATTTTAAACCCTTCAGCAACTATAGTGAGTCATGCCTTGTTCCTTTCACTCATCTTATACTCACTTGGTTCAGGACATGGTTTATGTGTTTGTCTCCACTAGACTGACTACGTCACACCTAGCCCAAGTAATACTTCCTCATTCTATGGATTCAAATTACTCATACATGTGTATAAGAGTTTCGTACTCTTAACTGTTGAAACCCCAAGTTGTTTTGATATGATCAAACAAGTTAAGTTAGATCCTGTTTATTTTAACCCTTGTGTCTAAGTGTGCAGGAGCTTAGGAACACAGGAGGTCGAGCAGAAGATGCGGCTAACAAGAAGGACAACACAGGGAGAGAGCCGACGGGCTTGTTGCGTCCGACGGAAGAGGTGCCGTGGAAGAGTACACTGGTGGACGAGAAGAACGTACGCGACGTCGAGGGACGAGAAACCGGGGAGGAAGACTGCTCGAGGAGAAGACCTAAAGTTGGGTTCGGGTGAGCCTTATTCCGGATGGTCGAGATCACCCAAGCTAGCGGAGCCGGAGTGGAAGACTCGGACCGAGGCGAGCTGAACAGGAGCAAAGGTCTCGGACGAAAAAAGTCAACCAGAGTTGACTTTTGGTGTCCGGGCGCCCAGAACAGTCCGCGCCCGGAACCCTTTCGGGCGCCCGGACGAAGCTTTTATCCAGATCACGGTCAAACCGTGATCCGTGCGAAAGGGATAAAATTTTATCCCCCCCAGGGCACCCCGAGCAGTGCTATAAATATAGCATTGATCTGCACAGTTAATTCACTTCACTTGTAATCCATTTCTTTGTGCTTTACTTTTCTTCTGTGTTGTTAACATTGTAAGAGGCTACTCCGCCCGAAAGAGATCTTCAGATAGTGCGTCATATTTTCCTTGGATTAGTAATTTTCTGATTACAAACCAAGTAACTTCTCTGCGTCCATTTTTCTTTATTAGTCTCTTTTATTTTTATTACAAGTATTCTGTATTTAGTTGAAAATCCGAGAAAGGTTTGGTTTATTTATTTTTAGGGCAATTCACCCCTCCCCTCTTGCCAGCCTCTAAAGGGACCAACAAGTGGTATCAGAGTGAGGATGCTTCAGGAGGACTAACTGCCGACTGAAGCAACGCAACCAATGGCCGGCCCAAGCATCATTCCACCAAAATTCGTGGGAGATTTCGCACACTGAAAATGTTGTATGTAGGTATTTCTGAAAATTGATTTCGAAATTTGTTTAATAATAAAATACAGTTTTGTAGCTTCGACAAATCAAAATGGAGAAGAAAAAGAAGAGAGTCTTTGGATGAAGGAGTAGAAAGATTCCGTAGCGAACAACCGAGCGGAGTATCACTTGCTGAGCGTGCTGCTGCCTCAAGAAGTCAACCACATCGGAAGCTACTCGTCGGCCAAGGAACTCTGGAAAAAATTCCTGGAGCTTCACGAAGGCACGTCTGAAGCCAAACTCGCTAGAAGAGATATACTTCAGAACAAGCTAACAAACATCCGTCTGGAAAGAAGTGAGAAAGTAGCTGATCTACACACAAAGGTAAAAGAGTTAATTACCAGACTCGAGAACATCGGTGAAACGATAACCAATCGGGACACTATACGCTACACACTCAACGCCTTTCCCAGAACTCCGGAATGGACCTCGATAATCGACGCTTACTACATTTCAAAGGACCTAGAGATAAGTACCATAGAGGAATTATTTTTTAATCTTAATTACATGAAACCAGATGTGCAGGAACAATAAAGGAATCAAGCCAGATTATGGCGCTAAACGCAACCAAAAAGGATGAACCCGAGTCAGACTCAAAAGAAGATCAAGAAGCGTATATGGTAAGGAACTTTAAAAAATTCTTTCGATCTAATAAATTTAAAGAAATGCAGAATAAGAAGAATCCAAGAAATAGAAGAAGGGTTCGTTGCTACCAGTGTCAAAAGGAAGGACACTTAAAAGAGGATTGCCCAGAACTCAAGAAAGATAAAATCAAGATACCCAAGAAGCACAAGAACCTAAAAGCCACTTGGGACGACACTTCATCATCTGAATTCGAAATACAAGAATATATCGGACTAGCACTGATGGCCAGCTATGAAGGGCAAAGTACATCAGAAGCCAGCATCGATGAAGGAGGAGTGACTTCAGATGAAAGCAGCGAAACAGGGGGAGAGCCAGGCTTCAAGTCTAATATGGTAAGTAAGGTATGCCTCTTACCTCCTGATCAGCTTTATTTTAGAATTAAGTCTATGGCTAAGTCTATATACAAATTAAAAAGTAAAAATACTAAATTAAAAAAATAAAAACCTAGAAATAAAAAGAATTTTAGCAAAATCATGTTTGTTAGAAGATCTTGATAAAGTAAGACATGAAAATGATAAATTAAAAGAAGAAATAGAAAACTTAAAAAATTCTACTTGTTCAAATATTTTTGCTTTTAGAAATTATAGAGGATTAAACTGGTACTATAGGTTTCATAAAAATCAGATTAGAAAAATATCAAAAGCTTATGTATCTAGAAAATACCTGATTAACCCTATAGGATGGAATCTATATTGGCTTCCAAAGTCGTGCTTAACTTGAACTGTTTATTAAATTTAGTGTGTTTCAGCGAGAAAATTAAACAGTTAATTTCTTTATAAGGCTTTGTCTAAGAAAGTGGTTGTTGCTCTAATAACCAAGAATGCCTAGTGACTCGCCACTGCCTGGAAGCCAAGTATTGAAATAAACAGTTTAATTGACTAACTAAAAAAATATTTAAATTGAAATTACTTAATACTTTAAAGGGTTATTCAATTTGTTTTAGAAAATATTTTTAAAAATATTCATGTTTTTGAAAACTTAGAAAATTATTTTTTTTAAGTTAGAAAATTTTTTCTGTTGCAAATTTTTAAAAAATATTGCCTTAGAAATTTTCTTACTTGGAAATTTTTAACCTTAGACTTGTTTAGTAACCCCATTTTTTATGTGATCAAAGGGGGAGAAAGAATGTTAAGTCTAGAGGGAGGTATACAAAATATTTTTTTTTTGAAAAATCTGATTTGTACTTATTTGCAAAATTATTATTATTTTATTTATGTTTATTTTACCCTATCTTAACTTGTGTTGCTCATATCAAAAAGGGGGAAATTGTTGGAATCCCAAGGTGTTTTGATGTGATCAGACAAGTTAAGTTAGGTCTTGTTTGTTTTAACCCTTGTGTCTAAGTGTGCAGGAGCTTCGGAACACAGGAAGTTGAGCGGAAGACGCGGCTAGCGAGAAGGACGACACGAGGAGAGAGCCGACGGGCTCGGTACGTCCGAGGGATGAGGTGCTGCAGAAGAGTACACCAGTGGATGAGAAGAACGTACGCGACGTTCGAGGGACGAGAAACCGGGGAGGAAGGCTGCTCGAGGAGAAGGCCGGAAGTTAGGTTCGGGTGAACCCTATTCCGGATGGCGAGATCACCCAAGCTAGCGGAGTCAGAGTGGAAGACCCGGACCGAGGCGAGCTGAACTAGAGTAGAGGTCCCGGACGAAAAAAGTCAACCAGAGTTGACTTTTGGTGTCTGGGCGCTCGGAACCATTTCGGACGCCCGGGACAGTCCGGGGCACCCGGAACCCTTCCGGGTGCCCGGACCAAGCTTTTATCCAGATCGCGATCAAATCCTAATCCGTCCAAAAGGGATAAAATTTTATCCCCCCAGGGCGCCTGCAACCCTTCGGGGCGCCCCGAACAGTACTATAAATATAACACTGATCTGCATAGTTAATTCACTTCACTTGTAATCCATTTCTCTGTGCTTTTCTTTTCTTCTGTGCTGTTAACGTTGTAAGAGGCTACTCCACCCGAAGGAGATCTTCAGATAGTGCGCCATATTTTCCTTGGATTAACAATCTTTTGATTGCAAACCAAGTAACTTCTTTGCGTCCATTTTTCTTTATTAGTCTCTTTTATGTTTATTACAAGTGTTCTGTATTTAGTTGAAAATTCGAGAAAGGTTTGGTTTATTTTTTTAGGGCAATTCACCTCTCCCCTCTTGCAGGCCTCCAAAGGGACCAACATTAACATGCGATGCTTTGGCCAAAGACTTTGAGTAATAATCCTAATGAGTGACCATAGGATATACGTCTCCTCACAAGGAGCGGTGAATCCTCTGTAACACCCCAAATTTCATGATTTGGAGTCCCAAAAGACCTTATTAAAATCTAGAAATGCTATAGAAAAATTCTAGAGATTTTTAGGAATTTATAGAGTATTTTTATGTAATTTTTGGAGTTCGTTTGGTATTTTTACTAAGAGGAAGAAGTTTAAAAAAAAAAAAGAAGAAAGAAAATTGTTGAAGTTGGGTTTTGAACCCAAGACCTCGGACTTGACCCGAGTCTTAACTAAAGTCAGCCAACCAACTGAGCTAAGCAAGTTTTGTTTAATATATGGAACAAATGGTATTTAAAGAATAGTTGGGAACATTTAAAATAAATTAAATAAAAGGGGCGCGACTGAGGAATCGAAGCCCGGACCTTGGGTTTGGTTAAAAGCCGGCTGACCAAGTGGGCTAGCAGTCGGTGCTGAGCAAAGATGCAGAGAAATATATTTAAGGTATTATTGATAATAAAAAGGTTTCGAAAAATGGCCGAGCCGAGGCTCGATCCTTCGATCTCCGGCTCAACCCGGGATTTAAGCGGAGCGGCTGACCAGGTCATCCAACCACCGGTTCTGTTTAGAAAAGGTAGGAAATTTTATTTAAGGAAGTTAATGGAATCCGGGAATTTAAAAGGGAAACTTAAGGCTTAATTTTCCCGTGACCTTTCTCTCCTCCCGATTCTGTCCGCGTGCGGCGCTTCTGCTCGGGCGACGGCGAAGAAGGAGCTGGGTTTTGGTCTCCGGCAGCCGGCCTAGGATCAAAGCCGAGAGTTTTCTACACCATTGTGATCCTCTCGTCGAGGAGAGCTTGTGGGCACGAGGAGGAACCGGGAACTCAAGTATCTCGGAAACCCTAGAGTTGCCTTTCTCCTTCGGTAGTGAGCTCAAGAACAGCAAGGTAAGTCACTACTCACCTGCAGTAGGATAGTTCCGGATTTCGATTCGTTTGGTGTTTCCTTGTTTGTTCGAGTTTTGCCGTGAAGCTTCTTGGTTTTGCTTGCTGCCGTGAACCCTAAAGAAAGAAGAGAAGGGATTTGAATGGTTTAGATCTGTTCTAGTTTAAGGCATGCAGTGTTAGCTTTAGATACTTACTGTTTAGATTTCCTTTGTTAATGATTTGGTAAGCTTGAGCAGCCTTGTATTTAGCACTGTAGATTTTAGCTCTTTTCCACCTCATTGATTATGAACAACCTTATTTCTGGATTTCGGATCTAGTTCCTTTGTGCCATTCAGTTTTGAACAGCCTATAAATACCACGAGCAGCAAGTTTTGTTTGCTGTGCTATACGACTTTGCTGTATTAACACCATGAGCATTCAATTTAGGGAGTGTTTAAGTTAACAGTTCTCTTTTGAAGCATAGAATAAGGAGGTTAGAGAATAAATGAGAATAGCTTATGTATTTTAAATTCGGCAGCTTTGTGATGGTGTAGTAAAGGTGTTGTGCATGGATCCGTTTGTATCCTTAATCAGTAATAGGTAGATTCACTTAAGTTTTGTTTAATTTGGGTTATGTGCCAAATTAGTGTGTAGCAATTTAATAGAATGAGTTAGATTAATTTGGAGCATGTTAGTTTCAGATTCCATGAACATGATTAGCTTTAAGTTTGGTATTTTAGTCTTGGATCTCCATGATTTCTGAACCTGCACAGCTTCTCATTTTGTGCCTGTAACCCTAGATTTTCTATGCCATTTAATAAGCATTTCAGTATGTAGATTTTAATAAGTTAGTATGCAGATTTTTATTAAGCTAGTATGCAGATTTCTGTTAAGCAAGTGCATATTTTGTTAAGCTAGTATGCAGATTTTCGTTAAGCTTAGTATGCAGATTTTTATTAAGCTAGTATGCAGATTTTTATTAAGTTAGTATGCAGATTTTTATTAAGCTAGTGTGCAGATTTCTGTTAAATATTAGTGCAGATTTTTGGTAACTATTATATGTGCAGATTTCCTTTGTATTCTATGCATGATTATGTGGTACGTAGTTAATTTCATTCATAAATGCATACGAAAGATACCTTAACAGTATTTTGGGTTTAAGAAAAGTAGAGGAAAGATAAAGAAAAATATAAGAAAGATAAAGAAAAGAAAGAAAAGGCTGAGGCCTTAAGTAGATCCCAAAGTCGAGACTTTAGGGATTTTTGGCACACAAGGTGCCTATTAAAATGCCAAGGCATTTAAAGAAGAAGTAATTAAGATTATAAGTATTTTACTTTTAAGAAGAGGCTAGTACCCGACATCCAAGAGCTTGTCGTTAAACAAATCCAGGTGACCATTTCCGAGGTCTTGGCCCTGGTAGACCGAGGTCTGCTCTTTTAGGATTGGTGGCTCGCTACCCCAACCTATTAGGGAACGCGCATAAGATGGTACTATGCCTGGGCCCAAGAAGAAGTTGATTATTATTTTGAAGTATTATAAGTATAAGTTTCTGAACAAGTAAAAGAAGTTTCACATAAGTATTAAATAATAAGTCTAAAAGCAAGTGAAATAAGATTCAGAAGATGTTTAGAAAATCAGTAAGTTTAGTTCTTTATTCTACCATGTTTATCTAGTGGATGAGTAGTTTTATGTTTACCTATTAGATGAGTAGCATGATTAGCTATTAGAATTACATGAGTAGATTCCTTAGCTTTTCTTTGCTACTAGTTTGACATGAGCAGTTATGTTTATGCTTTATTTCTTTTTAGAGCATATAGTTTCTAGTTCTTTTCGTATACATGCACATTCGTGATTTTGTGAGTTAGATAGCGCTTACTAAGCAAATTTTGCTTATAGACTACACTTCCTCTTACTGCAGATACAGGAAAGGAAAAGATATAGAAAGGAAGGCGACAAGGTGGCACGGATGGTGTGTGATGCCAGGACTATGGAAGCCTTGGGACTAGGAAAGGAGTTCTAATTTTAGTTTCCGCATTTTAGTTATTGTAAACATTTGAGTTGTATTTTAAGTGCATGTCATTTGAGATTATTCTGTTTAGATTGCATGTAGGATGAGTTCGGTTTAGTAAGTAGATATTTGTGTGTTGTTTTCTTTATTTTGGATTTATTATACTGCGTGGTTGATTGATATGTGTTCCAGCCGCTTGTGGCTAAGTATATATTGCATGTATTGTTGAATATGGTCACCGGTACAGGGGAGACTCTGCCGGAATGTTTCGGTAAGGGTTTCCATGTGATTTTTAATCATACCGGTTAAGTAGAGTTAGTAGTTAAGTAACGGTCACTCTTAGGTAGTAGTAGTAGTAAGAAGGGTGGTCGTTACATCCTCTGTGGGCTATCCAAACATCTTCGAGCATTTCGATTTATACTCAATCATCTTGGGTCCACACCTTAATGAGGTGTTTGCTTAAGATGTTAAAGTATAAGTCTCCATGACCAAGATGACTTGTATACCTCAAGTCGAAGGAAACTTGCACTCGAGCTGCAGTAAGAGCTTCACAGACATATCCATATATATAGATAACCATATGAAGTCTTACAACGAGTCACTCCAATGAACTAGTTACCATAACTAACATCTACGTTTAACTCTCGACATTCCAATGTCTCCAGCTAGTGAGAAAACAACTACTTGGCAAACCAAGGAGTATAACCCGTGCTAGTCTTACAGAATTGATAATGTCCGAATGCATCAATTTGACGACTAGGGAAATTCCAATACATTCATAATTACACATGTAGAGATAATCACTAGTTGTGATCCAATCACAATTTCTCTCATACTATGAATTATATTGTGGATATTTAGTAAATGAGTTTAAGACAATCAAACATATAATATGCACTTAAATAGTGAATCTATATTTAGTAAAAATCATAAGGCGATTACCTTAGGACATCCCTCAAAATCTAACATACGAACTACAAAAATAATGTTACCTACAATAAAGAAAATAAGATCTTGATCGCCGGTTGTCAGAGGAGCTTTACAGCATTGTAGGAGCTTTTTTGGAGCACAGTGCAGGAATGAAAGTCGTAGCAGTTGATGTTCTGAAGCTGCTGGTCGAAGCCCTTATATAGGTCCATTTTGAGAGGATGGAATCCCTCCGGGTGCCAGGACCATTGCTGACATGGCGAGCTCTCATTGAAACTTCATTCGTGAAATTTATCCACTTCTGGGCGCTAGGCCCCTGGACCATTGACGTGGGTTCTGCTAGTTGTTGTGCTCTAACTCATCTTTGAGATAACTTTTCTGGTTCGGACGCCTGGACCAATTCTGAGCACCAAGACCACCCGGGTGCCTGCCTAGGCACCCGTTGGCCAAAGTCGGTTTAGGGGCCTGGACCAGCTCCGAGCGCCTGGACTCCCTTTTCCAGTGTTTAAATTCTTGTAAAAAAGAGTTAGTCCAGGCAAATAAAAATATATTTATCTTGCAAAATAGAGTTAGCATAGCATTAATAAATAAGAGTAGTAATTAGATCTTGTCTCTCCGAGTCTAGGATCTAGTCAAAGTCTCAGCTTAGGTTTCCCAAATGGACCTATGCTACACTGATGCCTACAGTTCCCTCAACGAGGAATGCGCTCTCACTGGATCTCTCATCTAGTTGCTTACATCAACTTATCAACTGCAGTTGCTTGACTTGCCTTTGACTCACCAGGTCTTTCGACTAGTTGTCAGGTTCCCAGACCTAACTGATTTCGGCTGGTTGTCAGGTTCCACTGACCCAATCAGACTTCCCGCCAGAAATCGAGTCCTGTAGACCTATCTAGACTTCACATCGGCTATCGAGTCATGCAGACCTAGCTGGATTTCCCACGAACTATTGGGTCCCACAAACCTAGCTGGATTTTAGCCTAGTGTCAAGTCCTTCAGATCTGTCAACTTCTGTACACTTAGTAAAGTAATTAAATTACAAAACACTCTAACTTTAATCCACTTGTCATTCATTAAAATTTGAGTTAGATCATTAGTGCAAATTACACCAATAATCTCCCTCTTGTTAATGCAATGACAACCTAGGTTAAAGTTAGGGGTGTAATCGAGTTGAGCCGAGTCAAACTCTTGAATGTTTGAGTTTGACTCGTTTATAATCAAGCCGAGCTTGAGCTTTATTTAGTGAATATATTTATGACTCACGAGCTTATTCGAGCTTTTATCGAGCCTAAACAAGCTTAATAAATATAAATTATAAATTTAAATATTCATTAAAAACTAAATTATATATTTAGAGAAAATTATAATATTCTTATTAAAATTTACAATTTTATTCTCATAAATAAATTTAATATATTTTTCTATATATTTCATAAGTAGAGTGTAAAATCTATAAATTCAATATCAAAACTATTATTTTTTTATTTAAAAGTTGATTCATGAGCTTAATGAACATGTTCACGAGTTAACGAGCCGAATATTGTGAAGCTTGAGCTTGGTTTGTTTATCTTAATGAGCCTCAATAATCGAGATCAAATGAACTTTTATTGAATCGAACTTGGAATAGCTCATGAGCAGCTTGGTTCATTTACACCCCTAGTTAAATTTAGAGAAAAAATATTGAAAGATAATATTAAAAATGAAAATAAATGATCTAAGTTAGTTTTGTTATTTTTCTATATTAACCCATTACCCTCCCCCTTTGGTATTCATAAAAAAATTAAGGTAAAGGAAATACAAGTATAAGACAGGTAATGTTAGACAATAAAATAGAACATAGCTGAAAGAAAATATTGTGTATATCTTCGACGTAGGGAGAGGTGTTGAACAGAAGTTCAGCCAAAATGCATCTTATAAGTAAAAT
This sequence comes from Zingiber officinale, assembly GCF_018446385.1. Lineage (NCBI taxonomy): Eukaryota > Viridiplantae > Streptophyta > Magnoliopsida > Zingiberales > Zingiberaceae > Zingiber > Zingiber officinale. The sequence continues at coordinate 30,073,299 of NC_055991.1, read as the reverse complement.
TATTTTTCAAGTAGAATTTTGGAAATGGTTTTATGTCCATCTTGTCAAAGTTAGAGAAAAAAATCTTTAAGTGAACATTTTCAAAAAGTTTTAAAATAAATTTTCAACAAATTTCTAAAAAAATTTCTAATAAATATTTTCAAAGTAAAAATAATACCGTCAAACTAATTGAAAATAAATTCCTAAGAAAATATGCTCAAAGATTTTTTTTGTAAATAAAATCTAAGTAAATATTTGTAAAGGAAAGTTATTCTTTGTAAATATTTTCCAACGAGTCTTTAGTAAGGATTCTCAAAACAGTGTAGAGGAGAAATTTTTCTAAATAAGTTTTTCAAAACAATGTAAAGAAAAATTGCCAAGTAAGAAAAAATTTAAGGAAAAATATTTCTATATAAGATTTTCAAAAGAAATTTTAGAAAAGAAGTTTCCTAAAGAATAAAAAAATTTAAGGAAACGATTTTCTAAGGAATATTAAAACATTTAAGGATTTATTACGAAAAATTTCTCAAGTTTTTTTTTATTAATTAGATCCTCCCCTGCATTATCAAATACAATATATACAAACAAACTGAGGTAAATGATAGCAAGCATAATGTGATAAAAATATAATCAAGTCACACATACTAGCTGAAGTAATAAAAAATATTTGGTAACCAAAGTGAAGATCAAGTTAGGAAAATGTAGTAGGAAAATAAACTACTGAGATGACAAAGAAGAGGGATCAGAACCCCACGATCATAATATATTCATCAACTCAATATGATGAGTCTGCCCCTCCTCTTGCAAATTGGAGACGTCCTGTCGAAGGCTGGAGACCTCCTGTCGAAGACTCGTCATGGATGCCTCAAGTCCAGTAACTTTGTCGGCTAAGGTACGAGGGACTGGAGGCATGGGCAACCCAAAAAGATTAGCCATGAACTCATGTATCTTTGCCTCCTCTCCTGGAGTTGGGTCAGGCTAAGCCTAGGCCTTAGGGTCAGGCTGGGACTGGGCTGCCAGGTCAGGTGGCGGTTGGACTACTGGGTCAGGTGGTGCTGGGCCTCTCTCCTCCAGGACAGGACACCCTCATCATCTATATGTACACCAGCTAAGAACATGCTCCTATCACCTACTATGTCAAACTCATTTAGGCCTCTGACATCACCCGTGGTGATATCAATACCTAACGAGGGTATGCAGGAGGTCAAAATATGACAATAAAGCATATGAATCCGCCGGCTAGTGGTAAGACCTGATGAATAGATGATGGTATGAAAGATATGCAAACTGATATCTATATCTAACCTTTGACATAATGCATAGAGAAGCAATGAATGGAACAGGCGCATCATAGCTACGTCGTGGGTAGTCAGAGGTAGAATGCATGTAACTAAGACCCTATACAGGACATAGTCCTAGACCCTAAGGGTGACAGATCTAAACAGAGTCACAGTCGGTACCTACTAACCCCCTAAAAAATATGAATATATCGTATCGAATGTGATATGCGAATAGGAATCACCAAATGGTGGATCCCTAGGGGGGTAGCATTAGAAAGGCATGCGGAGGCTTGTAATCCTAAAAAGTCTCGAATAATAGTAAGGGATATCATAATATCCAAACCAGTGACCCTAGTGGAGTAGGTAAGATCATTAACTCTAACTAAGTTGTTATATAGCTCGGCACATAGACCTATGTTGACTGAACTAGAACAATAAACTAAATGTTGTAAGTTATAATAATAAATAACCTCTACAGTGGGAATGCATGATCGCATGAAGAAATGCCTATCTAGATATCTAGATAGAGGAACATATATAGTGGAGGAATATCTAATCCTAAGTTGATTAGTAGGAAACCTAGAGTCCGTATTAGTAGTCGAGGGGCTAACACCAGGATTTGGTCATTTCCTAATTAACAAAAAAAATCCTAAAAATGAAATTATAAATGGAAAAATAAAGTTTAAGATTAAAATATTACCGATGTATCGTGAATATTTATAATAGAACTGACGACCTCTGTTAATCCGCAACAACGCGACTTGAGAACCAAAAGAGAAGCAAGTTTGGAGGTTGTGAGAAAAATATTTAAATTATTGGTCCCTTTCGTATTAGGTCCGGTTACGAACCTTTAAGAAGGAGAGATGTGGGTGAGTGAAGAGGGCACCCCTACTACCCCTTTTATAGGGTAATTGTTGGAAATGGGGAGAGTGGGGATGTGGGAACATGGCCCACGTTCCCCACTACTCATAATGGAAAAGTCCATTATGCCCCTGGTTTATTTCCCTATATAAAGGGGGTGCGTCCAAGGATCATTAGAAGGACGGAAGGAGGTGCGTTCGGAAAGAATGAAGGTTCGGAACGACGAACAAAACGACGAGAGTAAGAGGAGAATATCTGAGGCGGTGGGATTTGGTTCGTGGAATCGTGGAGGGCTTTCCAATGCTGTGATCGCTCTTCCGACAGCGAGTTTCGCCATTGCCAATTGCGGATCTGCGGGAGATCGCTGTAAGTTTTTACCGCTTTAATTTTATTCATCTTTTATGCATTTAGAATTATCTACATTGGTATCAGAGCTATGTTCGTTCTAAATGCATGATAAATCCTAAAACCTTACCTCTTCGTTGAATCAAAATTTTGGCTTGGTTCTGTTCATTTTTGCTGGGCGAAATCATGACTGAGTCGAGATCAGCGATTATCATCCCTGCCCTGAACGGAGTTTGTCTCCGTCTAGTTTTGCCGTAGTCGAGTGAAATCATGATGCCATATGCCTCGAGGAACATCCACGGAGTTTGTCTCCGATGGTGGATGGCGGCAACGATCCAAGGCCGGCGGAGTGCTCATGGACACCTCTGCAACCCGTGTTCGTCGTGGGTAAGGTGGCGTGCACAACGTGCACAACGTGCGCAACGTGCGTGCAGAAGATTGAGGTGGCCTCTTGCAGTTTTTGCCTAGCGTTTGTCGCTGTGAGGCTGGTTGCAGCGGGGTGAGATGGCGTGCGACATGGTCGGCGTGTGGTCTGCAGTGTGCAGCGTGCAGTGTGCAACGTGGAATCGTGCAACAAAGAAAAATAGAAAAGATAAATATCAAGTTTCTATTTTTGACTTTTTCAAATTAAAAACGAACTGTGATATGTTCACAGAATGAGGTGGAAGGAAATAGGATTAAGTTTTTTTAAAAAAAAACAAAAGTTTGCATGAAATAATTTAAAATTTCTCATTAATTCATGCATGGTTTAAATGCGTACATGCATGTTTATTTAATTTTATTTAATGCAATTAATTTTATTTGCATGACATAATTAATCGAATATTGAGTTTAATTAATTCACTATGATAAATGATCTAGAGTAATTTTGGTCCATTTAGACCCGGTTCAGGTTTAAATCATTAGTTGATTTAACCGAACCAATTTGATCCAAACCCGAAATCAATTTGGATTGATTAATTGGACTTGGACCAAATATGATCAAATGACCAGATTTGTTCTATTGGGTCCGATTTGATCAAAACAATTAGATTTGTTCTAATTGGTCGGACTTAAACCAATGGGCATTGGTTTGATCAAACGGACTTGAGTTTGATCAATAAGTCTGAAATTAGTAGAAATGGACTTAGATTAAAAGTAACAGAACATAGGTATAAAAATCCCTGTCTAATTAGATTAGTTCTAATTAAGAACAATGGACCGAGCTTAGGATCTGGATCCCTAATCAACCAATTCAATGGGTCCGACCAATTAGATTAGTTCTAATTGTTGACTTAAACTCCTGAAAATTGAGAAGATTTGTTTTTCTTGATTTATTATGTTGGTACTATGCCTGCATAAATTGAAATAAGCCGGTTTTGTACTGGTTAGTTGGTTTTATACTGACTTATTTATTTTCAATTTTTTAGATGGCACGGACGATTACCACATTGACTCGTCGCGAAGTGCGACGAAATCAGCTCAGGGAGGAGATTCAGAAGATAGAGTGTAACTCTACTTATGAAGTCGACGGACACATTGGACGGCTTGATGATCTGTTTTGGAAACTTGAACAAGAAGAGTTTCCAGTCCTGGACAATTATAGGATATGGACTTTGATGCGTTCATTGCCAGAAAATCCAACGATGATAGCAAACTATATTTAGGGGCGTCATCAAGGATGCGTCACATATTCTGTATTATGTGAGGAACTACTTCACCATATAACTGAAGAGGATCCGGAAGAGTTTAAAGAGGACCCGGAAATGATCGAGGAGGAACCAGAAGAGGATCCAATTGTGGATCCAATAGAGAACCTTGAAGCTGTCCTGCCTGAGATTACCCCAAATGAGTCCAGGCTAAGAGGGATTATTTTGGCCACTGCACTAGTGTCTGTCCTAGTGGGAGTGGTAGTTGCCTATCTAGTTTACTAGAGTTCTGTTATTTTTATTTTCATTATGTATGAACAATGTTAGTCTATTTCATTTATGTTAGTTAGTTATATGTTAACAATATGTAGCATAATTTTATATTAATGATGTGTTCATTTATTTATGTTGTTTGCTTGACATGATGCATGATTAGTTCATGATATATTAAATGATTAGTTCATTTAATTAAAGAAATCATCATATATTAAATGATTAGTTCATTTAATTAAAGAATTCATGATATTATAAATGATTAGTTCATTTGTTGGGATGTGTGTAATAGAATTGATTAATATTGATTTGATTGGTCATACGAATGATGAGTGAAAACATGGTTGTCACTTGATTTTGTAAACCAACTCAAATTAATATTAAGTCAATCATAAATTGCATACATATGATATACACTGAATACTAAATAATGTGATTATTTATGATAGATTATGGCAACCAAAAATATTATAGTTGAACTCAACAAAGGTGAAAAACTTAATGGGGATAACTATAAGATCTGGCACCTCAGGATACAATATGTACTTGAGAAACAAGAAGTTCTAGAGGCTTTAAATCAGGTTATGGAAGTACCTGTAGATGGTCCCACTACACAACACAGACGAGATCTTGATGTCTATAAGGCATGGAAGAAAAAGGACTCCACTGTAAAGGGCATATTGATTAGTTCAATGGTAGATGACCTAACTTTTGAGTATGAGTCATATCTTACGACTCATGCAGTCTGGGTAGCCCTTAAAGAAAAATACAGTGGAGTAAGTCTGAGCAAGCTTCGATAGCTGACAATCAGGTTTGACAGCTACACAAAGCATCCGAATGTATCAATGGTTCAACACCTCAGGGAGATGTCGAACATGATTCGGGAGCTTAAAATTGCTGGTCATGAGTTGACTGATGAACAACAGGTTCAAGTAGTTATTCGTTCACTTTCAGATTCTTGGGAGACCATGAAGCAGACCCTAACTCACAGTGAGAGTATCAAGACTTTCACTGATGTCTCACGCCATGTAGAATTGGAGGCGGAGAGAGTTGAATCCGTGAGGATTTCTGGACAAGCCTATGTAGCTGTAGGTTCAGCTGGATCATATGGATCCAAGAAAAGGAAATGGTTCAAGAAAGGGAAGGGAAAGAAGAAGGAAGCTACTATTGTGGGACAAGGCCCAATCAAGAAGATAGTCAAGAAGACTGGAAAGAAACCTAAAAACAAGTTGACTTGTTTTAACTGTGGCTAGAAGGGTCACTTCGCTCGGGAGTGCACTGAGCCGAAAAAGGTAAATCCAAGTGTGTCATCTTTTCAAGAGCATTTTGTTGCTAGTTTAGTGTTGTTAGCTGATTCTTATCCTTTGTGGATTATAGATTCGGGAGCAACCAACCATGTAGCTCGGGAACGAGTTACATTTGTTGAGTACCGTCGGGTACCAGCTGGCAACAAGTGGATCTATGTGGGAAACAATGCAAGAGTTGAAGTCAAAGGAGTCGACACTTGCAAACTCAATCTCCGTGGTGGTAGAGTTTTATTTCTACATGATGTCCTGTATGCTCCTGAAATTCGACGGAATCTTGTTTTTGTTACGTGTCTTCTTGATTTAGGGTATTGTATTAATTTTTATAGTCGGTCTGTTGAACTTAAGATTGAATCAGTGTCAATCGGACATGATTTTTTAACAAATGGTTTTATGGTTCTTGATGTAGAACCAGATGTTAATTATGCTATTGATGGTTGTTTTACAAACATTGCTTTAACTAATGATGTAGATATAACCGATGAGGTTTGGCATGCTAGATTAGGACACATAGGACAAGAACGTATGAATCGGTTGGCTAGAGAGGGTCTATTGGGCACTCGGGCTAAGATTTAATTGTCTATATGTAAGCATTGTCTTGCTGGAAAAGTAACTAGGAAACCATTTGGTAAGGCTATTAGATCTGAATCAACATTGCAGTTAATTCATTCGGATATTTGTGGTCCAATGAATGTGAAAGCTAGACATGGAGCTTCCTATTCATTACATTTATTGATGATTTCTCTAGGTTCGGTCATGTGTATTTGATTTCTCATAAATATAAAGCATTGGATTGCTTCATTCGTTATATGAACGAAGTTGAGAATCAAACAGAACGTAAAGTTAAGACTTTACGCACTGACCGTGGAGGGGAGTATTTGTTTGATATGTTCAAGACAATATGTAATGATAGAGGGATTATTAGACAGCTGACAATCCCTGGAACTCCACAGCAAAATGGGGTAGCTGAAAGAAGAAATAGGACTCTTCTTGAAATGGTTAGGTCTATGATGGCGTAAGCTAATTTGCCAATCTCCTATTGGGGAGATGCATTATTAACTGCAGCCTATATACTTAACAAAGTACCTTCAAAGTCAGTTTCATCTACCCCATATGAACATTGGACAGGCAGAAAACCAGATTTTAGTAATCTGAGACCCTGGGGGTCAGTTGCTTATGTTCATGATAGTTCTCACAAGTATGAAAAACTGGGACCTAGGGGTAAGAAATGTATCTTTATAAGATATCATGAGACCTCAAAAGGTTATGTTTTCATAGGTGAGCAACTAGATGGAACCATCTCCGAAATAGACTCGAGAGATACGACTTTTCTAGAAATAGAGTTCCCAATCAGAGGTGATGTTAATAAAAATATTCCTCTATTTGAGGAGGATGAGATATTATCAACAAGAGAGGTATCAAAAGGGATACCTGAGTCTAGTCAACCGAGTGAGAGTGATATGCCGAGTCATGAGTTGACTTCTCAATAGCCCAACTTACGGAGAAGTGTTCGTAAGATCAAACCTAAGAAGAGGTTTGATATTGAGAATGAGGCATTGGTTACACTTCCAATTGATAACGATGAACCTCAATCCATTGAGGAAGCATTAGGATGTAGAGTTAGAGAAAAATGGAAAGCTGCAATGGTTGAAGAGATGGAGTCCATGATTCAAAATCATGTTTGAGACTTAGTCGATCTTCCTCCGGGCCGAAGGGCTATTGGGAATAAGTGGATTCTCAAAATAAAGAGGAAAGCAGATGGATCGATTAACAGATACAAAGCTCGTTTAGTTGCAAAAGGATATACCCAGATGGAAGGTATTGACTTTGAAGAGACATTTTCTCCCGTAGTGAAATTTGTGTCAATACGAGTTATTTTGGCCTTTGTGGCACATTATGACTTAGAATTACATCAAATGGATGTAAAAACCGCTTTCCTTAACGGTGATCTTGACGATGAAATCTATATGGTTCAACCAGAAGGTTTCATTATTGAAGGCCAAGAGCATAAAGTATGTAGACTTAGAAAGTCTATATATGGGCTAAAGTAAGCGTCAAGACAATGGAACATAAGATTTAACGAAATCATTTTATCTTATGGTTTCGAGATGATCAATGAGTATCATTGTGTTTTCCTAAAAAGGAAAAAAGGAAAGTATGCCATTTTATCATTATATGTTGATGATATGCTGATAGCTGGAAATGACATAGGATATGTGAATGAAGTCAAGAAGTGGCTGTCATCACAATTTGATACAACAGATATGGGAGAAGCTGAATACATCTTAGGAGTGAAGATCATAAGAGATCGTCCTAAAAGATTTTTGGGTCTGTCATAAGAGTCTTATATAAATAAGATGTTACATCATTTCAGCATGTCTAATTGTAACATAGAACATACACCTATTGTGAAAGGTACTGTTTTGAGCAAGAGTATGTGTCCCAAAACTCCAGAGAAAATAGCTGAGATGAATAAAAAACCATATGCCAGTGCTATTGGTAGTTTGATGTACACTATGTTGTGTACACGTCCCGATATCAACTATGTTGTGGGTTTGGTCAATCGCTTCCAGTCAAACCCAGGACCGAGACACTGGAAGGCGGTAAAAAGGATATTCAGATATCTGAAGGCGACAATAGATTATTGTCTCTGTTTTCAAGGATCAGATATGAGTCTGAAAGGTTATTTAAATATAGATTGGGTTGGAGACCTTGATGATAGAAAATCCACATCAGGCTATGCATTCTTGTTGAATGGTGGCACCATCTCCTAGAACAGCAAGAAACAAGCTTGTGTAGCTTTGTCGACTATGGAAGCTGAATATGTGGCATGTTCAGCAGCTGTGCAAGAAGTAGTATGGTTGAGAAGGTTTTTGAAGCATCTGAAAATTACTGAAGATAGTGAGAGCCCAGTAACTGTCTACTGTGACAGTCAAGCTGCAATAGCTTTTTCCAAGGATCATAAGTATCATAGCAAAGGCAAGCATATAGAAATTAAATATAATTTTGTAAGGGATATTGTGGCTAAAAGAAAAGTGATTCTTGAGTATGTCCCTACATGTGCTATGCTTGCAGATCCTTTTACTAAGCCAATGACTAAAGAGTCATTTAAAGAACATGTAAAGTCTTTGGGACTTCGTAGAATGTAACACCATTGAAATAACAATCAGACTATGTGTTATGATTGTGTCATTTGCCATAATTTATTCAGTGTATATGTTGTATTTGTTACATTCATATAAGATCTCGGTGAGCATGTTGGCAGGTTGAGATTGGTCCACTCACATGGACAATCGTCTCTGTTTGTTAAGTACAAATAGGGGTAAGACCGTTACTTATGAAACAACTTACGTAGCTGAAATTATGAAATTAGAGACAGATTCATAAGTTGAGGTCGCCTTGATAATTGTGTCAAGATGAGATCATTTATGTGTAAATAATGATCTAAGTAAATGAACCCACCATTTACTGAACCTGTTGAAGGCCAGATTAGAATTCATATGTTGAATTTAGGATTAGACGTTAAGTATGTCTAGATCAAAATTTGTACGATGTTAAAATTGAGAAAAACATGTGCTCTTTTTAGTAAAGAGAATAACATCGTAGTATGTGATTCATACCACATATTCTATTACGACAATAAAGGTAGTAGGAGAATGGATCCCTATTTCTCTACTATGTGAGACCTTTTGAGATTATAAGTTAATCTCAGTTTTTGCCTTAGTGACTATTTAGCTGTTTACTTGAAGTTTTAATCAGTGTCTGCTACTTTAGCGTGTATCCTATGGCTATGGGTGATTCGGTCTATGGAGCATAACTAGGAAAGTGACTGATTAAAATGAATAGATTCTAGTTAAAAAGGAAGATTAAATATATTTACATCTTTTGTTATTATTCACTAGTCGACCCATTTCTATTATGTATAGAAATGAATGTGAATATTGAATATAGAACATGCTCTTAACATAATGGTCATTATAAGGGATTAGAGATGTTCATATCGATGTAAATAAAAATTATTTAATCTGGGTAAATAGCAAGACATGGATATCTCCAAGATAATGACTGTGTGCCACTTGAAAATTGGATGGATCCTAGATAAAGGCTATGTGCCACCAGGAAAGTGGCTAAGTGCCATGAAGAGTATGTCTCTAATTTATTTGAGCAGCTAAGCAAAGTGTAACAACTTTCTTAGCATTGATTGCTCAAGGAGCGGCTAAGTCAAGGTGTAACAATCTTCTTAGCAACTATCGCTCAGTATGTTTGCTGTCGCACGAACCATTTTCTCTAAGTATGGATTGGATGTTCTCATATGATCTATGTGACCAAACTCTCTAATAGTCTATGTGACTTATTAAGTCTTTGTGACTTACCTGAATGAACTAGTCTTAGTGACTTACCTTGGACGAGTGGGAGATGTTGGAAATGGGGAGAGTGGGGATGTGGGAACATGACCCACGTTCCCCACTACTCATAATGAAAAAGTCCATTATGCCCCTGGTTTATTTCCCTATATAAAGGGGGTGCGTCCAAGGATCATTAGAAGGACGGAAGGAGGTGCGTTCGGAACGAATGAAGGTTCAGAACGACGGACGAAACGACGAGAGTAAGAGGAGAATATCTGAGGAAATGGGATTTGGTTCGTGGAATCGCGGAGGGCTTTCCGATCCTGTGATCGCTCTTCCGACAGCGAGTTTCGCCATTGCCGATTGTGGATCTGCGGGAGATCGCTGTAAGTTTTTACTACTTTAATTTTATTCATCTTTCATGCATTTAGAATTATCTGCAGTAATTTGGGCACTTGGAGGGGGCAGCGGAGCGGGGCGCTCGGACCCTTTATACTGGGGCGCCTCTACGAAACCAGGGGCTGGTTTCATAGGGGCAGGAGCCCAGGTCCCTTGTTTTTTTTAAAAAAAATTTAAGCTATAATTTAAGTTAGGGATTTGTTAAGAAATTAATTAAGTTAAGAATCAGTTTAGTTTAAGTTAAAAATCAATTAAGTTGGTAACAAATTAATTAAGTGAAGAATTAGTTTAAGTTAAAAGTTGTTAAGAAATTTTAAAAAAATTAATTTAAGTTAAAAATTAATTTATGGTAAAGATTTAATTAAGTTTTTTAATAAGTAATTTAAAATTAGTTAAGTTGTTTAATAATTAAGCTAATTTTAAAGAAAATTGACTTAAGTTAAGAACTTAATTTGAGTTAAAAATTAATTAGGTTGAAAATTGGTTAAGTTGTTAGGAACAATTTAATGTAAAAAAAAAATTAGTTTAAAAGTACTTATCTAAAATTGATCCTTAAATATCTAACCTTTAGTTACTAACTGACTATCAAAAGATAGTAGTGTTCACCTGATTAGTCAAGTTAAATGTTAATGTTTAGTTAGAATTTTCTAAAAAAGGAACGCTTAACTTGATTAATGTATTGTTGTATTTTTCGCTTAGACTTATGTTGATGTACTGATATAAGCATCTGAAGTCCAAGCAAAAGACCTATGCATCTCACGTTATTCTTTGTTTATGAATGCACAATCAGGGTAAATCCAGTGTGCTTGTGAGATGCTTAATTCCTAGATCTATAGGATTATGTTTTCTAAGTGTTCGATCTAGGCTAAGGTAATAAATAATTTTGAAGTACTAAGAAAAAGGAAATTTTTAGGAAAACTAAATAGTTTTCCTAGAATTTGAAAATTAACTGAATAAATATCCTCCCCCTTAATTTAAGATCTTAGTTTTCAAAATAATATGATAAGTTTAAAGGAATTGATTATTGAATTTCAGATTGATTAATTAAAATTAATCGTAATTGAATTTTACTTAGATTTAACCTTATTCATCTCACCAGTCTAAGTTTTCAAACAAAGGGATCCTATAATTTTGTTAGATGAGTTAAATTGATTTTTATGGTTTGATTTAACTTATTTTTATATTTAAGTTTAGCTTTGGGTTCAACAAACAGACAAACATTCTTTGAATAAACTTCTAAGCTATGGTGAGTCACTTGGACATTATTAGAGTAACAACGCCTTCAAAATTTTCCAAATAGTCCTATTCACTGAACTTAATAATAAAATTTTAGTCTAACCAGCAAGGCTTGGTAAGAAGTAGCTTCAGTTAGTTCTACTAAGCCAAATGCACCAAGTCAAAGCCATATCTTCCTAGACATGCATAGATATAGTTTTCCTAACCTACTATCATCCAAAACTTCTTCATTACTGTTTTTTAAGTTAAACTTTTGTCCATTTTTAACCTAATCCTAATTACTCAACTGGATAAACTATTGTTTTGGAGTTGCCAACTAATTTAGAGTCTCCTCCTAAATTATTTAGCTTTTAGGTTTAGGTTTCAAGTTTATGCCGATTATTTTTGTAGTTATAATAAACTTGATGGTAATTTGAATTTAACTCAGTTTTGTAGTTGTTTAATTTAAATCTATTTTTTTAATTTAAATTTGGTTTATTTTTACGTTTTAGGTTTGGGTTAACTGGTTTTGATGAATTTGGTTTTAGTTAAAGAATTTCATATTTGGGTATATAGAATTGATTGAGTCCTACTTGCGTTGTTAGACACGCTTTTGGAACCCAGGCTTTGGTTAATTTCTTATTTTGATTTATTAGAGAGATAAAAGTTTTATTTATAGAGCTGGATTTATATCCAAGCCTAGACTTATTATATACAACTTTTTGTGTTTTAAGAATTAGGTCTATTTTTTTTATTTTGTGGTAAAAGTTTCTAATAGTCCTTTGAGTTTGTTGATTTCTCTTTTTAAGATTGTATTTTCCTCCTCAAGTTTTATTTCTTGACTTGGTTTTTTATTTCCAATTTGTTTCTTGAGTTATTGATTTTCCTCAAGAAGTGTTTCAGTTTGTTTTTCAAATTTTATTTACTTTTATTTAAACATGCAATTATTCTAAAAAATTTAGAGGTTAAGATAGAAGATACCTCATTCGAACGTTCGGAAATGAGTGCGCACTGGTGGCTTGATTTGTATTCGGATTCGTCGTCTTGTTCCATCTCACTTTTTGATTCTGGTACGGATGTTATTAGCGCGAGGTACTTGTGATGCTTCTGATCTTCAACGCCCGATTCTTCTGAGGACGATTCATCCCATGTCGCCTTGAGTGCATTCTTTTTCCTAGTTATTTTGGGTTTGTCGTCTTTGATTTTTGGATACTCGTGCTTGTAGTGTCCTTTCTTGGTGCACCCATAGCATGTGACCTTCTCCTTTGCGTCATTTGATTTGATCACTTTATGTAGGTCCCTTTTCGTGAAGTTATTCTTTCTTCTAGTGAACATCTTTCTGACCATGTTCACTAGCTATTCTTCATTGACTTCTGAGTCAGATTCAGATTCGGGCTCTAGTTTGTTCTTGTTTTTGGCTTCTTTTAAAGAACCTACAAAAAGTGCAATGCCTTTCTTGACCGGCTTTGAGTTAGTTTGTTCATGGAGTTCAAGTTCACAAAATAACTCATCTAGTTTTAATTTATTTAAGTTCCTAGAAACTTTATAGGCATCTACTATAGATGCCCACAGTGCATTTCGAGGAAAAGAGTTTAAGACATACCTGATTACATCCATGTTCTCTAGTTGGTGACTAATTAGGTGGAATCAGTTCAGAATGTCTTTAATTCTAGCATGTAGCTGAGTAGTTGTTTCTCCATTCAGCATTTTAATGTTAAACAGATTATTTAATAACAAGTCAGTGTGGGAGATAGAATAAAACTCAATTGGTATTGTACCAATTCAAGAGTATTTTGCAACGAAAAAATTGATCCAAAGAGATAATTATATCAATTTGGATTTTATTGAAAAAACTCAAAATCAAAAAAGAAATATTAAAATCAAGTTTAAAAATCACCTCCTTGCTTAATTGGTAGTTGCACCAATTTAGAGCGGTACCTTGCTTTGATACTACTTGCAGAACCATAAGAATGCTAGGGGGGTGAATAGCATTTTTTGAAAACTTGCGAAGTAAATCGAAGTACGTAGCGGAATAATAAAAGAAAGCAACTAGAAGAAGAAAGACAATCACATGCTAACACAAGTAATTTTACTTGGTTCAGAGCCTTCAATGGCTCTTACTCCAAGGTTCGCACTCATCGAGTGCTTTCATTGGGAAATCCACTAATAGTTTGAATAATTACAAAATTAAGTATAAGAACTACAAGAAAATGTTACTGACAACAGATAAAATAAGAAGATCTTGATCGTTGGTTGTCGGAGGAGCTTTATAGCGTTGTAGAAGCTTTTTTGGAGCACCGCGCAGGAATGAAAGTCGTAGCAGTTGATGTTCTGAAGCTACTGGTTAAAGTCCCTTATATAGGTCCATTCTAGGTGCTTGGAACTCCTCCAGGTGCCTAGACCATTGTTGATATGCAGAGCTCTTGTTGAAACTTCATCCGCGAAGTTTATCCACTTTAGGGTGCCTAGACCCCTTCTGGGCGCCTGGACTACTGACATGGGTTCAGCCAGTCATTGCGCTCAAAATTAGCTTGGGGATAACTTTTCTGGTTCGGGCGCTTGGACTAATTCCGGGTGCCCGAACCACTCGGGTGCTTGCCTAGGCATCCACTGGTCAAAGCTAGTCTGAGCGCCCGGACTCCTTTTTCAGTTTTTGAATTTCTATAAAAAAGAGTTAATCCAGGAAAATAAAAATATATTTATCCTACAAAAAAGAGTTAGCACAATTAATAAAATAGAAGTAGTAATTAGATCCTGTCTCCCCGAGACCAGGATCTAGTCAAGGTCTCAGCTTAGGTTTCTCAAATGGACATAAGTTGCACCGACGCCTATAGTTCCCTCAATGGGGAACATGCCCTCATTGGATCTCTCCTCCAGTTGCTTACTTCCATTTACGAATTGTAGTCGCTTGATTTGTCTTTGACCCACCAGGTCTTCTCACAAGTTATTAGGTCCGCAGACCCAGATGGACTTCGGCCGGTTGTCAGGTCCTGCTGACCCAACTAGACTTCCTGCTAGATATCAGGTCCAACGGACTTATCTGGACTTCACACCCGCTATCAGGTCCTGCAAACCTAACTAGATTTTTCAGTAGCTATCGGGTCCCACGGACCTAATTGGATTTCAACCTGGTGTCAGTCCTTCAGACCCACTAACTCTTGCACACTTGGTAAAACAATTAGATCACAAAACACTCTAACTTTAATCCACTTGTCATTCATCAAAACCTGAGTTATATTATTAGTACAAATTGCATCAACATGTACCACTATAAGAAAACACGGCTTCTTAAATAGATTTTTGAGACAAAATTAAAATCTATTTCAGATTTAGGTTTATCAGAGACGGATTTACTACGGAATATTACTAATCTATTTCAATTTAATAAAATAAAAAATAAATTGAAATGGAAATTGAAATGAATTTGAGACAAAACTAGAAATAATTTTTTTAAGTGAAAATAAATACAGTTTATAAATAAAATTTGAAACGATATAATTTCTGTTAATTTTTTTTTTTAAAATTTAATGAAAATTGAGATAGAAAAAAATCTGTTTTAAATTTATATAAATTAGAGATAATTTTTTTATAGAAATAAAATTTATTTCAGATTTATGTAAATCAGAGATGAATTTACTACATAATTTAGTAGTATGTTTATAAATATAATAAAATTAAAATGATTTTTTTGACAAAATTATAACTAAATTTTAATAAATAAAAATAAATATAAATTATAAATAGAATTTGAAATTGTATATTTTTTATCAAAAATTTCTTTAAAATTTAATGAAAATTTGAGATGAAAAAAAATCCATTTTAAATTTACATAGATTTGTTAAAAAATACAAATGTATTTCATTTTTAAAAAATATAATATCTAAAAAGAATTTAAGATAAAATATAAAATAAATTTAAAATAATATATCATATAAATTATTAAAAAAATAGTATTAAATATATATAAATATAAATAATTTATTTTCTCTTTAACTTATTATTTCTTTTCCCTTTCCGCTTTCATCGCTCTTGACCTAATTCCTTCTTGTAACCGAGCCTCCTCACGAGCAAGTCGTGCACCTCGCATGGCGATGAGGACGCCTGGGCTACGACAAGGACGCCCACAGCGGCAAGGACGCTCGAAGCCGCTTCAAAGCCGCCATTGGTAAGCCTCCAGTGCTCAACATCGTCACCTTCGCCAAGATCGAAAGCGACCAAATCAAGGTTTTTTCTTTCCCCAAATCACATTTTAGAATCTAAGTTTTTAAATCCACCCATGCTCCACCACCATCCATGACCTCCTCTGGAACCACAACCTCCTCGACAAGTTGATCCCCAAGTCCATCAAGTGCTTCTCCTACGACAACGCCTCCGGTCTCCTCGAGGTCTGACTCTATGGCCCCTGCTATGCGCACTACGAAGACAGGCTCACCTACTTCGACAGCGAGGTGCGGGGGAACCTCAGCTACGACACTCTGTAGGGTGGTTGGGTGGGTGCAGGAGGAGTTGTTCCTTAAATTCCTGATTAAGGAGATCATGGTCACCGATCCCACCTTTGGTGTGATCATCTTCGACATCGACATTGTGCGCAAGCGCCTTCCCGCCTCCGCCTTCGACCTGCCGCCGAAATGCCACCTGGAAGTGGAAGAAGTGACCATCAGAATAGGTGAGTAGGCCCGATTGAAAACCAAGCGATTTTGTCGAGCGGCATTTCCTTTCGTGTTGGATTAGGGATTGATTTTGGTGTGATAGTTGCTGCATTTGTTGGCTACTGGATGATCGACATCTACTTCCTCTACATTTTCTATTTCTTCTTGCTTTCCAACTAAAGATTGATTTTTTTTCCATTGACAATCTGTTCTCTTCTGCAAAATATGATCTTCATGTTGTAAATTTCTTAATTTTTCTGGAATTAAACTTCAACATACGTCCATTTCGAATAGCAATGCTTGTTGTCGAGACAAACCTTTATTCTTTGACATTTCTTGTTTACTTCAATGTTGATTCTACCAATGTGATATTTTGTTGATTAATATTTCTTTAGTGTTTCTTCTGCTTAGTTGATTTTGATTTTAGTCTGTGTTTCCTTTTGCAAGTTTTGGCTTTTGATTCTCCAAATAGGTTGAGTTCCACACACTAGAACCTTTCTTACAAGCAATTGCTTAATTATTTTGCTTCAATTCATTGTCAATGGCGTGCCAACTTGCTTGCCAAAGGCTTGGAAATTAGTTCAACCTGTGTCCTCCATTTCTGTCACAAGATTTCTGGATACTATATTAAATTAGTTACTGTGATTATTTTGCAATTGCAATCTCTTACTTATGTTTATATTTCCTCTTGAGTTGTGCAGTCCTTGTCTTTAGTTTTGTTCCTTTCTTGTGCAAGGTGTGGTATGAGTAATTTTTCAACACTATTCGAGCTGAACTCATTGAATGTGTCTGTGTTTTCTTAGTCATTTGCAGAGTTGTTGCGAATAGTTGGAGAATTTCTTCATTAGAGTTGATCATCACAAAAAAAAGGTACTCCCAAATTTCCCTTTTATCTTTCAACATTCATTTCCCTTCATAAGCTTATGGTGCATTGTAAATGCAATAATGTTCTTCAAACCATTTCACTGCCTGTTTTTCATCTCTTCAGTAATTCATAAAATTGCCAATGGTTGCACTACTTGATGAAGTTAAGATCCAAGGTTTTGTTCTTATTGCAAAGGGTTTATTTTCAACTTTCAAAGATGAGGCTATCTTCTTCAAATCTCTCTGATCACTAAAAGAAGGTATTTCTTTACTAGTTCCTTCTCATCTTATTGTTACTGTTGATGTATTATATTACACTTGGCTGCTTTAAAGCCTATTTTAATAATTTTTTCTTCAACTGGATTTTCCTTGCAAGTAACCTACAGTTTTAAAAGGACTTGATTTCCTACCAAACTTCCTTGCATCTTGGTTTATACAATAGCAGACATGGTGTTCAAAGGAAGTTATGCATTATGAATATTAGTTGAATAATAACTTAATGTTTTTCTCTGACATATAGAGAAGAAAATTTTTACCAGATTGAATTTTTAACTTCCTTGACTTAGCCAATAACTAATTGTTTTTCTCTAACCTTTCAGATGACACTTTCATAGGTGTAAATGATATTTCCATTTATTTGGAATATTTGACAATCTTCAAGTTCTATGTGAAGCCTTTACAAAGATTCAAAATATTTGTTTATATTATTAGAAAATCTGTCTGCATTCTTCTTTTAATTTTTAGCAACGATATCAGAGAGTTCGCGGATAACAAATCGACCTGAGTTAGTGTAAGTTAAAATAATTAATTGTTCATTATTTTTATATTATATCATGTATGTATCTCATTTGTTTATTTTTATATTTATTAGACTAATATAAGTTAATGTAATATGAACAGGAATAAAATAGAGAAAAACAAAATGTTGATGACTACTCTACTCATTCTTCATTCAATCTTCAATAATGATGTGATGTGGTGGGTGGAAATTTTGCTAGAGGGTGGCGGTCTACAGTGATGTGATGGGTGAATCATGTAAGGGGATGGTGTATGAACTTCAACGTGATCGACACTTTGGAAGATCAAATAATTAAAGTTTCAATAGATTTGTTCTAATAAGAAGAATAAAGAATTATCACAAGAAATTTAAGACATGCATACTACTAGCAAGAGGATGGAGGAAGAAATTATTAAAAGGAAAAGAAAATTGGAATCCTAATGTATGATTGCTTTTATCTCAAGACTATGTGAATGTTTATTTATCTCAATGGTAATCATATTGTACTTTTGGATTTAGAAATTAGTTATTTTAATATTTTTAATTTATTTGAAATTTGTGAGTGCTTATTGTAAAGTAATATGTAGATATGAAATATAGATAAACTTAGTGATAAATTTGAAAATAAATTTATATGTGGATTTATAAATAGAATTATAAATGGATTGATAAACAGATTAAAGATTATATTTGTTAAGTAATTTGAGACAGATTAAAGACAAATTTAAAACAAAATTAGAAACAAAATTTGTATTTGAAATTAATTTCATTTAGTCAAATTAAAAACAAATTTATAAATAGTTTTTAAATATGTTTTTTTGAAATTAGAGATGGAATATTTCTGTCTCAAAATTAGCTACGGGGCTTTCACTAACGGATTTTTAAGATAGAATATTCTATTTCAAACATTCTTTAGAGATAGAAAAATGATTTTCAGAGACAGAATTTTTCGTCTCCAAAACCATGTTTTCTTGTAGTGTACCTTTACCACTAGGGAAACACGCCATTGGTTTTCGTTGGATTTATAAGATCAAAGCTAAATCTGATGGTTCTGTCAAATGATACAAAGCTTATCTTGTTGCTAAAGGTTACTCTCAGGAGTATGACATGAATTATGAGGAAACTTTGCTAAAATGACCACTGTTCATATGTTAATTGTCATTGTCTTTGTTCATCAATGGAAAATATCTTAGATAGATGTCAAGAATGCTTTCTTGAATGGTGATCTTCAAGAAGAAGTGTATATGGTACCTCCTTTTGGAGTTGCTCACCGATCTGGTGAAGTTTGTAGGCTTCGCAAAGGTCTCTCTAGATTCAAATAAGGAACACGTGCTTGGTTTGCGAAGTTCATCATGGTGATTACCTCGCTTGGCTTTCATCCTAGTAATCATGATTCAGGTTTATTTGTTAAGAGTATGCGTGCAGGTCGTATACTTTTATCTTTATATGTGGATGACATGATAATTACTGGTAATGATTTTGATGGAATTGAGTCTTTGAAGTTTGAATTAGATCGTTATTTTGCTAAGAAAGACTTGGGTTTACTACGCTATTTTTTGGGGATCGAGATTGCCTCTTCTCCCCACATGAACTTTGGCAGTCCAGAGCTCAATGAAAGATCATTCATCATCTCCTTTAGAGTTAGATTCTTTCGCTCAGCAACTCCATTTTGCTAAGGAGTATAAAGAGTTGTAATTTCATGTCTGATCTCATGTTCAACACATAACTCAGCAAATGGTGATACATATTCACCGTCTCGGTCACTTCGAACCACCTTAATCTTTCTAATAAGCTAGTTTTCAACCTCAATCTTATAGAGTATAAATTTCTCTATAGCTTCATCCTTACTTTTGAAAAGATACACATAACAATATTTTGTGTTATCATCTACAAAAGTGATGAAGTATTTATTCCCACCACATGTTGGTGTACCTTTGAGGTCGCACACGTCCATGTGAATTGCCCTGAGTGGTTCATTGCTTCTTTCAATATGTTGAAAGGATGACGTTATTATTTTTTCTTCAACGCAAATCTCACACTTGTGTTTCGGGTCAAGGTGGAATGTAGGTATGCTTTGTATATTTATTAATTTATGCAATACATTATAGTTAACATATTCTAGTCTACCATGCCACAAACATGAAGACTCAAGTATATATATGGAAGAGTTTTCATTTTTATTTATCTTAAGTCTAATGACCATTACATTGAGCTTAAATAGCCTATCAGATACATTGCCTCTTCCAACAAACATTCCATTCTTAGATAGTACAATCCTGTCTAACCCAAAAACAATGCGAAAGCCATGCTTGTTTAACAATGACCCGGACACTAGATTTTCCCAAATCTCCGAAACATATAACACATTGTTCAAAGTAAGGCCCTTGTCTAAGATCATCTTCAGCACTACTTTTTCTTGGCTCATGATGTCCGAGGTTGTTGAGTTCCCCATGAACAACTTATCTCCAATGACTTCTTCGAAGTTATAGAGTAGCTCCTTGTTGTAGCACACATGCCTGGTGGCTCCAGTATCAATCCACCATTGCCGCGGATTTGAACCAATCTGGTTCAGTTCAGAGACCATAACGTAGAGGTCGTCCATTTCTGGTCTTTTGTTCAGGTTAGCCTCCTGCTTCCTCATCGGCTCTCTGCACTCTGAAGATTTGTGACCCACTCGGTCACAATTGAAGAACTTCCCAGAGAACTTCTTCTTGCTGATGCCTCCTCTGGGTCTCATCTTGGAAGATTTGGGGTTCTTCCATTTCAAGCCTTGACCGTGCTTGACCATGTTGGCTTTCACAGTAGCTTGAGAGAACAACTTTCTCTCTGAACTCTTGTTGTCTTCTTCGATGCGAAGTCTAACAATGAGTTCCTCCACATTCATCTCCTTTTACTTGTGCTTTAGGTAGTTCTTGAAGTCCTTCCAGTCGGAGGGCAACTTCTCAATGATAGCAGCCACCTGGAAGTTTTTACTTAAAACTATCCCTTCTGAGTAGATCTTATGCAAGATCACCTGAAGCTCATGGACTTGACTGATCACCGTTTTGGAGTCAACCATATTGTAGTCCAGGAATCGACCCATGATGAACTTCTGACCCCTCCATCCTCCATTTTATACTTCTTATCTAGGGACTCCCACAACTCCTTAATTGTTCTCTTTATGCTATACATAACATATAGCTAGTCGGTAAGACAGTTGAGGATGTAGTTTCGGCAAACGAACTCAGAATGAGTCTATGCCTCCACTACACTGATGGTCTGTGCATCAACATCCTCAGCACGCTTGGGAGGGTCCTCAGTCAAGAACCGAGCCATATTGAGCGTGGTCAAGTAGAAGAGAATCTTCTACTACCACCTCTTGAAGTTCAGTCCACTGAATTTCTCTAGCTTTTCCCCGTGATTGATTGACACAGTTCCAATCGGGCGGAGGGGGCCTTCATGTGTTGAGTCTATTGCACCTCAAATATTCTATTTTGTGGCCATCTTAACAAAACCGAGTCTGTTTAAAGATTGTTTGATAAAACAATCTATTGCTAGAGATTTACGAGGTATTAGTTGAATTTAAATTATACTGAAATTAAATCCAACTTATCTATCAAAATCACCTGAGCTGATAATCTCAGGTTACCAGTAGAGTCTGATTTGTACTAATTACTGAGTGCAGACTGAGCTCCGAGTCTGAGTAGCAAATTAAGTTTGAGCGAGTGGTCGGTCGGGCGAAGCAGATGGGCCTAGCGAGTGGCCAGTCGTGCGAAGTAGACAGACCGAGCGAGAGGTCGGTCGAGCGAAGCAGACTGGCCGAGAGAGTGGCAGGTTAGGCGAAGTAGACAGGCCGAGTAAGTGGCCGATCAAGAAAAGTAGACAGATCGAGCGAGAGACCGGTCAAGCGAAGCAGACAGGCCGAGCGAGTGGCCGGTTGGGCGAAGCAAACTGGTCGAGCAAGTGGCCGGTCGACCAAAACAGATAGGCAGCCGATCGGGCGAGAGGATAGGCTGAGCGAGAGTCTGGTGGGGCGAAGCAGTCGAGTGAACTTCTGCTGGATGAACAAAATAACCAGGCGGGCGAAGCAGAGAAATTGATAGTGCGAGCACACTAAGCGAATCGAGGCATGTGATGAACGCAGTTTCTTTAAAATAGATTCGCCTCACCTCCGGCTGTACTTCGAGTTTTCCTCGGGTCGTCTGTTTTCTAGGATACAACGGTGAACCGTAATTCCCACCAAGCACTAATGGTTACGGCGAACTGAGAGGTATCCGATTACTATCACGAGCATTCCGCTGAGCAAGAGATGCACGATAGAGGAGAAGGGGAACGTAGGTGGAGAACTTCTGTTGCTGCTGCTTTTCTATGTGTATAACCTTTTGCCTGTGGATGGGCAGTGTTAATGATTATTTAATGATCATTATTTATCAGTTGTGAAACGCCAACGTTTCACTTGGCTTCATTAATCTTTGTTTAATGTATTTGTTACACAAACAACAAAAAGGTTTACATGCCAAAATATTAGTTGTTCCACTTAGGCAAATTTTGCCCCGACCGGTTTGACATTCGCAGGTTGTGCTTGCACATAAGTCAACTTGGCTCAGTGCAATTCGGGTCCTGGATTTGCACCCTCCTGTGCACCCACGCGTGAGAGAGAGCCTCTCCCCATGCATTTGTTCACATCATCAAAGCATGTGAATCAATATAAACCAACCAAAATGCCTTAAAACTCTCAATGTGAGACTAAAGTGTCATTCACAATGGACCTTCATGTCTCTTCCACCTCTGCTCCATTCACATATATCCAACATGTACATGGAAAAATAACTCGTAATTTACTCGATATGAAATACATCATGTGTGTGCACATGTTCATACATATGTAGGGTGAATGACTCACAACCCATTCAATAAAATACCTCACATAAGAATAGGATGAATGACCTGCAATCCACTTAGTAAGAAAAATTAGCTCAATTTGATCAAAGCGTATGAACGCACAACAAAAGACTTGAAAGCTCTTTTTAAAGCACTAGCAAATGTTCTATATTTATAGAAAGTTAATTTTTACTAATCTAGCATAAATAATCTAATATAGAAAGTTATTTTTCACTAATCTAGCATAAATAATCTCACGTCTTTTGTAAATTATAGAACTGAAGTTCTATGGAACAAGAGTTAAACCAGTTGCTTTATTAATTTAGTTGAAAAGTTACATACTTCCTTACGAGCGATGAGTCAGTTTTGTCTCGTATTACTTCGTTTAGAAGACTCTTTCGACATAATCACTCATGTTATTTGTTAGTTTTTTATTTTTCATGATGAATCTAGTTTCTATTTAAGGGATTCTCCACAGCTTCCCTATGTTATTTTTAAAGTTCAAGATATTTATATAAGTCTCATTAATAAAGTTTAATAGAATAACAACAATTGAACCTGAAAGAAAAGGACAAGCAAATATAAAAGACATCATCAAGCAAATAGAGATAAATATGTGTACCGTTAATTTTTCTAATTTAATCATCAATGAAAATTTAATATTTATTTTCTTTCATCGTGCACTAAATTAATTCATAGAAACAATCAAGTAAATATAATATAAATTTTAATCTATTTCATATTTCTTAATGGAACAATTGTAAATTATTATTATTATTATTTTTTGTTTTGTAAGTTTAATCATGCACAAAGTAGTTTTGTAATTTTCTGACTCAGGCAGTCTAGGTGACTCGATCAGATCTATCTAATTGGATGATTCAAAAATAATTCCACAGCTAATCACATATCTTTTGTTTCAACAATTTTAATTACTCACAAAGTAAATTTAAAATAAATATTTAGTAAAACCCCTGACAAGTGACAACGGTGGTCAGTAGTGCGTAGAACGAAGTGCTCTGCTCTGCTCCCATGCTGTCAGTTTGCAATTATGTGTCTGTGAAAAAAGTTTGAGCACTCTGTTATTTTTTAAATAAATAACCACATGTTACTATGTTAGACCAAAAAAGAAGCACATTACATTGTATCTTACCTCTGGATCCTGCGGGGAAGAACCTATCAAATGGACCACAACATTGAGCTTCCTCAATCACTCTAACTGCAAAAATAATAGTAAGAGAAGTTGATCACAACACCACCACACCAACAACAACAAAACCCAATAATTATATTAATGCAATCAAACGTCTACCAAATTAAATGATGTGATAAAATCATAATATCATACATATAAAACTCAAGTGATGTAAAATCATTTCTCTTCAGAAAAGAAATATGATGAAAATGTAATAGGATTATTCATTCCGTATGTTATTCATGAAAATGAGATAAATATTTTTCTTTTTTCTACATTTGGTTTGTATTAATTAATAAAAGGATTTTTTTTTTGTTTGAAAATAACAAATATGTAAGACTACAATAATAGTTACTTAAGTTTGAGGAAAAGGAATAATTATCTTTTTATCAAACTTTGAATTTTCAACTGGCTGATTTTAAGTTGTACCTCTTGGAGATATACGAATATCTGGCACACGAGTAATGTTCGGTCAATCTTCGCCTGCCACCCTAGTGCATCTTCTTTGAAGTTGTAGGCAACACTCTTCAATGAACAAATATTTCAGCAAACTGAGGTCTTGTAGACCCTTTGGAAGCGATCCTAATTGGATGCAGTTGTGGATCAATAGCTTACGAAGTGATCCGAGATGTTGTAGCCATTCATGTAATTAAGGTCACGAGGGCACCTCTAATTTCGTACCAGGTGCCTCCAATAGGAGGCGCGAGGGTACCTCCAGCTTCCTCTAAGGCGTCTCCAAAAGCCTTGCACAACACTCCAAGGGTTGGTCTTTACATGAGCTCAACTCTGGACTACTAGAACATCACCCACTCGAAGACCAACCCTTGGAGTGCTGTGCAAGGCTTTTGGAGGTGCCTTGGAAGAAGCTGGAGGCGCCCTCGTACCTCCTATTGGAGGCACCCTTGACAAAGTTGGAGGTGCCCTCATGACTCCCTTAGAGATACCTTGGAGGAGGACAAAGGCACCCTCGAGCCTCTTGATGGAGGTGCCCTCAAGGAAGCTGAAGGTGCCCACAAACGCAGAAAGTCGGTGGTTGACTGTTGCATAGTGGATAAAATTTTATTCACTTGGAGGTGCCTTGAAATGCTTTGGAGGCACCTCCAAGCAAAGGTAACTGATCCCAGGAGGCTATAAAAAGTCTCCCTAGAGATAGGAATTATTCAGCGACTCTTGTATTCAATTCCTAGTCTTTTTTTTTGAGTTTTTAAAGTATGTAAGAGGCTACTTCGCCTTCAACGAAGGAGTCATTCTAGAAGAGCTTTTATTATTATTTTGGATTAACAACTACCTAACTTATAACCAAGTAAACCCTAACCTTCTTACTTATTATTTTTAAGTTGTTTATTTTATGTTACATATTTTAATTGCTTAATTAATTTGAGTATCCTTGCTAAGAAAAAGTAAGAGATTTGGCTAACTTTAATTTCAGGGCTATTCACCCCTCTAGCTCTGCATAATGCAGACCTACAATTAGTATCAGATCCTGGACGCCTTAGAAAGACTAATCGTCAACTAAAGCAACACAGAAATGGCCGGACCAAGTATTCACAAGCCAAGGTTCGAGGGAGATTTCACCACATGGAAGAAGAGAATGGAGGTATTTTTTAAGATTGATTTTGAAATTTTGTTAAGTATCAAATATGGATTTGTAGCACCCAAAAATCAGCACAGCGACAAAAAGAAGGACATTTGTGGAGCAAGAAGGAGCAAGATGATTTCATGACAAACGACAAAGTAAAATTCTATCTACTGAGTGTTCTACCACTATAAGAAATCACCGGATCAGAGCCTATGAATCTACCAAAGAACTCTGGGAGAAGTTCTTGGAGTTGCATGAAGGGACCTCAGAGGCCAAACTTGCAAGGCGAGACTTGCTCCAAAACTAACTCAGCAACCTCTAGGTGGAAAAAGAAGAAATAGTCGCTCATCTACACATAAGAATAAAGGAGCTGATTACCAAACTCACAAATTTTGGAGAAATGGTAATAAATCGAGATTCGCTAAGGTATACTTTAAATGCTTTTCCAAGAACACCTGAGTGGACGTCTATAGTAGACTCTTTCTACATCTCCAAAGCCTCGAGGTAAGTATATTAGAAAACTTATTTTCTACTTTCGAATTACACGAGTTGAGATGCGTAGGTCTAAAAGGAAAGAAAAGGAGCCAAGTTAGAATCTAGTACTGAAAGATAGAAAAGAAAAATTGGAGTCCAACACATCGTTAGACGAAAACGAAGCAGCTTTCATAGAAAGAAAATTTTTAAAATTTTTTAAATCTAACAAATTTAACAAGTCGTAGGCCAAGAAGTTCTCTTTGAGGAAGAGGAAAGTTAAATTCTACAACTGCCAAGAAGAATGACTCATCAAGGATGACTGTCCGAAGCTAAAAAGGAAGGATAAAAACAAAGGGCCAAACAAATCAAAGCATAAGAATCTGAACGTAACTTGGGATGAGTCATCATCAGAGTTCAAACTGGAAGAATATGTCAGACTAGCATTAATGGCGAGTCACCTAATGTAGAGCATCGATGAAGGGGGAGTTACATTAGAAGATGACAACAACGAAGAGAAAGAATCTAGTTTCAGATCAGATCTGGTAAGTGAGGTATGTCTTCTACCTCCTAATGAGTTATATTATGATATAACCCTAATGTCTAGATC
The DNA here is from genome assembly GCF_018446385.1 of Zingiber officinale. NCBI lineage: Eukaryota > Viridiplantae > Streptophyta > Magnoliopsida > Zingiberales > Zingiberaceae > Zingiber > Zingiber officinale. Next base: position 30,046,666 of record NC_055991.1, on the reverse strand, counting down.
AATATGCAAACTTAAGACTAAGAATAATAAATTAAAAAAAAGAAAATATTGATTTAAAAACAAAATTAGCTAATGTATGTCCATTATAACTCTTTGATAAAGTTCAAATGGAAAATTCTAAGTTAAAAGAACAAATAGAATCCTTGAAAAAGAATAATGAATGTTCAAAATTTTCATATTTCAAAAATTATAGTGGACTTATTTGGTATATTAGGAACTATTGGGGCCAAATTACAAAAGTGGAAAAAAATTATCTGACAAAACTTTTTGATAAATCTAGTAGGCAGAACTTATTTTGAGTTCTTAAATTATGCTTAGTCTAAATTGAATTAATTTTTATGCATGCTTTAAATTTAATTTGCTTTAGTTTTTAATTTTTTTAATCAAATTAATTATTTTGCATGCCTGCTATTAATGTTTTGTGTTAAAAATTTTTATTGTAAAAAATAAAGATATTATCTACTCACATAAATATTTTTAAAAATTTATGTTTATTATATTTATTTTTAAAAATTTTCTTTCAAAAAATTAGTTTTAACGAGTTAGAAAATAGTTGTCGTAAAAAAAAAGAGAAGAGAATATAGGATAGAAAATTGTTGTCGTAAGTGGAAACTAACAAATTACCCATTTGAGACGGAGTTAGCTAGGTTACTGGGGAAATAACTATTATGTTTCTTTTGATACTGAATATTCCTTTGAAACCTTATGTAGACTTTGAGGGGGACGAACCTTGTGTGTAACAAGTTCCTATTGCCAGAAGCATTAGGAACACGGTTAGATAATGATTTGACTAGGATTAGAAGTTAAAACTAGAAACAGTCGAGTCACTCATTGCATTGAGCACGGAGAACTTATACCAAGGTTACATTCAAATAATTTTGTTATCTTGCTCATTAGTGAAACTATATGATAGGATTAGACTAATTCACTAGGGATTATAACGCGCCATTTACACACATAAATTTAGTTTGTAGGTTTTATTTGAGGACGAGCAAAGGTTTAAGTCTAGTGGTATTTGATGAGTGTAGATTATATATATTTTCAAGCATCATTTATTATATATCTTGTTACATTTCATGAGCGTAATTTTCATTCACACACTCTATTTCTTTGAATTTGATTACTTTTACTCTTTTAGTTTGGAGAACTGTTCTTTGCTTATTTTCATTGATATGATGTAAATTTGGAGCTAAAATGGATGATCGAATGTGAAGTTGGAGCAAGGAGCACGCTCTGACGGTGTCTCATGACACGAGCATACTTCTACGACCAAGAAAGATAAAGAATGGAGTGGAAAAAGGCTCAACACAGGTTAACAATGCCTCATCATTGAGCCTCATTATCGAGCCAAACACACGAAGCATCCATGAACAAAAAGGATTTAAAAGACCATTCAAATTATGTTTTAATCAAAGAATATGCTTCGATAATGCCCCATGACATAAACATGTTCATATGGAAGAAATCAGGTGCAAAATAACACCAAAACACTCCAAACAGAGTCCACTATGACCATCTGTGTTGGCGGGCATTACTCATGTCAATTTTGGCCATTTTCCCTAACCGAACATAGGCGCCCTTGCCAGCCGGCACAGGTCATGTCAATCTTGGACTATATTGCAGACCAGACTTCGAATGACCATAACTTTCAGTTGGATTTGAGCCACAAGTCATACCACCTATCAAAATATAGATAATTTCACGATCTACAACTTTGATTCAAGGTCCAACACAAGAAAACTAGTTTTAAGGGTACAAAAAACTATTTTTATGGAGGCCAACAAATCTATAGATCTGGACAGTTTGGTGGAAGTATAAAAGGATCAAGCAAACCCTTGCTTGTGGATCTTGGATCAGGGATCTCATCCGCTTCCTAGGGAGAGGGTTTTCCCCTCTTGGGGAAACCCTAGAGCAACCATCTTTATCCATTTTGACAATCCATCCATGTCCGGTGCAAGGAACCATTCCAAAGATACTGTCAATCTTCTAGCTAAGCATTTCTTCCTCTATTCTCTGTTTTGGATTGTATGAATGATTCTCTTAATGTCTTTGATTTGTAATTCCCTTGTTATGGAGTAGTTCTCTTGATTATGGGAGTAGGGATTAGCCTCTTTGATATGTAAACACTATTCTGTTTAATCTATTGTGTTTGCATATTTCTTATTCAATGAAATGTAGGTTTATGGTATGGGTCTACTATGTACACACAATCTCGCTGCCAAAAGCATGAGAATCATATCCCACAGGGATTTAGGGATGGACCGAGAGAAGAACCCAATCCTCCAACCTGTAGACAATCGAGACGCGGAGAGTCGGCTACGAGAGTAGATCGGTATGTCGTGAGGACCCTAGGCTAACATAGAGTTTAATGGCTCAATCCTAATTCATCGACACGTAGTAGGAGAATGGTTATTAAGGGTTGAGGGATTTTGTGACAAAGTCCCCTTAGGAAGTGATCTCTAATTTTGACCATTTCGAAAGTAGGTGATAATTGGAATTGATACTCTAGTGTAATTCTAAAAGTTTACATCAGATACAAAGGTTAGTCTACTTACCTGAACCACTATTGAGGATAGGAAATTAAGTATAGATTAGATGTTTATAATCATTTGGGTGAAATCAATGTCCTAAAATTATTTTCCCCCTTTGTTCACTTCCTCTCTTTTAATTGCTCTCAACTCTCTCTCTGTCTCTTGCTCTCGTGACAGTACAACCCTGATCGTTTAGATAACTTGTTTTATAAACTCATCTAGTATTTTATCAATAGTCCCTGTGAATCAATATTTTATTACTTGACGATATTTCCGTACACTTATGGATTTATCTAAATCACTCAGGATGAGAATGGAGAAGAAAAATAAGAGCACCTTTGGAACAAGAAGCAGCAGATCTAGTTCATGGCAAACGGAAAGGCTGAGTTCCACCTTTTGAGTGTACTACTGCCTCAAGAAGTTAACTGAATCGACTCTTACAACTCAGCAAAAGAACTCTGAAAGAAGTTCCTAAAACTTCATGAAGAAATCTTGGAGACTAAACTAGTAATACGGGACCTACTCTAAAATTAAATGAGCAATCTATGACTAAAAGAAGGAGAAACAGTTGCTCAACTATACGTAAAGCTAAAAGAGGTTATCACTGGGCTGAAAAACTTTGGAGAAACAATAACAAATAGAGACTCTCTAAGATACACATTAAATGTATTTCCAAGAACCCTAGAATGGACATCAATCATAGACTTCTATTACATCTCCAAAGACCTTGAGGTAAGTAGTTTAGAAAGTTTATTTTTAACTTTAGAATTACATAAGTCAAAATGTGCAGGCTCAAGAAATAAAGAAAAGTCAACTTAGAACTTAGTACTAAAAATTAAGAATAATGAACCAGATTTAGAGTCATTTCTCGACGAAGACAAAGAAACATTTATGGCAAGAAAATTTATAAAGTTTTTTAAATCTAACAACTTTAATAAAAATAGACAACAATGCTACTTTGGAGGAAGAGAAAAGTAAGGTGCTACAACTGTGATGAAGGGCATATATGTAAGTATCCCAGGTGAGTTTTGATGCAATCAATTGGGTTAAGTTAGACTCTGTATTTTTTGATGCCTTGTTTCTAAGTGTGCAAAGACTTAGGAACACAAGAACTTGAGTGGAAGACATAGCGGACAAGAAGGATAGCACGAGAAGTGAGTCGACGGGCTTGGTGCATCCAAGAGACCAAAATCTGTGGAAGAGTACACCGGCGAAAGAGAAGGGCATGCGCGACGCTTCCGATGGACGAGAAGTCGAGGAGGAAGGCTAGTCGAGGAGAATACCGGAGTTGGATTTGGATGAGCTCAACTCTGGATGGCCGAAGAATCACCTAAGCGACCGGAGAAGATACCAGACAAGTCAAATTAAGGTGACTTGTCCAGGTGCCTGGATCAAGTCCAGACACCTAGACTCTATGTTCTTGGACAAGGTCTGGGTGCTCATACAAACTTGGGTGCTTCGTTGAGCAGTTGTAGCGAGGATCAAATTTAGAGTCCACGTCAGCAAGACTCCAGACTCTCAAACCAGCCTAGGCTCCCAGACAGTGATAACTTCATTGACGAAGAGCCATTGTAGAGTGGATTGAGGCAACCACGTCCAGGCACTCGAGAGTTGCCATGTCAGCAAAAGACTAGTTTGATTAGTGGACTATAAATAAATCCTAGGTGCTCGGGAGTTACCATGTCAGCAAACGACTAGTTCAACCAGTAGACTATAAATAGAGCCCTAGTCCTCAAAGTTTAACACAACACACTGTAGTTACATTTGTGAATTTGTGTTTTAGTTCTTCTTGTTCTTATACGTTGTAAGGGGCTATTGCCTTCAACTCTGTCAAAGAAGGAGCTTGATAGTGTGCGTTCAACTGCCTTGGATTAGTGATCTCTTTGGTTACAAACCAAGTAATTCTTAGTGCCCCTTTTTATTTTTATGTTATTAATTTTTAATTAGTGTGTGTTAACTAAAGTCCAAAGATCAAGAAAGGTGCTACCTTCTATTGCAGGTAATTCACCCTCTCCCTTCTTACCGGTCTACACAGGATCTATAATATCAAGGCCAATTGTCCAAAATTGAAAAGTAAAAAAGGACAAAGGTCAAAAAAGTCCAATTACAAGAACCTCAAAGAAACGTGGAGTTAATAATCATCATCTAAGTCTGAGAAAGAATTGTTGGAATCCCAAGGTAGTTTTGATGTGATCAACCAAGTTAGGTTAGGTCATGTTGTGTTTAACCTTGTGTCTAAGTATGCAGGAGAGTATGAGCATAGGAAGTTGGGCAAAAGACGCAACTAGCGAGAAGGACGGCATGGGAAAGAGCCGACAGGCTCGGTACGTCTGAGGGACGAGGTGTTGCGGAAGAATACATCGACGGACGAGAAGGGAGCGTGCGGTGTTTCCGAGGGACGAGAAGCCGGAGCGGAAGATTGCTCGAGGAGCAAAAGACGCAGCTAGTGAGAAGGTTGGCACGGGAGAGACCCGACAGGCTCGGTGCGTCTAAGGGACGGAGAGCTGCGGAAGAGTACGATGGCAAATGAGAAGGAAGCACGTGACGATTCTGAGGGACGAGAAGCTGAAGCGGAAGGTTGCATGAGAAGGCCGGAAGTTGGGTTTAGGTGGGTCCTATTTCGGATGACTGAAATCACCCAAGCGAGCGGAGCAGGAGTGGAAGACCCAGACCGAGGCGAGCAGAACCAGAGCAAAGGGCTTGGACCAAAAATGTCAACCAGGTTGACTTTGTGTGTCGGGTGCCCGGACTCATTCCAGGCGCTCGGACCCATACCGGGAGCCCGGACCCATACCGGGCGCCCGGACCCATACCGGGCGCCCGTAACCTAAATTTTATCATGATTCGTGTGGACTTTGACCAATACATCGGGGATAGAATTCTATCCCACTCCAGATGCCTGGAACCCTTCCAGGTGCCCCAACCAAGGCTATAAATACAGCCTTGGTACAGAAGCTTTGGATCAATAAGCATTCTTGAAAACAACACTTGTACATGCTTTAGTTTCCATTTAGCTTCTCATTTTCTGTGCATCATTACTGTAAAGAGGCTTCTCCTCCTGAAGGAGATCTTTAGTGCACGTTCACTTCCTTGGATTAACAAACTCCCCGGTTATAACCAAGTAAATCCTCCGAGCTTCTGCTTTTCCAGATTCTTTATTATTTAATGCAAGTGTTCCTTTAAGTCCGAGAAAGGTTCATTTTGTTTATTTTTATGTACGGACTATTCAACCCCCCTTCTAGCCGGCCACCATAAGTCTAATAAGTGGTATCAGAGCCAGGACGACTCAGAAGGACTAACAATCGACTGAAGCAATGAGATGGCCGAAGCTAACATCTATCCACTAACGTTCAAGGGGGAATTTGCATTTTAGAAGCGACGAATGGAGGTATTTCTTAAAACAGATTTTAATATTTATTAATAATGAAATATTGTTATAAAGCTCCAATGGACACAAATGGAGAAGGAATTGAAAAACACCTCTGTACCAAAAAGAAGTGCGATGATTTCATGTGAAACGGTAAGGCTAAATATCATCTAATAAGCGTACTACTGGCGGAGGATCTCGACAGAATCGACAACTACCAAAGTGTAAAAGAACTTTAGGAAAAGTTCTTGAAGCTCTACGAAGAACCAATTGAAGCCGATTCTAACTCCTTGATGGACACCGAGTCGTCATCAGAAGCTAAAAATGAGGAAATTGTCAGAACAACTCTCATAGCAGAGTACCTACCAAAAGATGAAATCAGCTCTTCCTCAATGAGCATCGAGAGCATCGATGAAGAGGGAGCAATGTCGGAGGAAAGAAGCTCTATAAGGGGAGTATCATAAATAGATAAGGTAAGTCAGGTATGGTCTCTACCTCCTGACCAATTATTTAAATTTATAAAAATATTGTCGAAAGGGTCTTGCAAATTAGAAATAGAAAATAAAAAAAATAAAAGAAAATAAGGAATTAAAATGTACTCTAACAACAGTCTCTCAATTAAGAGATTTTGATAAATTCAAAATAGAAAATGACAAATTGAGATTAGAAAATGATAATTTGAAAATACAAGTAGATATTTTGAAAAATAATGCATGCTCAGATAATCAACATATTAGAAAATTCTATGGATTAAATTGGTACCTTAGATACCATAAGGGACAAATAAGAAAAATTTTAAAGAAATATATTACTAAGAAATTCTTGGTTAATCCTGTAGGAAGGAATCAATTTTGGATTCCAAAATCATGCATAACTTAATTTTTCTTTACTAAAATTTTAGACTTAGGGCTTTCAGAGATAAAATTAAATATTTAATTTCTCTAAAAGACTTTGTCTAGAAAGTGATTGCTGCTCTAATAACCAAGAAGGCCTAGTGTCTCGCCACAGCTTGAAAATCGATTATTGAAAAATTGTGAAATACCAAAAATGGGCGAATCACCATAAGGGAATTTTTTGAAAATTTTGAAAATTTTCTGAGATTTTTTTGGAGCTCGTATGACGAGTTTACGGGGATAAATATTGGGCCTCGGGAAAACCTTTTTAGGCTACCCCATTTAAGCGAAGAAATGTTTGATTTTTATATTTTCTCCTTTTTTTTCTTTTGTTATTCTCTATTTTCCTTCGCTTCTACCATGCCCTAAGCCCGATGCCAACCCTTCGCCGTCTCCTCCCTTTTCCTAACCGGTGCCACACGCGATGGCTTCAATTGCCTTCTTGCGATTTAAGCCTCGACCAAGGGTCACGCTTCTTCTTCTCGCACTGCCCGAACCCCTCCCTGCCCCATCGTGCCAGCACCGTTTCCTTTCTCTCTTCTCTTCCATCTTTGCCCAAGCATCGGCGACGCTCGAGCCACCGTCGGCCGAGCCCCTTCCTCCGATCGCTGAGCATAACCACCTCCCCTCTGCCCTAGCGTCGTCTGCCTTCCTCTCGTCTCTGCCCGACGATGCCACCCCGCCCTGTCACACACCGCCAGCCACCTCCTCTGTGCCAGCCAACAAGCATCACTTGATATCTCCCTCCCTTGGTCACGGTCAACAGGAGCTCGCCGGGAGACCAGACGTCAAGCCGTGCCCTAGCTCCACCCTCCTCTCCTATTTCTTACCTGTGCCCTAGTCTCTAGCTGACGTCTCCTTCTCGTCGGCACTCGAACACCACTGCTGATGATCCTCTGCTTCCCCTCTGCCCTATTGCTGGCAGCCGATCTCACCCATGCCCTAGTTGAGATCTTGGAGGTAAGGGGAAGGTAGATTGATACTAAATTATAGTGGTGTATAGATATCTTGGTTGAGTCTCAATTTTTCTTGTGATTAGGGTAGTGAGGAGGGTTTCCAACAGCTACCCCTATTCCGGCAGCAACTACCTATTGTGGATCAACAGAAGAGGCTTGGTGTTGAGGTAAGAAGTAGAAGTATTGTGGTAGCGTACACAGATTTGAAGATAGGAAAGGATAAGGATAAATTGTACTCGAATTTAATTAAGTTTAGGTTGATAATGCTAGTTGAGGATTTGATTTGATTTAGCTAATTTATTTATATGCAATTAGCTAAATCTGTATATATGTTATTATAGGACTTTGATTCGAGACGGTGTCTCGATGAGAGATCTATTTCAGATACGATCCTCTTATTGGAGGCGGGTACCTTGACTTATCTTTTGATATGGTCATTTGATATGCATAGTAGATTTTAACAAAGAGTAATAGTTATGTTTATATCTGCATCGGTATGTCATTATCTATTATCTGAGCATGCTTTGATTGTTACCTGTTTAGCATTCATGTTTATACCCTTCAGATTACTTATGATCATAGAGGTAATGACATACCATGCCTTTTGATATATCGGACTGGGTTTCTATCATACCTGACCTGTGTACCTTAGATCTTCAGATTTGACCCATTGATACTATGGTATACATTTTATATATATGGATAGGTTCAGGATATTGCCATGCTTAGTGTCATGCATCATCTACATGATTGTATGCTGAGCGATTGGTAGCTCCATTATTATTGAGCTCATCGCCAGTTACATGGATCTGCACACACAACCACTTATGGGTTAGTGGTTTTTATTTAGGCATAGTGTGTACCGGCAGGTGCTTTGTGAGTGCTCCATTGGTCCACTCATGGGTAGCGTAATGCAGCGTGGTAGCACGTCAAGGATCCCTCCTCTGGACTGGCTCAGGGAGATGAGAGCATTGAGCTCCCCCACTTCTGATTTGGGGTAGGAGGATAGGTGTACTCCGACAGCATCCCGTCCACTCGGTCACTCATCAGGAGTAGTAATGGTAGAGTTCACGGTTGTCATAGCCCTACCCACTCGGTCTCACCATCGTGTATGAGACGGCTGACAAGAAGTAGGGGTGATCAAGACATGTCATTGGTATCATATGCATTGATGCATTTATTGCTTGTGTTTGCTGCACTTATTTATTGCATATTTGGTGGATGCATATGTTTGACATGCATACAGGATTTTGACACTTCTCGGTCTAACGACCTTGTTATCCTTATATCCAGGTCCTAGTTAGTACAGTTTTCTCCTATTTATTTTAGTTTGCATTTATCACTTTTATATTAGGAGACTGTACGCATAATTATTGCTATTAGTTATTTTCTTACTATGCATGTCAGTAGTTACCCGCTGAGGAGTTGACTCACCCCGTTGATATTACTATTTTCAGGTTGAGGCTGTCCGGAGGAGTTCCAGTTGCTAGTCCCCCCCTCCAGATTGTGAGGATGTTTGTTTGGTCTTTTGGTTTTCTTATTATGTTATCTAGACTAGGTTTTAGACTTGTTCTAGTTTTGCTCTATGGATATTGTATGGATTTTATTTGTCGATCGAGTTTTATTTGGATATGTTTTGCTACATGCCTGCCTGGATGGTAGAAGAGGTGAGTTGATTTATTTGTTTCATGATTTGAGTTTTATGGGTGTAGTTGAGTAGGATATAAGTTTTGAACTTTATGGGTGTAGTTGAGTAGGATTTTTGAGATAGTTTTTCTTATCGTTGCATTAGTTTAGTTTTACTATTAAACTGCGTGGGTGTTTGTTTATTTTTATTGTTATTGTTCCGGCCGTGTTGGCCGATGTATATGTGGCCCTGAGGGTATTGTAGAAAGTTTCAGATTGTCACCCGTACAGGGGAGATGTTGCCGAAATTTCTTCTGGCAAGGACTCCTCCACGGCGTGACAATTTATTTGGTATCAGAGCTAGGTTTTCCGATGCTTGCTTTCGAGTTTCGAGTTTTCAAATTAATTTGATACTAGTTTATTTGGTATCAGAGCCAAGTTTTCTGATGCTTGGTTTTCGTATTGTTGGTTTTGCGAGTCAAGTTGTTACAAGTATAGGATGTTTGATTTCCATGTGTTGGATTTTCATATTTATCTGATACTAATTTATTTGGTATCAACTTGGGTATTTATTTTCGAGTTGTACAGGTTTTCGTCGATTTTCTCATTCAGAATTTTGAGGTAAAATGGGACTGGACAGCGACGGAACATCTCCAGACGACAAATAGGTAAAAGGGTAATTTTATAATTTTTGTTACTTGTAGTAATATTTGAGTTATAACTTAACAGATATGAGGAGAACTACACGTGCAGCTGCGTCGAGACGTGGTGTTGGATGACCACGTAAGAGGACTATGGAATCTTTGGACTCGCCAAAGATCCCTACTAGGGTTGAGCCTGTCGGTCAGGGACAGACTCAAGATACTGCGGGCGCGTCTGGCTCTCAGACTCCGGTGGCTTCGTTAGAGGTACCCACCCATACATTATACACTGCACCACCGCCACTTGGACCTGTCGTGTACCCGACACCAGCGGCATCCGCGCCCCCAGTGCCTACAGTGCACCCAGCACCCGCACCAGCAGTAGTAGAGGCTCCACAGCCGGTACCACCACCTACTGTACCTTCAGCCACGCCCACTTATGTCGACCCAGCAGTGCCACCATCGGCATCTGCCCTCGCTTATGCAGCAGCAGCAGGAGTACCTCCCCCGGTCTATCCAGTGGTACTACCTGTAACACCAGCTCCAGGGATTCTACTAGTTCCCACGTCGATCTCTACACACCTCACTGATATTGTCGCGACACGAGCCCAAATCCTAGCCTTGGCAGAGTCGATGAAGAGTAGATTCACACTATTCCGCAGAAAGACTGATCCGAGTGTAGCTCAGCCCTGGATTGAGACGATGGAGCGAACCTTCTTCTACATGGCTTGCTCCGAGTGGGAGAAAGCAGAGTTGACTGCTTTCCATCTATGGGATGAAGCCGACACCTGGTGGGATACTCAACGTTCTATCATTGGAGAGATGAACATCACCTGGGCGAGTTTTAGAGAGGCTTTTGAGAGCTGGTACTTCCCACGAGCATATCAGATGACTCACAGGCAGGATTTTCTGAGTCTGCAGCAGAACAACCACACGGTGACATAGTATAATGCTGAGTTTAACCAGTTGGCCAGATTTTGTCCAGAATTAGTTGTTGAGGACAAATCTCGTATGCTTCAGTTTGTCCAGGGATTGGATGGTCATCTGCATGTAAAGCTTGCCAATTTTAGAAATTCATCATATTTAGAGGCTTTGGACAGAACCCTTATGATTGAGTCAGCTCACCAGAGAGTGTATCTGGACAAGAAAAGGAAGCAGACTGATTGGACATCAAGACAGATCCAGCCGACATAGGCTACATAATAGTAGAGCGGTCGCAGTCGGCCAAGTCAGGGTGCTTCTGGGGCATCCAATCGACCTCAGAAGTCAGGACAATCTTCCTCAGGACGTTTCCGGTCTCCTCAGTAGAACTGGAAATAACCTGCCAGTGACATTCACTGTTTCCAATATGGGTCCAGAGACCACATCACCTCAGCCTGCTCTCTGGGACAGTCAGTTTGCTATTATTGCAAATTGCCTGGGCACCAGAGCCGAGATTGTCCGCTGAAGGCTCAGCATATTACCTACAGAGTTACTGCTCATAGAGGACAGTACAGTCAGTTAGGGACTCGACGAGGAGGGCAGTGAGCCCAATCTTCGCGTCGTCAGCAGATGTCCGCCCCCCCTGCAGCAGCTGTCTTCGCGTCGTCAGCAGATGTCCGCCCCCCCTGCAGCAGCTGCATATGACATGCATGGACAGGAGCACTCCAGTACCTTTATGGTACCACAGAGTTCAATTGTGGGACCTCAGTATCAGTTGCAGCCTCAGCCACTAGTCCAGTATTTGCAGCCCTAGCCACTGGTTCAGTACCAGACGCAGTTCCAGCCATTGGTATAGTATCAGTCGTAACCCTCTCAGACTTCTCTAGCACAGTATCCAACACCACCTCAGTGGCAGGCTCCTGCCTAGATGCAGTAGCCGCTGGCAGCGCTACCACCTCCTCCTCTGCCAAAGACTGGATATATTCATGTGATCACCAGAGAGGATGCGCAGTGGGCCGATGGATTCATTTTCCGTGGTATAATTTCCATTTATGCCTCATCTGTTGATATGCTGATAGATACTGGTAGCTAGCATTCTTTTATATCTCATACATTTATGTGGGAGATTGGTAGATTACCCACTCTCAGATTGCAGCGACTGACCGTCTCTCTACCGTCCGATGATACTTTGGATGTCACCCAGGAGGTCAGAGGTTGCCCGTTATACTTTGGCAACATGATACTTACGGTAGATCTTTTAGTACTTGAAATAGTTGAGTTCGATATTATTCTTGGCATGGATTAGCTGTCAGCATATCATGCCACTATTGATTGCCAGACGAGGGTGGTCACATTCCGACCTCCGAACCAACCCTCATGGAATTTCACTGGCATCAGAGATGATGGCATATCGACTATTTCAGTGATTCAGACCCAGAAGCTACTGTCATATAGCTGTCAGGGTTTTCTGTTATCTTTGATTAGTACTGACGATAGCAGTAGTTCGCAGCTCTCCAATGTTCTAGTAGTCTGAGAGTACCCAGATGTATTCCCAGAGGAACAACCAGGTTTGCCTCCCAGAAGGCAAGTGGAGTTTGCTATTGAGCTGATGCTGGGGACCGCGCCGACATCGAAAGCGCCTTACCATATGACACCAAAAGAGTTGAACGAATTGAAGGTTCAACTCCAGGAGCTTTTAGATAGGGGATTTATACGCCCTAGTGCTTCTCCGTGGGGTTCACCGGTACTGTTTGTCAAGAAAAATGATGGTACACTGAGGTTGTGCATTGACTACAGACAGCTGAATGCAGTGACCGTCAGAAATAAGTATCCTTTATCACAGATCGAGGATTTATTTGATCAACTTAGAGGTACATCAGTGTATTCTAAGATTGATCTGCGTTCTGGATATCATCAACTGAAAGTTAAGGAATATGATATTTAGAAGATAACATTTCGTACCAGATACGACCATTATGAGTTTTTGATAATGTCATTTGGGCTTACCAATGCTCCAGCGGTATTTATGGATTTGATGAACCGCGTCATCCTGGAGTATCTTGATCAGTTTGTTATCGTTTTCATCGATGACATATTGGTCTACTCACGTTCCGAGGAGGAACATGCACAACATCTTCGCATAGTCTTGGAGACACTTCGACGGTATCAGCTATACGCGAAGTTTAGCAAGTGTGCCTTCTGACTATCTTCAGTCAGTTTTCTGGGTCATGTGGTTTCCAGCCGAAGTATTTTAGTAGACCCTCAAAAGATCGAGGTTGTCACCAGCTGGGAGCAGCTGAAGTAAGTTTAGGAGATCCTTAGTTTTCTGGGACTGGCCGGATATTACCGATGTTTTGTCGAGGGTTTCTCCCTCATTGCTATGCCACTGACACGCCTAATTAGGAAAGACGTGAAGTTCACTTGGATAGAGGACTGTGAGACCAGCTTTCAGGAGCTAAAGCGGAGATTAGTGTTGGCACCAGTTTTGGTTTTGCCTTCTGGAGAGGACGGAATCGTACTCTACACCGACGCATCTCTTTAGGGTTTGGGTGCTGTTCTGATGCAGCACGACAGGGTAGTCTCCTATGCTTCTCGTCAGTTGAAGGAGCATGAGAAGAACTACCCTGTACATGATTTAGAGCTTGCCGCCATCATTTTTACTTTGAAGATTTGGCGGCATCATTTGTACAACATTACTATTGAGATTCTCACAGATCATAAGAGTCTCAAATATCTATTCACTCAGAAGGAACTTAATCTCTGACAGAGGAGATGGATGAAGTTCCTGAAGGACTATGATTGTACCATTAGCTACCACCCGGGAAAAGCTAATGTGGTTGCCGATGCACTCAGCAGGAAGTCCATAGGGACTATAGCTTGCCATCGAGTTGTGGTCACAGATTTGATTCAGGGTTTCTCCGAGTTGGGCCTTGAGGAGCAGGGACAAACAGAGTAGGGTATTCTGGTTACCATGGTTGTTCAGTCGTCGATCAGGATGAGGATCCGGGAGGCCCAGGCCAGAGATCAGTATTTATAGTCCATTGGCAGCCAGATAGCTGTTGGAACCCCAAGGTTGTTTTGGTGTGACCAACAAGTTAAGTTAGGTCCTGTGTATTTTTAACCTTGTGTCTAAGTGTGCAGGAGCTTAGGAGCACAAGTAGTTGAGCGGAAGATGCAGCTAGCGAGAAGGACGGCACGCGGTGCATCCGAGGGACGAGGCGCTGTGGAAGAGTACACCGGCCGACGAGAAGGAAGCGTGCGGTGGTTCTGAGGGACAGAAGCCGGAGCGGAAGATTGCTCGGGGAGCAAGAAACGCAGTTAGCGAGAAGGTCAACACGGGGTGCGACCTAGGGATGAAGACTGCGGATGAGTACGCTGGCGGACGAGAAGGAAGCACGCGACGATTCCGAAGGACGAAAAGCCGGAGCGGAAGCCTGCTAGAGAAGACCGGAACCTGGGTTCGGGTGAGCCCTTTTTCGGATGGCAGAGATCACCCAAGCGAGCAGAACCGGAGTTGAAGACCCGGACCGAGGTGAAAAAAGTCAACCAGAGTTGACCTGGGGTCCGGAGCGCCCGGACCAGCACGGGGCGCCCGGAGCAATCCGGGGCGCCCGAACCAGCCTGGGGCGCCCGGAACTCTTCCAGGCGCCCGAACCTTGATTTTGACCAGGATCGCGATTCACGCGATCTGAACATTGGGGGATAAAGTTTTATCCCCCCTAGTCTCCCGGAATCCTTCCAGGTGCCCCGACCAAGGATATAAATATAACCTTGGTCCAGAAGCTTTTCAACAACTCAGAGCAATTCATTTCCAACGCTTGTACGCCTCTGTTTTAGATTTGCTTCTTTGTTTTGCGCTTTCATTGCCGTAAGAGGCTTCTCCACCTGAAGGAGATACTAGTGCATCATTCCTTGGATTAACAACCTCCTTGGTTGTAACCAAGTAAAAATCTCGGTGTGCCTCTTTCTTCTCTGTTTTATTTATCTACTTAATCATTTTATACAAGTGTTAGTTTAAGAGTTCGAGAAGGGTGTTTTCATTTTTATTTAGCAGGTTATCCAACCCCCCCTTCTAGCCGGCCGCAACGGTCCTACAAGTGGTATCAGAGCCGAGGCGCTTTAGGAGGACTAACCGTCGAACGAAGCAACGAGATGGCCGGACCAAGCATCCACCCGCTGAAATTTGAAGGGGATTTCGCTACTTGGAAGAAGCTGATGCAGTTATTCTTTACCACCGATTTTGAATTAATGCTTACAATGGAATTTGTTTTTACAGCACTAGAAGGTAAAGAGAAATATCACTGGATGAAAAAGGAGCAGGCCGACTTCGTGGCGAACGACAAAGAAGAATTCCATCTGCTAAGCGTTCTTCCGCCTCAAGAAATCAACCGGATCGGGAACTACGACTCGACAAAGGAACTTTGGAAGAAGTTCCTCGAGCTGCACGAAGGGACGTCCGAAGCCAAGATCGCTAGAAGAGATCTACTTCGCAATCAGCTTACAAGCCTGCGACTTGGGGAAGACGAGAAAGTTGCGTATATGCACTCTATAATCAAAGAGATCATCACCGGACTCATGAATTTCATAGAAATGGTAAGTAACTGAGATTCGCTCAGGTACGTGTTAAATTCCTTTCCGAGAAATTCAACTTGGGCATCACTAGTCGATGCATTTTATATTTCTAAAGATTTAGAAAAAATTTCTTTGGAAGAATTATTCTCGACATTTGAAGTGTACGAATCAAGATGTGCAGGTACGAAGGAGCCCAAGAACAACGTCGCCCTCAAAGCTTCGAGAGACGAACCTGAGTCGGAATCTTCTCTCGACGACGAGGAAATGGTAATGATGGTAAGAAGATTTAAGAAACTTTGTAAATCTAGATCTACTAACCATCCGCAGGGGAAAAAGAAAAGGACGATCCGCTGCTACCACTGTGACGAAGAAGGGCACGTCAAGGACAACTGCCCCAAGCTGAAGAACAGAGACAAGGAGAAGGGTAAGAAACCTATCCAAAAGCGAAAGACCCTAAAGGCAACGTGGGACGATACGTCGTCGGAATCGGAAGTCGCGGCATTCTCTGGACTTGCTCTAATGGCAAGTCATCAAGACGACAACTGCAGGTCAAGCTCTTCCGAAATGAGCATCGAGAGCATCGATGAAGGGGGATCCTCGTCGGAAGAAAGCAGCAGTTCAGGGGGAGACACAGACAATGAGGTTGACAAGGTAAGTCAGGTACGCTCACTTCCTCCCGGTAAACTTTTTAAGTTTGTTAAGTTATTAACTAAAGACTGCTGCAAGTTAGAAAAAGAAATTCAGAATTTAAAAATAATATTAGCTAAATCTTGCCCTCTAGAAGATTTAAATAAATCAAAATTAGAAAATGAGAAATTGAAATCAGAAAATAAAGATCTAAAAATTCAAGTAGATAATTTGAAAAACCATGCATGCTCATCTAATTTTAGAAAATTTAAAAATTTGAATTGGTATTATAGATATCACCAGGGAAAAATTAGGAATATTTCAAAAAAATATGTCCCTAAGAAATATTTGGTTAATCCGATAGGCTGGAACCTATATTGGGTTCATAAATCCTGCTTAAACTAAATTAAAAATTAGCGCTTTCAGCAAGTAGATTAAATAGTAAATTTCCTTATGAGGCTTTGACTAGAAAGTGGTTGTTGCTCCAATAACCAAGAAGGCCTAATGCCTCGCCACTGCTTGGAAGCCAAATATAGAAAAGAAATGTTTAATTAACTTTCTAATAAAGTATTAAAATTACAATTAATTAATGCTTTAAAAAGTTATTTAAACATTTTCAATTTAGAAATTTACATACTTAGAAAAATTATCAAAAATTATTTTGGCTAAAAATAATTTTCTTCTAAAAATTAGAAATTGTTGATTAATTTTTTTTAACTTAAAAAAAATTCTCAAAAATCATTTTTGCCTAAGTTAAAAAAAAACTTTTATGAAAATAGAAATTTTTGCTTAAAATTACTTAGAAAAATTTTTAAAAATTTTTTTGCCTAAGGAAAAATTTAAAAAAAAATTATTATTCAAACATTTTTTTAATTTAGAAATGTTTTAATTTTTACTTAGATTTTTTTTACTTAGAAAATTTTTTTAAAATTATTTTTGCTAAAGATAAAGTTTCTTTAGAAAATAAGTTTAAATTTCTTTTTCACTCATAAAATTCTCAAAGATTTAAAGTTAAAAAAAAAATTTCTTTCAATTTTTTTTTTCTAACTTAGAATTTGATTTGACTTAGAACTTTTACAAAAATATTTTTTAATCCTTAGATTTTTTCTTGCAACCCCAATTTTTTTTTATGTGATCAAAGGGGGAGAAGGGAAAATATAAGTCTAGGGGGAGGTAGACAAATTTTTTATCTGTTTGCACTTAATTACAAATATTTTATCTTTTTTGCATTTCATTACAAAATTAGTTAGTTTTTTATGTCTATTTTTACCCTAGCTTAACTTGGGTTGCTCACATCAAAAAAGGAGAGATTCTTGGAACCCTAAGGTTGTTTTAGTGTGATCAACAAGTTAAGTTAGGTCCTGTGTATTTTTAACCTTGTGTCTAAATGTGCAGAAGCTTAGGAGCACAGGTAATCGAGCGGAAGACGCAGCTGTTGGTGCAACATCCCTCAGGTCAAGGTTGACCTGGTTGACCAAGATGAGTCTTGGTTTGGGTTTAGATGTTTGACAATAAGATATTGATTGAAGAAGAGTCGACCGGATACTTGACTGGGAAGTCCTAACTGGGATGTTAGGCAGGAGGAAAATCCTGGTGAGTGAAGCCAGGTGAAAGACCTAGTGAGTGAAGCTAGGCAATTGGGAAGTCCTAGTGAGTGAAGCTAGGCAGGAGAAAAATCCTGGTGAGTGAAGCCAGGTGAAAGACCTAGTGAGTGAATCTAGGCAATTGGGAAAATCCTCGTGAGTGAAGCCAGGTGAAAGACCTAGTGAGTGAAGCTAGGCAATTGGGAAGTCCTAGTGAGTGAAGCTAGGGAGGAGAAAAATCCTGGTGAGTGAAGCCAGGTGAAAGACCTAGTGAGTGAATCTAGGCAATTGGGAAAGTCCTGGTGAGTGAAGCCAGGCAAGAGAAATCCAGATGGGTCAAGGTTGACCAGACATCTGGTGAGAGTCCAAGTAGGTCAAAGGGATTGACCGGATACTTGGCACGAGGAAGAAAAGTCCAAGTAGGTCTTAGGGAGTGACCAGATACTTGGCAAGAAGAGAAAAGTCCAAGTGGGTCAAAGGGATTGACCAGACACTTGGTGAGAGAGTCCTAGCTGGCCAAGGGTGACCGGATGCTAGGTCTTATGTACCAACAAGTCATGGTTGACTAGATGTTCGTTTAGGGGCTTTGGGCTTGGTTTTGGGCAAAACCAAGGTTTGGATTGATCCGTGGATTGATCCAGCAGGTTTGGATTGATCCGTGGATTGATCCAAGAGGTTTGATCGATCGCTGGATCGATCGACTCTGGATCGATCCGTGGATCGATCCGGTGAGTCCTCAGAACCTCTGGATCGATCCGTGGATCGATCCAGAGTCCCAATCGATCGATGGATCGATTGGGGCTTCCCACAGTAGCAGTCCGGATCGATCCGTGGATCGATCCGTGGATGATTCGGAGAAGCGCTCTGGATCGATCCGTGGATCGATCCAAAGCCTCCCCGATCGATTGGGAGCAATCCAATCGATTGGGATTCGACCGTTGGCGTCGTTTATAGCTGTTGGCGTGCGATTCCTTCAGCAGAACTTCACCGATTCATTCCAGATTCATCACAGCTCCTCCCCAGCACTCTCTAAGCTCCTCACCGCCAGTTCTTGAAGGTTCTTGGAGGTTCATCCAAGTCAAGAGGCGAGTTGCAACGAGAAGAAGAAGAAGCTAGGGTTTTTACTGCATCTCTTGTAAGCTTTTGCTTATTCTTTACTACCCTTTCTTCTACTTGTATTGAGAGTCTTGTAGGGCTTCTCCGCCTTCGGTAGTTACCGAAAAGGAGTGTTTTCATAGTGGAGGGTGCGTGCGTGGTGTGGATCCTTGGATTAGTCATCTCCGTTGGAGGTGGATACCAAGTAAACTCCTAGTGTTAGCGTGTTTGTGTTTGTTTATGTATTTTCCGCTGCGCATTCTTGAAGAAACAAGCAACACCGAGCAACGAGCACGCGACGAGCTATTCACCCCCTCTCTAGCTACTTTTGGTCCTAACAAGTGGTATCAGAGCAAGGCCGCTCTTCACCGGAATCATCGCCGGAAGGGTCAAGCATATCAAGAAAAGCTAGAGGGTGAAGAAGTTGGAGCAAATTCTTCAAGTTCAAGACTTTATCAAGCTCAACTTCAAGATGCAATTCCAAGATGGGCTTGGATTTGACACAAGGGTGGCTCCACCATACACTTCTACGAGTTTCGATTCTTGGAAATCAAGAATCGAAAATTTTCTTATGATGGAGATAGAGCAATGGTTTGCTCTAATGGAAGGCTTCAAGGCTCCAAGAAATTCAAAGGGCAAAGTTCTAAAGAAAAGCAAATGGAGCCCGGAGCAAGTCCAAAGGTGCGAGGCAAATGACAAAGTGACCAAGCTTTTGGTCAATTTATTGCCAAGCACCATCCTTTGCAAAATTGGAGAGTTTGAAGATGCAAAGGAGCTATGGAGCAAATTGGCCAAGCTTCATAAAGAGATCCCCTCCACTGTACAAGATCATGAAGAATCCAGAGAGGGTGACTCTTTGGAGCAAGACCAAGAGGAGGACTCCGAGGTTGAGAGATGCTCAACCTCCGAAGAAGAGGAAATCCAAGAAGCTTCATCCTCAAGGGAATGCAACGAAGGGAACAAGGAGGGAGCATACTCCTTGTTTCATGTTCAAGATGATGAAGCCTCCACCTCTAGGATTGAGGGGGAGCAATCCTTGGTGACGCCGGATCAAGAAGAAGGAGAAGCTTCTACATCCGGGTCAAGTGAAGAAGAAGAAGATGGTGCCACCTCCGAAATTCAAGACATAGCAAATGGAGGAGCAAGTGCCATCCCTACACAAGAAGGTATAAATGTTTCAATTAAAAATAAAAATCATATAATATGTTTTGAGTGTAGGGAAAGTGGGCACTACAAGAGCAAGTGTCCCAACTTGGCCAAGAAGAAGGGCAAGGAGAAGCCCGAGGAGACCATTCCCGGAACAAAGAAGAGCAAGGAGCATATCATATGCTTCTCTTGCAATCAAAAGGGGCATTACCGGAGTCAATGCCTCAAGGGGAAGAAGATGGTCAAGGCTCAAGGAGGCATTAGTCAAGGGGGAGCCTCCAAGGTAAAGAAGAAGGTAACATTTATTGAGCCTACTCCTTTACATTATGGTAAAAAGCATGATAGTTCTAATTTTTATCATTTTAATGCGATTTACCATAAGAATAGGAAGCATGAGGGCTTTAAGGAAAAGCATGTGGCCCTACATGCCAAAACTACTACACCTAAGGCTAGGAATGTAGGTAAAAGTCTAGGCAAGAACTCTAAGGATTGTAGCTACAAGCCTAGAAACAAAAATGCTCATGGACTTAATGGAAAACCAAAAACTAAGGACTTAGTGATGGAAAATCAAGTCTTGAGGTCAAGACTTGATAAAATGGAAAAGACCCTAAGAAGGATGGAAAATATCTTATTAGGCCAAAATGAGCATAGCCTAGGTCTAGGAGCACAAAGGTCATCCAATGGTCATAGAGGTTTGGGATACAAACCCAAAGCTAAAAAGGATGTGCCTAGTTATCATAGGGTTCCATATAGTTATGGAACAAACCCTAAGTCTAGAGGTCAAGTCCAAGATACAAGGGAAGATATCCCTAGAAGTATCTTTGCAACCAAAGTGACTAAGACTTCTAAGAAGTCTAAGAAAGTCACTAACAAGGTCACAAGAGAGGCTATCCCTAGAGTTGACCTAGAAAATGTGACCAAGGCTTCTAAGAAGCTCAACAAGGTTACTAGGAAGGTATCTAGGGAAGTTATCCCTAGTGAGTACCTAGAGCATCCAAGGAGCACCAATAGGTGTTGGGTTCCTAGGAGCATCTTCTCTACCCCATAGATGGGTTAGAGAGTGTCAACTCCGATTAGAATGGTAGTTAACCCAACTTTGAGGAAATTGACACTCAAGGAGCATTTTCAAGGTTTTTGTTAACCTTTGAAAATGAAATGGAATTATTATTTACTCCTTGAAAGAGTAAAATGTGCCTAATGGTGGAAAATTGATTTTATCTTAAAAAGGCATAAATTGGGAAAACCTAGAGAAATCCCAAGTTGGGATTTTGGTATTCTCTTATAAATTTTAAGGCACTCCGGGCCTTGATTTATGTGATTACTCTTGAGGAAAAATGGAATATGCCAACATTTGAGGATAAGCTTAATTTCAATTGGCATAAATTAATCAAGAGAATTAGAAATGCCCATTTAGGTTTTGGCACTCTCTTGAAGCACTTTGGGCAATCTAGGGTTTAAGTTTTAGGATTAGCTAAGATTAACGATACTTAGATAGGTAATCTAGGTATATTTTATTTATGCTAAACCTTGCCATGATTGTTTGCTCATAATATGCCATGACATCATATTTTATCTTATTTGTATTTTGCATTCATGACTTATCATGAAAAATACAAAAATACCATGTCATGCCATACATACATCATGTAGTTATAGGAATCTTTCTTTTGAAAGCTATTTTATTTTGATGTATGCCATAACATTATCATGCATTATGTTTATTTCCTTAAAAATTAAGGACATATGGCATTAGTTAAACAAGTGGCATTTGTTTACAACAAGTGGAATAAACAAGTGACATTTGTTTAACAAGTAAATCAACAAGTAACATCCTTTGTGGATGTCTACCTCTCAAAATGCCTAGATAGATATGCATGATCCCTAGAATAGGGCAAAACCAAAATCTTACATCTCACAAAGACCTATAAGATGACTTGTATGTGTTTCAGTGCACATTAGATACAAGTGAGATGTTAGGATGATGAACAAAACTCAAGATGTTGATTTAGTGCATTCTTTTGAGTTTTAAGTTCATCAAAACACATAGTTATGTGTTTTCCCATCATTGGGAAAGCTAATGTACAAGTCATGTGCATTATGCCCAAGGAACATGATGGGATATTGGTTTTGAAAATGTTTTAAAATGTTTTTGGAAAACTTTGGTGAAGGCTATCTTTTGATAGTAATCACCATTGAATAGTTAGACACAAACTTGAAGAAAATGCTAAAGTTTTTGCAAGTTTTCAAGTTTGTGTCAATCTTTGAAAATATAAAGTATTTTCATAGAAAGCTATTTTTCCATGATTAAGTATGCCCTAAATAATGTCTACACGAAATTTCATGATTTTTGGATTTTTGTAGAATTTTCTAGGGGTTTCTGAAGTTGACTGAAATGGAATTTCAGCAACTATCAGAACTCCGATCGATCCATGGATCGATTGGAGTTCCTGAATCGATCCGTGGATCGATTCAGAAGGTAAATCTCGCGAGCAGAAGCTCACTGGATCGATCAGTGGATCGATCCACACATACTGAATCGATCAGTGGATCGATTCGGTTGGTTCAATCGATTGGATCCCAACTCCAATCGATCCAAGTTGCTGATTTAGGCTGGGAAGGCCTGACTTCAGCATCTTTGAACCATGGTTAGTCTATGTAACCATTCCAAACCCTTAAAATACATTTGTATACATAAAAAGGGTGTTTTCGTATTGAAAACAAGGATGGAATGGTTAAGGAAGACTTCATTGAAGTTTAGGTTGAGGTTTGTTTCAAATTTTGAACATTTGAACCTCAAAACTTCTAAATCTGGGTTTCCTAAAGGTTTAGGGATTCCAAGTCATTGTTGGTGCAATGACAGAAGTTACCACCATGTCTTTAGGGGGAGAGACTCTTTAAAGGCATGAAAATTATTTTTCATGAACCTTGGAAGGTGGTTAACCTTCTTTAAAGAAAATGCTCATGGACGAGCTTTTGAACTTGAAATGGGGAGTGGATATCCTCATTATTTCAAGTGGGAACTCAAGATGTTAGAAAATGCTCAAGGTTGGGTATTTGTCTACATTGAGGAAGAAGTTAAGGATAAATGAAGGGTATGGGACCTTCATTATCATGTTGGTTCAACGAGTGAAGTTGTAACCAATGATGAGCAACTCTTCAGGGGGAGAGTTTTCAACAAATGGATTTGTTGAAGTGTGCCCAAAGAGGGGGCATAGGTTGATGTGTGCCAATAGGGGGAGAATGAAAGGACGTGTGAAAGGGAGTAAGTTAGGCTTTCATTATCTAAGAGGGAGTTTTCCCTCTTAGGGGGAGAATGAAAAGCTTAACTTATGCTTTCATTACCTAGTGGCATGAAGAATGAGGCTATGGGATTAGCCTAACTTACATGTGGCATTGTAAGTGTTATTGTGGTATTGTCAAACATCAAAAAGGGGGAGATTGTTGGTGCAACATCCCTCAGGTCAAGGTTGACCTGGTTGACCAAGCTGAGTCTTGGTTTGGGTTTAGATATTTGACAATAAGATATTGATTGAAGAAGAGTCGACCGGATACTTGACTGGGAAGTCCTAACTGGGATGTTAGGCAGGAGGAAAATCCTGGTGAGTGAAGCCAGGTGAAAGACCTAGTGAGTGAAGCTAGGCAATTGGGAAGTCCTAGTGAGTGAAGCTAGGCAGGAGAAAAATCCTGGTGAGTGAAGCCAGGTGAAAGACCTAGTGAGTGAATCTAGGCAATTGGGAAAATCCTGGTGAGTGAAGCCAGGTGAAAGACCTAGTGAGTGAAGCTAGGCAATTGGGAAGTCCTAGTGAGTGAAGCTAGGCAGGAGAAAAATCCTGGTGAGTGAAGCCAGGTGAAAGACCTAGTGAGTGAATCTAGGCAATTGGGAAAGTCCTGGTGAGTGAAGCCAGGCAAGAGAAATCCAGATGGGTCAAGGTTGACCAGACATTTGGTGAGAGTCCAAGTAGGTCAAAGGGATTGACAGGATACTTGGCACGAGGAAGAAAAGTCCAAGTAGGTCTTAGGGAGTGACCGGATACTTGGCAAGAAGAGAAAAGTCCAAGTGGGTCAAAGGGATTGACCAGACACTTGGTGAGAGAGTCCTAGCTGGCCAAGGGTGACCGGATGCTAGGTCTTATGTACCAACAAGTCATGGTTGACTAGATGTTCGTTTAGGGGGCTTTGGGCTTGGTTTTGGGCAAAAACCAAGGTTTGGATTGATCCGTGGATTGATCCAAGTTTGGATTGATCCGTGGATTGATCCAGCAGGTTTGGATCGATCGGTGGATCGATCCAGACATCGGATCGATCCGTGGATCGATCCGGTGAGTCCTCACGAACAGATCGATCCGTGGATCGATTCAGAGGTCCCAATCGATCGCTGGATCGATTGGGAGGCCGTCGCGCCGAGGAGATTTGGATCGATCCGTGGATCGATCCAAGTTTTTCCGAGCAGAGGCGCTCCGGATCGATCCGTGATCGATCCAGCCTCCCAATCGATTGGGAGCAATCCAATCGATTGGGATTCGACCGCTGGCGCAACTATTGGCGTGCGATTTCTTCAGCAGAACTTCACCGATTCATTCCAGATTCAACACAGCCCCTCCCCAGCACTCTCTAAGCTCCTCACCGCCAGTTCTTGAAGGTTCTTGGAGGTTCATCCAAGTCAAGAGGCGAGTTGCAACGAGAAGAAGAAGAAGCTAGGGTTTTTACTGCATTTCTTGTAAGCTTTTGCTTATTCTTTACTACCCTTTCTTCTTCTTGTACTGAGAGTCTTGTAGGGCTTCTCCGCCCTCGGTAGTTACCGAAAAGGAGTGTTTTCATAGTGGAGGGTGCGTGCGTGGTGTGGATCCTTGGATTAGTCATCTCCGTTGGAGGTGGATACCAAGTAAACTCCTAGTGTTAGCGTGTTTGTGTTTGTTTATGTATTTTCCGCTGCGCATTCTTGAAGAAACAAGCAACACCAAGCAACGAGCACGCGACGAGCTATTCACCCCCCCTCTAGCTACTTTTGGTCCTAACAGCAGCTAGTGAGAAGGACGGCACGCGGTGCATCCGAGGGATGAGGCGCTGTGGAAGAGTATACCGGCGGACGAGAAGAAAGCGTGTGGTGGTTCTGAGGGACAGAAGACAGAGCGTAAAATTGCTCGGGGAGCAAGAGACGCAGCTAGCGAGAAGGTCAGCACGGGGTGTGATCGAGGGACGAAGACTGCGGATGAGTACGCTAGCGGACGAGAAGGAAGCACGCGACGATTTCGAGGGACGAGAAGCCGGAGCGGAAGCCTGGTCGAGAAGACCAGAACCTGGGTTCGGGTGAGCCCTTTTCCGGATGATAGAGATCACCCAAGTGAGCAGAACTGGAGTTGAAGACCCGGACCGAGGCAAAAAAAGTCAACCGGAGTTGACCTGGGGTCCGGGGAACCCGGACCAGCCCGGGGCGTCCCGGGCTGGTCCGGGCACCCCGGGCTTGTATAAATATAGTCTTGGTCCAGAAGCTTTCAACAACTCAGAGCAATTTATTTCCAACGCTTGTACGCCTCAGTTTTAGATTTGCTTCTTTCTTTTGCGCTTTCATTGCTGTAAGAGGCTTCTCCGCCTGAAGGAGATACTAGTGCGTCATTCCTTGGATTAACAACCTCCTTGGTTGTAACCAAGTAAAAATCTCGGTGTGCCTCTTTCTTCTCTGTTTTATTTATCTATTTAATCATTTTATACAAGTGTTAGTTTAAGAGTTCAAGAAGGGTGTTTTCATTTTTATTTAGCAAGCTATCCAACCCCCCCTTCTAGCCCACCGCAACGGTCCTACAATAGCTTCGGGACAGCAAACCGAGTTCACTCGAGATGAGAAGGGTATTATATATTTCCGAGGTCGCTTATGTGTAACTCCATCTCACTTGGTCAGGGAGGAGTTACTTCAGGAGGCTTATCACTCCCGATTTGCTATCCACCTAGGCGGGACCCGCATGTATCGAGATTTGAGACGTTCCTATTGGTGGAACAGCATGAAGAAAGATATCATAGAATTCATAGCAAGATGTCTTGTCTATCAGCAGGTGAAGGCGGAGCACCAGAGACTTACCGGATTACTTCAGCGGATTCCTATTCCTGAGTGTAAATGGAAACATATTACCATGGATTTTGTGGTGGGTTTGCCTAGGACACGACGAGGCCATGACGAGATTTGGGTAATCGTTGATTGATTAACCAAATTCGCGCACTTCTTAGCGATCCATAAGACTGATCCCCTGGATCGATTGGCAGATCTGTATTGCCGGGAGATCATCATATTACATGGTGTTCCTTTGAGTATTATTTCTGATAGAGCCCCACGATTCACGTCCCGGTTCTGGCAGAGTCTGTAGCAGGCCTTGAGTACTCAGCTCCGTTTCAGTACAGCTTTCCATCCGCAGACAGATGAACAGTCAAAGTGGACCATTCATACTCTAGAGGACTTGCTGAGGTCTTGTGTACTATTGGATTTTGGAGGTAGTTGGGAGGACCATTTTGTTGGTGCAACCTTAGGTCAAGGTTGACCTGGTTGACCCGACTCGAGTTGACCTGACTCGAGTTGTATTTTGATGTTTGACAAGAACAGAAGAGTTGTATTTTGATGGGAGATTGTTGGTGTAACCTTAGTCAAGGTCGACCTGACTTGAGTTGACCTGACTCAAGTTGTATCTTGATGTTTGACAAGAACATAAACTTGGGAGGTTGTGGGTGCAACCCTTGGTCAAGGTTGACCTGGTTGACCCGAGGTGAGTTGACTTGACTCGGAAAAGTCCAAGCAGGGAGTTTGGTACGGGAAAAGTCCAAGCAGGGGGCTTGGCACGGGAGAAAGTCCAAGTATGGAGACTTGGCACGGAGAAGTCCAAGTATGAGAACTTGGCAAGTGGAAGTCGGAGAGGGCTCGGTAGCTCGTTCTCCGAACTGTGGTCAGAGAGGGCTCGGTAGCTCGTTCTCTGGACCGGATGTGGAAAGTCCTGGTAAGTGAAGCCAGGCAGACGGATAAGTCCTGGTGAGTGAAGCCGGGCAGATTGGAAATCCTGGTGAGTGAAGCAAAACCCTAGTGAGTGAAGCTAGGTGAAAGTCCTGGTGAGTGAAGCCAGGCAGTGGGAAAGTCCTGGTGAGTGAAGCCAGGTAGTTGGAAAGTCCTGGTGAGTGAAGCCGGGCAGATTGGAAATCCTGGTGAGTGAAGCCAGGTGAAAACCCTAGTGAGTGAAGCCAGGTGAAAACCCTAGTGAGTGAAGCTAGGTGAAAGTCCTGGTGAGTGAAGCCGGGCAAGGAAAAATCCAGATGGATCAAGGATGATCAGACATCTGGTGTTGAGAAAGTCCAAGTGGGTCAAAGGGATTGACCGGACACTTGGTTGGGAGTCTTAGCAGGTCAAGGGAGTGACCGGATGCTAAGCATGATGTACCAACAGGTCAAGGTTGACCGGATGTTGGTTTGGAAGGCTTGGGACTTGATTTGGGCAAAAACCAAGCTCTGGATCGATCAGTGGACCGATCCGATACATCGGTATCCGGATCGGTGGTGACCGATCGAACTCACAATGAGCTTCAGTGTTATCTCGATCGGTCCGAGACCGATCGGAAGGGCGATCAAGAGGCAACAGTCGGAAGGAATCGGTCGGGACCGATCGACCTAGGGCTCGATCGGTCCGGGACCGATCGAGGCGCATGAGACTCTCAGAAGCGTCGATCGGTCCGGGACCGATCGATAGAGCCCGATCGGTCCCCATGACCGATCGAGATAAACTCGACCGATCGTGGTGGAGCTCGATCGGTCCGTATAGCTGCCAGAGTGTCAACGGCTATCTCCGTCTTCTTCGCTGTCTTCTTTGCGCAGGTTATAAAAGGAGATCGAGGGCTTTCTACAGTGTTTCTGCTTCACCGAAGCTTCTGCTTCTTTTGGTTCCTGCTTCTTCTTACTGCTGCAAGTTCCGAAGCTTCGCGTGAGCTTCCTCGACTTCTTCGACTGGTTTCAGCTGCTGCTGTGATTATGTGAAGTTGGTGCTTTATCTACAAATTTCAGTCGACGACGAGAAGGCAAGCAAGAGTTGTTACATCCATCTTTATATTTGTATCTTGCTGTGCTTCTTGTACTTGTACTCTGATCTTGCTGTTGCAAGAGTTTGTGGTGAGGTTTCTCCACCCAGAAGGAGTTCTTATTAGCCGGTTTTCTGGGGACTCATCCACCGACGGATTGATAGGCTTCGTCCACCTTACGGACACGCCGAGGAGTAGGAGTTTCATCTCCGAACCTCGTTACATCGTCGAGTTTGAGTTTGAGGTTTGATCTTTCCTTTTTGTGTTTCTATTTAGTTATTTCCGCTGCGCTAACCCTAATCGTAGGAAGAAACGAAAGGATTTGGGGCGGCTATTCACACCCTCCCTCTCTAGCCGCGATCATCTATCCTAACAAGTGGTATCAGAGCGAGGTCGCTCTTCGCCGGATTAACACCCGAGGGAGCACAAGCTAGAGAATGGATCAACTCGGAGAAGACATCACAATTCCACCTTTCTACGATCATGACGACTTCGCATTTTGGAAGGTAAGAATGAAGTACTTTCTTATGACTAACCTAGTTCATTGGAGTTGTGTGCAGGTAGGGTTTACTCATCCGGTGGATAAAGACGGAGAAACCCTAGAGAATAAAAAGTGGACGAAGGAGCAAATCCACCAATCCACAATCAACGATGAGGTAACGAAAATTCTTGAATTTTCATTACCTAATGATATTTTGTGTAAGGTAGGTGGATATAACAATGCCAAAGAGTTGTGGAACAACTTGGCCAAGTTCCATGAGGGAAGCTCCAATTCAAGTCATGAAGAGGAGTCAAGTGAGTCAAGTAGCTCACTTCATGGAGGTAAGGATTTAGAAGTTGAGGGCTACTCAACATCTAAGGATGAAGAGGAGGAGAGTTCTTCTTCAAGTTCGGAGCAAGAAGAAGAAGAAGCGTCTACCTCCAGAAGGGATGAAGAAGAGAGCTTTCATCCATCCTCAAACCTAGGTAACTCAAGCATTTTAATTTCTAGCAAATTACACATAATGTGCTTTGAGTGTAGGGAATTTGGGCACTACAAGAGTAAGTGTCCAAAGAGGATTAGAAAGACTCCACCGGCGCCAAAGGTCAAGGAAGCCGGAGTCCCAACACGCAAGGGCAAGGAGCACGTGGTGTGCTTCCAATGCAAGCGAAAGGGACACTATAGGAGCCAATGTCCAAGGGGGAGGCAACCTCACAAGGACAAGAAGACGAGCACATCGATAGGGGGAGCTAAGGCAAACCCTAAGGTAATCTCTAAGGCTCATTTTTGCAATTCAAATAGAACACATGCTAGTAGTTTTGTTGCAATGGTCAATAATGATAAGCATGATAACCATAGAAACCGATACACATGCTTAGGTGCCAAACATGTGAGCCTAGATAAGGATAATACTAGAAATGTCAACCCTAGAATTAACCCATCTAAGGCTAAGGAAAATCTAGGTAGAAATCCCAAATCATCTAGACATATGCCTAGGAATACCTCAAAGAAAAATGATAAATTAAAGCTTGAGGTATTAGAGAAAGAAAATCAAGTCTTGAGGTCAAGACTTGACTCTCTAGAAAAGACTCTTGAGGATTTGACTCTAGGGTTTAGGGGTCAAAAACCCAAGTCCAAGGACAAGAAAGGTTTGGGTCACAAACCTAAGTCCCAAGTGGTCAAGCCCACTTATCACAATGTTCCATTCGATTATGGAACAAAATCTAGGGCTAGGAAGACCATCACCAAGGTCACAAGGGGAGTCACCCCTAGAGTTGATCTTGATGAGTCCCAAATGACCAAGGCTTCAAAGCCTAGGAGGGTCATTAGAAGGGTTGCTAGGGAAGTCATCCCTAGTGAATACTTAGTGAACCCAATGAGCTCCAATAGGTATTGGGTTCCTAGGAGCGTGATTCCATCACGCTAGATGAGTTAGGGTGTGCCAACCTTACTTGACTAGGTAGTTAACCTAATCATGGCAAAAGGTGGCACTTTAGGAATTTTCAAGGTGTAATCAAGCCTTGAAAATGAAATGAAAAATTATTCCTAAAGTGATTAGAATGTGCCAACCACATTTGAGGAATTTTCTAGAGTCAATCTAGTTGGCACATGGTGATCTAAAAATCTTTGGTATATGATTTTAGGTCTATTACACTTAGGGATATAGAACCTATGGCAAAATGATCAAAACTATCAAAAATGGCAATTAAGGCTAGAATTAGGTATTTCTATACCTTTATATGCTATTTGCCATGTATTGTTTGTCATATGCCATGTCATGACATCATATTTAATCTATGATCATTTGAAATGTCATGATAATGCTTAGGTTATTTATATGTCATGCTTTATTTAAGTTTTATACTTTATGCCATGACATCATGACATTGGCACATGTTTTTACTTATGAAATCATTATATGCCATGTCATCATCTTTTGCATTTATGATCAATTAATTTGATTTAAGGATAAACAACACAATTTGATATGGAGATCAAATTGTTGTTTAGAAAATGCATGAGAACTTAGCCTAAGACGACCTAAACCCATATCTCACATCAAAATTGACTTGAATGTGTTTGATACAATTTAGATGTGTGTGAGATATTAGGATGATGAGTTAGGATCAAGGTGCATAGTTCTTGTACTTAGATGAACCTAATTCGAAATGGGGGATCATAGGGAAAGCTTGTGTACAAGTCATGTACATTTAGCCCTAAGATTGTGGTCCTAAATTAAAGGGTTTAAAATCATTTCAAAATTGATTTGAAAAACCTTGATGAAGCTTTTCTAGTAATAGCATTCATCATTGAACAAGTTGATACAAAGATAAGTTAACTTTGAGCTATTTCAAAGACTTTTGAACTTTGTATCAAGATTGAAAAATGGAAGTTATTTTCATAGAAAACTATTTTTCCTTGATAGTATATGTTATGAGGAATGTATCCTCAAAATTTTACAATTTTTGAAATTTTCTGTGATTTTCTAGAGGTTTCTGAACTTCGGGAGAAGAAAAATTCAGAAATCAGAAATCAGAGGTCGTGGACCGATCAGGAGGTTCCCTGATCGGTGCAGGTCTGTGTGGATCGGTCACTGGACCGATCCAGAGGGATCCTGATCGGTCCGGTGACCGATCAGGGCGTGCCAACTTGCTGAAATTCGACTGGTTGTCTGAAATTTTAGCTCGAGAAGTTGGTATTTTGGATTTCTAAAGGGTTGAAACTCTCCAAGACATTGTTGGTGCAATGGTCAAGGGGGAGTTGACCTTTAGGGGGAGTTTTACCTATTAGTCAAGGGGGAGTTGATTTTTAGGGGGAGTTTTTACTCCTAAAAGACTTAGGTGATATGGGATTATCACTAAGTTAATTGTTGACTCTAGTGTCAAGGGGGAAATTAAGGGTTTCAATGAAAGGTATGAGACTTTCATTAGGAAGAAACTCTTGACCTTGATTCACTCCTTTTGATGTGTGTCAAAAAGGAGAATGGAGGATGTCTAGAGAATGTTCAAGGAAGAACATTGGAGTTAGTGGGAGAGTTTGTTGATCACGACGAGTGAAGTTGTGAACAACGATAACTTACTCTTCAGGGGGAGAGTTTGTTGATGTGTGCCAATAGGGGGAGAATGAAGGGTTTAAGTTAGACCTTCATTATCTAAGAAGGAGGTTGCCTTCTTAGAAGGAGAATGTAAGGTTGTAACTTATGTTTCATTACCTAATGGCATGAGGAAAGTTGAGGCTATTGGATTAGCCTAACTTAAAGGTATTGTCAAACATCAAAAAGGGGGAGATTGTTGGTGCAACCTTAGGTCAAGGTTGACCTGGTTGACCCGACTCGAGTTGACCTGACTCGAGTTGTATTTTGATGTTTGACAAGAACAGAAGAGTTGTATTTTGATGGGAGATTGTTGGTGTAACCTTAGGTCAAGGTCGACCTGACTTGAGTTGACCTGACTCAAGTTGTATCTTGATGTTTGACAAGAACATAAACTTGGGAGGTTGTGGGTGCAACCCTTGGTCAAGGTTGACCTGGTTGACCCGAGGTGAGTTGACTTGACTCGGAAAAGTCCAAGCAGGGAGTTTGGTACGGGAAAAGTCCAAGCAGGGGGCTTGGCACGGGAGAAAGTCCAAGTATGGAGACTTGGCACGGAGAAGTCCAAGTATGAGAACTTGGCAAGTGGAAGTCGGAGAGGGCTCGGTAGCTCGTTCTCCGAACTGTGGTCAGAGAGGGCTCGGTAGCTCGTTCTCTGGACCGGATGTGGAAAGTCCTGGTAAGTGAAGCCAGGCAGACGGATAAGTCCTGGTGAGTGAAGCCAGGTAGTGGGAAAGTCCTGGTGAGTGAAGCCAGGCAGTGGGAAAGTCCTGGTGAGTGAAGCCAGGCAGTTGTGAAAACCCTAGTGAGTGAAGCTAGGTGAAAGTCCTGGTGAGTGAAGCCAGGTAGTTGGAAAGTCCTGGTGAGTGAAGCCGGGCAGATTGGAAATCCTGGTGAGTGAAGCCAGGTGAAAACCCTAGTGAGTGAAGCCAGGTGAAAACCCTAGTGAGTGAAGCTAGGTGAAAGTCCTGGTGAGTGAAACCGGGCAAGGAAAAATCCAGATGGATCAAGGATGATCGGACATCTGGTGTTGAGAAAGTCCAAGTGGGTCAAAGGGATTGACCGGACACTTGGTTGGGAGTCTTAGCAGGTCAAGGGAGTGACCGGATGCTAAGCATGATGTACTAACAGGTCAAGGTTGACCGGATGTTGGTTTGGAAGACTTGGGACTTGGTTTGGGCAAAAACCAAGCTCTGCATCGATCAGTGGACTGATCCAGTGATACACTGGGTATCTGGATCGGTCTGGTGACCGATCAGTAACCACATAGTGAGCTTCTGTGTGTTATCTGATCGGTCTGGAGACCGATCAGAAGGGCGATCAGAAGAGGCAACAGGCTCGGGAAGGAACAGCTGATCGGTCTGGGGACCGATCAGCCTAGGGCCTGATCGGTCCCCGGGACCGATCAGGGTACGCACAGAGACTCTCTGTAAGCGTTCTGATCGGTCTGGGGACCGATCAGCATAGAGCCTGATCGGTCCCCATGACCGATCAGATAGGCTC
The DNA here is from genome assembly GCF_018446385.1 of Zingiber officinale. NCBI lineage: Eukaryota > Viridiplantae > Streptophyta > Magnoliopsida > Zingiberales > Zingiberaceae > Zingiber > Zingiber officinale. Next base: position 30,013,594 of record NC_055991.1, on the reverse strand, counting down.
TGGACCGATCAGGGTGGAGCCTGATCGGTCCAGGTATAGCCGTTGTGAGTGTCAACGGCTATCTCCGTCTTCTTCGCTGTCTTCTTTGCGCAGGTTATAAAAGGAGATCGAGGGCTTTCTACAGTGTTTCTGCTTCACCGAAGCTTCTGCTTCTTTTGGTTCCTGCTTCTTCTTGCTGCTGCAAGTTCCGAAGCTTCGCGTGAGCTTCCTCGACTTCTTCGACTGGTTTCAGCTGCTGTTGTGATTATGTGAAGTTGGTGCTTTATCTACAAATTTCAGTCGACGACGAGAAGGCAAGCAAGAGTTGTTACATTCATCTTTATATTTGTATCTTGCTGTGCTTCTTGTACTTGTACTCTGATCTTGCTGTTGCAAGAGTTTGTGGTGAGGTTTCTCCACCCAGAAGGAGTTCTTATTAGCCGGTTTTCCGGGGACTCATCCACCGACGGATTGATAGGCTTCGTCCACCTTACGGACACGCCGAGGAGTAGGAGTTTCATCTCCGAACCTCGTTACATCGTCGAGTTCGAGTTTGAGGTTTGATCTTTCCTTTTTGCGTTTCTATTTAGTTATTTCCGCTGCGCTAACCCTAATCGTAGGAAGAAACGAAAGGATTTGGGGCGGCTATTCACACCCCCCTCTCTAGCCGCGATCATCTATCCTAACACATTTGCCATTGGTAGAGTTCGCCTACAACAACAACATTCATTCAGCTATCCAGATGGCACCGTTTGAAGCGTTGTATGGTATACCTTGTCGGACACCCACCCTCTGGGATGAGGTTGGGGAGGCCCAGCTGTTAGGGCCTCATAGAGCTCAACAGGAGGCAGAGTTGGTCCGTACTATCAGACTATAACGACCCGGCCCTTTGGCCTCTTGAGCGGCCCTTGCGGCGATCCAACTGGCGGCCCTTATGTCGTCGGCCCATTTGGCGACCTCTAATGTCATCGACGGACGACCCTTTGGCTGTGTCGTTACTCACTAGGTCTTCCCACCCCTGGCCAGTGGATTTTTGCCTTCCCCAGGATTCGAACTCTAGACCTCCAGGCAAAGTACTAGAGTTTATGAATCCTGGTAGCCAAGTGAGCGGCTCACTTGGTTACCAGGATTCATAAACTCTAGTACTTAAGCCTGGAGGTCTAGAGTTCGAATCCTAGGGGAGGCAAAAATCCACTGGCCAGGGGTGGAAAGTCCTAGTGAGTAACGGCACAGTCGATGGTCGACGACACGAGGGTCACCAAATGGACCGTCAAATGGGCCGCCAAATGGGTCGGGTCGTTACACAGACGAAGGATGTCCGAAGCGCAGCACCGCCAGAAGAGTTATGCTAATCAGAGACACAGACCCCTGGAGTTCTCTACTGGTGACCATGTATTCCTTAGAGTTTCATCCACGAAAGGGGTGAAGAGATTTGGCCTCCGAGGTAAGCTAGCTCCGTGATACATTGGACCTTTCCATATATTGGAGAGGATTGGAGCGGTAGCTTACCGGTTGGCACTACCACCGTCCCTAGCAGGCGTCCACGACGTATTCCATGTATATATGCTGAGGAGATACATACCCGACCAGACACATGTGATGACAGATATCTTAGTTCCCATTCAGCCTGACGTCACTTATGAGGAAGTTCCAGTATGGATTCTGGACCGGAAAGAGCGTCAGTTGCTGAGCAAGACAATCCGACTGGTTAAAGTCAGATGGCAGCATCATTCCGACGAGGAGGCTACCTTGGAGCTCAAGGATACGATCCAAGCTTGATATCCCCACATTTTCACTTGAGGTATGTGGGTTATTTTCCGTTTAGCATTTATACTTTCTATCTATTGTTAGTACTTGCTGATGGTAATAATGAAATTTGAGAACCAAATTTTTATTAGTGGGGGAGAATGTAAAATATCGAAAATGGGTGAATCACCATAAGGGAATTTTTTGGATTTTTTGAAAATTTTCTGGAAATTTTTCGGAGCTCGTATGATGAGTTAACGGGGATAAATATTGGGCCCCGGGAAAGCCTGTTTAGGCTACCCCATTTAAGCAAGGAAATGTTTGATTTTTATATTTTCTCTTTTCTTTTTTCTTTTATTATTCTCTATTTTCCTTCGCTTCTGTCGTGCCCTAAGCCTGACACCAACCCTTTGTCGTCTCCTCCCTTTTCCTAACCGACGCCGCACGCGACGGTTTCAACTGCCTTCTTGCGATTTAAGCCTCGACCAAGGGTCTCGCTTCTTCTCGCACTGCCCGAACCCCTCTCTGCCCCATCGTGCCAGCGCCATTTCCTTCCTCTCTTCTCTTCCGTCTTTGCCCAAGCGCTGGCGACGCTCGAGCCACCGCCGGGCCAGCCCCTTCCTCCGATCATCGAGTAGAGCCCCCTTCCCTCTACCCTAGCGTCGTCCGCCTTCCTCTCGTCTCTGCCCGACGACGCCACCCCGCCTTGTCGCACACCACCGGCCGCCTCCTCTGTGCCAGCCACCAAGCGTCACTTGACCTCTCCCTCCCCTGGTCGCGGTCAACAGGAGCTCGCCGAGAGACCAGGCGTCAAGCCGTGCCATAGGCTCTGCCCTCCTCTCCTCTTTCTTACCTATGCCCTAGTCTCCAGCCGACGTCTCCTTCTCACCTACACTTGAGCACCACCGCTGACGATCCTCTGCTTCCCCTCTACCCTAGCGCTGGCAGCCAATCTCACCCATGCCCTAGTTGAGATCTTGGAGGTAAGGGGAAGGTAGATTGATGTTAAATTGTAATGGTGTGTACATATCTTGGTTGAGTCTCAATTTTTCTTATGATCAAGGCAGTGAGGAGGGTTTCCAATAGCTGCCCCTATTCCGGCAGTAACTACCTATTGTGGATCAACAAAAGAGGCTTGATGTTGAGGTAAGAAGTAGAAGTATTGTGGTAGCGTACACAGATTTGAAGCTAGAAAAGGATAAGGATAAATTGTACTAGAATTTAATTAAGTTTAGGTTGATAATGCTAGTTGAGGATTTGATTTAGCTAATTTATTTATATGTAATTAGCTAAATCTGTATATATGTTATTACAGGACTTTGATTCGAGACGGTATCTTGACGAGGGATCTATTTCGGATATGATCCTCTTATTGCAGGCGGGTACCTTGACTTATCTTTTGATATGGTCATTTGATATGCATAGTAGATTTTAACAAAGAGTAATAGTTATGTTTATATCTGCATCGATATGTCATTATCTATTACATGAGCATGCTTTGATTGTTACCTGTTTAGCATTCATGTTTATACCCTTCAGATTACTTTTGATCATAGAGGTAATGACATACCATTCCTTTTGATATATTGGACTAGGGTTTTATCATACCTGACCTGTGTACCTTATATCTTCAAATTTGACCCATTGATGCTAGGGTACATAATTTATATATAAGGATAAGTTCAGGATATTTCCATGTTTAGTGTAATGCATCATCTGCATGATTGCATGTTGAGCGATTGGTAGCTCCATTATTATTGAGCTCATCGCCAGTTACATGGATCTGCACACACAACCACTCATGGGTTAGTGGTTTTTATTCCGGTAGGGTGTATTGCAGCAAGTGCTCTGTTAGTGCTCCGCTGGTCCACTCATGGGTAGCGTGACCCAGCGTGGTAGCACGTCAGGAATCCCTCTGAACTGGCTCAGGGAGATGAGAGCATTGAGCTCCCCACTTATGATTTGGGGTAGGAGGATAGGTGTACTCCGACAGCATTCCGTCCACTCGGTCACTTATCAGGAGCAATGATGACAGAGTGCACAGTTGTCACAGCCCTACCCACTCGGTCTCACCATCGTGTGTGAGATGACTGACTGGAAGTAGGGGTGACCAAGATATGTCATTGGCAACATACGCATTGATGCATTTATTGCTTGTGTTTGCTGCACTTATTTACTGCATATTTGGTGGATGCATATGTTTGATATGCATACAGGATTTTGATACTTCTCGGTCTGATGACCTTGTTATCCTTATACCAAGGTCCTGGTTAATATAGTTTTCTCCTATTTAATTCAGATTGCATTTATCATTCTTATATCAATAGACTATACACATAATTATTGCTATTAGTTATTTTTCTTACTATGCATGCCAGTAGTTACTCGTTGAGGAGTTGGCTCACTCCGTTGATATTACTATTTTCAGGTTGAGGCTGTCCGGAGGAGTTCCAATCGCTAGTCCCCCCCTTCCAGATTGTGAGGATGTTTGTTTGGTCTTTTGATTTTCTTATTATGTTATCTAGACTAGGTTTTAGACTTGTTCTAGTTTTGCTCTATGGATATTGTATGGTTTTTATTTGTCGATGGAGTTTTATTTGGATATGTTCTGCTACATGCCTGCCTGGACGGTAGAAGAGGTGAGTTGATTTATTTGTTTCGTAATTTGAGTTTTATGGGTGTAGTTGAGTAGGATATAAGTTTTGAGCTTTATGGGTGTAGTTGAGTAGGATTTTTGAGATAATTCTTCTTATCATTACATTAGTTTAGTTTTACTATTAAACTGCGTGGGTGTTTGCTTATTTTTATTGTTATTGTTCTGGTCATGTTGGCCTGGCCCTGAGGGCATTGTAGAAAGTTTCAGATTGACACCCGTACAGGGGAGATGTTGCCAAAATTTCTTCTGACAGGGACTCCCCCAGGGCGTGATAAAAATAATATTTAGTTGACTAACTTTTAAACATTGAATTATGAATGACTTAAATGTTTGTCAAAAGTCTATTAGAATTTTTTTTAAAAAACTTAAAGTTGTCAAAACTATTTTTTTTACAAAAGTGGTTTCTATCTTTCCAAGTTTTTCATATGAATATACTTCGCTTTACCAAATTTTTTACCCTTAGACTTATTGTGATACCCCATTTTTTATGTGATCAAAGGGGGAGAAGGGAATATTAAGTCTAGAGGGAGGTAATTCATCCAAATTTAAAATTTGAAAAAAAAAATTTGCACTTTATTGTTAAATTATTGCTTTTAAATTATATTTGTTTACCCTATCTTAACTTGGGTTGATCACATCAAAAAGGGGAGATTGTTGGAACCCCAAGGTAGTTTTGATGTGATCAACCAAGTTAGGTTAGGTCCTGTTGTGTTTAACCCTGTGTCTAAGTGTGTATGAGCTTAGGAGTATAGGAAGTCAGGCAAAAGACGCAACTAGCGAGAAGAACGGCACGGGAGAGAGCCGACGGGCTCGGTGCGTCTGAGGGACGAGGTGTTACGGAAGAGTACAGCGGCGGATGAGAAGGGAGTATGCGGTGTTTCCGAGGGATGAGAAGCCAGAGCGAAAGATTGCTCAAGGAGCAAAAGACGCAGCTAGTGAGAAGGTCGGCACGGGAGAGAGCCAACGGGCTCAGTGCGTCCAAGGGATAAAGAGCTATGGAAGAGTACGCTGGCGGACGAGAAGGAAGCACGCGATGATTCCGTGGGACGAGAAGTCGAAGCGGAAGGTTGCTTGAGAATGTCGGAAGTTGAGTTCGGGTGAACCCTATTCCAGATGGCCGAAATCACCTAAACAAATGGAGCCGGAGCGGAAACCCCGGACCGAGGTGAGCAAAACCAGAGTAGAGAGCCCAAACTGAAAAAGTCAACTAGGTTGACTTTGTGGGTCTGGGCGCCCGGAGTCTGGGCGTCGGGAACCTAAATTTTATCATGATCGACCTGGACTTTGAACGACGTGTCGGGGATAGAATTCTATCCAACTCCAAGTGCCTGGAACCCTTCCAGGCGCCCCGACCAAGGTTATATATACAACCTTGGTCCAGAAGCTTTGGATCAACAAGCATTCTTGAAAACAATACTTGTGCACGCTTTAGTTTCCATTTAGCTTCTCATTTTCAGTGCTTCATTGCTGTAAAGATACTTCTCCGCCTGAAGGAGATCTTTAGTGCGCGTTCACTTCCTTGGATTAACAACCTTCTTGGTTGTAATCAAATAAATCCTCTGAGCCTTTGCTTTTTTCAGATTCCTTATTATTTAATGCAAGTGTTCCTTTAAGTCCGAGAAAGGTTCATTTTGTTTATTTTTGTGCAGGGGCTATTCAACCCCCCTTCTAGCCGGTCGCCAGCAGTCTAATAGGAAGAACACGCCGGACTAGCATTAATAGCTAGCCACCAAGAAGAAGACTACAAAAGTACTTCCGAGGAGAGTATTGATGAAGGGAGAGCATCTACCTACGAGTCTGACATGATAAGTGAGGTACGACTCTTACATTCTGATAAAATGTATGAAGCTATTAAAATGCTAAGTAGATCACTATATATACTGAGAAGTAAACATATTGATAAAAAAAATGAATATGTATGTTTACTAGAAGAATTTGAAAAGGTTAAAATAAAAAAATGTAAAATTAAAAGAATTAGTTGAAACTCAACAACTAGAGTTAGAAAAGTTTTCCATAAATTCAACTTTTTTTTTAATACTCCTGCAAGTAATATTAAAATTTTTAGCTTAAATTTATATATTAAAAATCAAAGGGGCTAAACTATAAAAAATTTTAAAAATAGTATTTCTTAAAAAATCTTGATAAAGTCAGTAGGTAGAAATTTATTTTGGGTTCCAAAATATATTCTAACATATTAATTTATCTTTATTTGCATGCTAGAAATCAGCATATTTGAATAATTAATATTACTGGATAAATTATTTTCTCATAAACTTTTTATTTTTTTTAGTTTAAACTTTTATGGGATAAACAAATATACTAGCTATTAGTAGAAAAAATTTGAGATTTTTTTGACGATTGAATAATTTTTTATAAACTTTTTAAACAAAAATAGAATTTTTAAATTAATAATTTTTGGATATTAATTTCTGGAAAAGTTTTTTGGATAACCATTATATTTTTCATGTTAAGAAAATTTAGCAAGATTTGTTTATGTTAAAAATCTATTTTTAAGTATTTAATTTAAAACAACTATTCATGAAATGAAAAATATCTTCTCACTATGGAAAATCAGTTTTATCATGGAAATTTTTTCTACGGTCAGCTTCAAAATGCTTAACTTGACCAAAAAAAATTCGGTATTTTATGAAAGTTAAAATAATTTTCAATTTTTTTTTGTTAAATCTGGTGTTTAATTCTGAGAAACGAGTATATTTGAAAAAAACTGCTTGAAAAGACTTGCATGCTGTGTACATCCCCTAGAAATATTTTCAGATTTTTTTCTCTATTTTTTAATTTAATTTTTGATATATTTTTTTTATGGGTTCAAAAAGGGAGAATTCTGGGTATTAAGTTTAGGGGGAGGACTTAATTACAATGTTTCATGTTTTAAGTTGTTTTAAATAATTCACTTATTGTTTGATTTCCCCAACCTCGACTCGTGTTGATATACATCAAAAGAGTATCTTGGGTTAATTTTAATGAGATCAAATGAGTTAAATTAGGCCTTAAATATTTGATGTCTTGTGTTTGAGTGTGTAGAGACTTAGGAGCACAAGAAGTCGAGCGGAAGATGTAGCGAAGGAGAAGGATGGTACGAGAAGGGAGTCGACGGGCTCGGTATATTCGTGGGACGAAGTGCTTTGGAAGAGTACACCGGTGGAGTGAGAAGAACACGCACGGTGCATCCGACGGACGAAAAGCTGAGAAAGTCTACTCGAGAAGAAGATCAGAGTTGGATTCGACGAAACTCAATTCTAGATGGTTGGATTATCACCCAGTCGTGGAAGAAGTGGATGGTCAATCACAGGAGCCTTTATTGATTGGAGGTGCCCTAATGCTCAACGCATCTCAGTTTTTCTTGAGGCACCTCGAAAGCCAAACTCTGGAGGCATTTCTGATGAACTTAGGCACCTTTGATACCAAAGAGCTGTTGCCAAGTAGATAAGTTGTGAAGTCCACGTCAGTAGAACTGAGGTGCCTCCAAGCTACCATTCGAGGAGCCTTTGATGAATCGAGAAGCCTCCAATCAACTAGATTAGTAAAGGCATTACGATGAGAATAAAGTTTTATCTGATTGGAGGCACCTCCAAGTGTTCGAGGTGCCTCTAAGTGTTCGAGGTGCCTTCGAAATGCCACGTCAACAATAATAACTTTTGAATAGTAGGCTATAAATAACACCCTAGAGCTTGTTGTAAAACATACACATGGTCTTAACTTCTATATTTCTTTTTGAGCTTTCAACTGCTATATGACCAGCAGTAGAGCTTGTTGTAAAACATACACCTGTTCTTAACTTGTATATTTCTTTCTGAGCTTTCAACTGCTGTAAGGGCATCTCCTCCTCCGACCTTTGTCGAATAAGAAGTAGTACTTTCAATTATTTTGAATTAATAACCATCTATTTTGTAACCAAGTAAAACTCTCTCTCTTACTTTATGTTTTATTTATTTATTTTTAATTAATTAAGTGTGTCCTTACTAAGCAAGTAGCAACAGGTCTAATTTTTAATTGTAGGTTATTCACCCTTTCTAGCCTGTCCACCCGATCTAATAGAGATGTTATGCCCTTCGTGTTCGCACATATGAGATGAGAAAGAGAAGTCATTCTATAGTTAAATAGTGTAAGCTGTTGGATCCTTAGAAGTCTTGGCATGCCTTTTAGTTTTGGACTGTAGGAATTATATATTAATTGCACAAAACAATTAAACACTTATAGTGATCTCTCGCAGATCTACAATCGGCGATGTCAGGACTTGCTGTCGGAAGAATGATCACACAATCGGAAAGCTCTCCGCAATTCCAAGAATGATTCTTGGATGCACCCCTTATAATGGGAAATAACCCAGGGGTATAAGGGCAAATTTTCCCCTAAGAAGTGGGCAACATGGGGTTTCCCCACATTCCCATTTCCTACATCTCCCACTCATCCAAGGTAAGTCACTAAGACCGGTTCATCCAGGTTAGTCACTAAGACCAGTTAGTCACAAACACTAAATAAGTCACATAGACTATTTGAGAGTTTAGTCACAAAGACCATATTAAAACATCCAATCCATACTTAGAGAAAATAGTTCGTGCGACAGTAAACACATTGAGCGATAGTTGCTAAGAAGATTGTTACACTTACATAGCCGCTTTCTGAGCGATAAATGACAATAAAGTTGTTACATTTTACTTAGCCGCTCTTCCAAATAAATTAGAGACATATTCTTCATGACACATAGCCTCTCTCTCCTGGTGGCATATAGTCTTTATCTAGGATTCATCCAATCTTCCTGTGGCTCATGCCATTATCTTGGAAATATCCATGTATTTACCCAGATTAAATAATCTTCATTTACATTAATATGAACATCTCTAATCCCTTATAATGACTATTATGTCAAGAGCATGTTCCATATTCAAATATTCACTATCATTTCTATATATAACAGAAATTGGTCCACTATTGAATAACATCAAAAGATGTAAATCTATTTAATCTTCCTTTTTAGCTAGTATCTATTTATTCCAATCAGTCATTTTCCTATTTATGCTCCATAGACCGAATCATCCATAGTCATATGATACAGGCTAAAGTAGCATATACTAATTAAAACTACAAGAAAATAGCTAAATAATCACTAAGGGTAAAAACTAAGATTAACTTATAATCTCAAAAGTCTCACATTGTAGAGAAACAGTGATTCATTCTCCTACTACCTTTATTATCGCAATCGTACATGTGGCATGAATCACATGCTATGATGTTATTCTCTTTACTAAAAAGAGCATGTTTTCCTCAAATTTAATATCATACAGATTTTGATCTAGACATATCTAATGTCTAACCCTGAATTCCAATTTGACTTTCAATAGGTTCAGAAAAATGGTGGGTTCATTTACTTCAATCATTATTAACACATAAATAATCTTAACTTGACACAATTATCAGGGTAACCTTAACTTATGGATCTGTCTCTGTTCATAACTACATAAGTTGTTCCATAAGTAATGGTCTTATCTCTATTTCTACTCAACAAACAAAGATGATTGTCCATGTGAGTGGACCAATCTCTACCTATCACATGCTCACCGAGATCTTATATGAATGTAACAAAAATAATATATACACTAAATAAATTATGATAAATCACACAGTTAAATCACAAAGTTTGATTGTTATTTCAATATTATTACATTTTACAAAGTCCCACAAAATTTACATGTTCTTTAAATGACTCTCCAGTCATTGACTTAGTAAAATGATCTGCAAGCATAGCACGTATAGGGACATACTTAAAAATTACTTTTCTTTTAACTATAATATCCCTCACAAAATTATATTTAATTTCTATATGCTTATCTTTGCTGTGATATTTGAGATCCTTGGAAAAAACTATTGCAGCTTGACGATCACAATAGATAGTTACTGAACTTCCACTATCCTCAGTAATTTTCAGATGCTTTAGAAATCTTCTTAACTAGACTGTTTCTTGCACAACTGCTGAACATGCCACATATTCAGCTTCCATCGTCGACAAAGCTACACAAGCTTTTTCTTGCTGTTCCATGAGATTGCACCACCATTCAGCAAGAATATGCATAGCCTGATGTGGATTTTTTATCATCTAGGTACCTAGCTTAATCTGCATTTGAATAACCTTTCAGACTCATATCTACTAGAGACAATAATCTATTATCACCTTCAGATATCTGAATATCTTTTTTACCGCCTTCTAATGTCTCGATCCTGGGTTTGACTGGAAGCGACTAACTAAGCCTACAACATAGTTGATATCAGACGTGTGCACAACATAGTTAACATCAAACTACCAATAGCACTGGCATATGATTTTTTATTCATCTCAACTATTTCCACTGGAGTTTTGGGACACATACTCTTGCTCAAGACAGTACCTTTCACAATAGGTGTATGCTCTACATTGCAATTAGACATGCTGAAATGATGTAACATCTTATTTATATAAGACTCTTGTGACTGACCCAAAATTCTTTTAGGACGATCTCTAATGATATTCACCCCTAAGATGTACTCAGCTTCTCTCATATCCGTTGTATCAAATTGTGATAACAGTCACTTCTTGACTTCATTCACATTCCCAATGTCATTTCCAACTATTAGCATATCATCAACAGATAATAATAAAATGACATACATTCCTTTTTTTTATTTTCAAGAAAAAGCAATGATCCTCATTGATCATCTCGAAACCATAAAATAAAATGACTTCGATAAATCTTATGTTCCATTGTCTTGATGCTGTTTTAACCCATATATAGACTTTTTAAGTCTACATACTTTCTCCTTTTGGCCTTCAGCAATGAAACCTTCTGGCTGAACCAAATAGATTTCCTTGTCAAGCTCACCGTTAAGGAAAGCAATTTTTATATCCATTTGATGTAATTCCAAGTCATAATGTGCCACAAAGGCCAAAATAACTCGTATTGATACAAATTTCACTACGCAAGAAAATTGTTAGCTAGAGCCCTAGAGCCAATCATTTGATGATTGTATTTTTGGACTTGTTGTATCATATTCTATATAAATAAAGGCATTTGGTTTTTGGTTATCATACTTACTTGTATTGGTGCCAAATAAACTAAGTATAATAACGTCCTTGAGTAGAAGATTCTTACCTATATCAATCGATTGGTTGAATCGATAGTGAGATGATATAGGGAACACTACTCTTAATCATTCCTAGTTGAGTATTAACATTCAGGGACAATGTTAATGTAATAAGACTAGCATGTAGGTCAACTCGATAACTTGATCTCACAAGTCATGGATATAGAGATATCAAGTTGACACATGGGTATGCATTAGAGAATGTATACTGAATGACCCACCATGAGAAAGTATCATGGATCGTTATATGAGTGGCATATACTTTCTCATGTGGCTATTAGTATGACTACTAGTCCTTAGACCTGAAGTCACCATAGTTCCCTACATAAGGAGTTATGTACTTTGGTTTCGTCAAACGTCACCCGTAACTGGGTGGACTAAAAAGGCGATTACTGGGTATGTAACGAATTATGCAGAGGGATGTGAGTGATGTAGATGGGATCTATCCCTCCTATATGACGGGAGCGACATCGGTATTCTTGATAGAGTGAGACCACGAAGTGCATGGCCATGCCCAAATGAGTCAATATGAGATATTGAGCTCATTTGATTTAGTGAGTCTACTTGGAGTTCAGGATTTAGATTGATCAGAGGATGACACGGTCTATGCCTCACATTGATCAATCTAGATGTCTAGGATAGAAGGACACTTGTCATATATTGTGAGGAGTCACAATTAGTAGTCACAAGATGATGTTGGATCTCAACATTCTTGTAACTTGGGTAGTAATGATGTGTTGCTAGATACCGCTCATTACTTATGCTCCTAAATGGGTTTAGGGGTATTGCCAACGTTACAAGAACCTATAGGGTCACACACTAAGGACAATTAGATGGAGATTAGGTTCATATGATGAACCAAGAGGATTAGATTCATTTGATGAATCAAATTGGATTAAGAGTAATCCAAATTGGGCTAATTGAGTTGGACTCAAGTTGATTCATGTATTCAATGAGTCTAATTTAGATTATGACTCATTAAATCAACTTAATTTAATGAATTAGATTCATTATATTAAGTTGGCTTGAATCAAATTGTTAGATTAGATCAACCATGGAAGAGATTTCGTCAAGTTTGACTTGACTTGAGAGGAAGAGGAAGAGTCAAGTTTGACTTGACTAATTACCACATCATTAGTGAGATGGCAAGATGTGAACCAATGATGATGCTCCACATCATCATGGTGTGCCACCTCATGGAGGTTACAAGCCTCCTTTCCCATTAATGTGGTCGGCCACATTAAATGAGTGAGAGTTACTCATGTGGCCGGCCACACAAGAGAATGAATGAAAATGAATTTTCATTCAAGATTCATTCACTCCATCTTCTTCCTCTTAAGCTCTCCCTCTCCCTATTCTCCTCTCTTGCCGTGACCTATCAAGGTGCTAGCACACCTTCATTTAGGTCTTTCTCCACATAATTAGTTCGTGTGGATACTTCTAGAGGAGTATCTATTTTGATACTCTTGAGATCCGGCACCGTTTGGACGAGCGGGAACGCGAAGGGCTTCGCTTCAAAGGTATAACCCTTTTTCCATGTAGATCTAGGAGTAGATCTCGGTAGAAACTCGTATTCATAGTTTTCGAAATTTTTCTTTGCACGGATTCGTTGGCTTTGGGGCTTTCGGGGTTTCCGCGTCCCGAAAAACCGAACAGTGGTATCAGAGCCACGTGCGAAGACGAATACGAGTTTATTTTGCGTTTTATGAAAACTTTTCAGTTCTGTAATATTCTTTAAATTTATGATTTTTATAGTTTTTATGGGTATTTTTCTCGTAGAAGCGAAGCACAAGTGTCTCGATACTTGTAGGCTTCGACTACTGAGAAGAATTTTCCAAAACGGCCAAGTTTCACCCCAAAACCTTTTGGGATAGCGGGCTAAGGCGCTGTTAGATTGCAATGGAACCCTCACGATGATTAGATCGTGGGTGGGGGTGCTGCCCCTGGCCCCGCAAGGGGATTCGTTCCGCGATTGCGCCCGAAAACCGCTAAACAGAACCGCTGGGAAATTATACTAGTAAAAAATTGTAAAAATTATAGAAAAATTACAGAAAATTATAGAAATATATAATTTTGAATTATCCTATGTGTCCTAATCTAGCATGTCAAACTTCATCAGTTATACCCGCATCACTTGTTAAAGCAATGTTTGGAAAACAACCATCAATAGCATAATTGACATCTAGTTCAACATCAAAAACCATAAAACCATTTGTTAAAAAATTATATCCGATTGATACTAAGTCAATCTTAAGTTCAACACATCCGCTGTGAAAATTAATACAATACCCGAAATCAAGAAGACATGTAACGGAAACAAGATTCCGTCGAATTTTAGGAGCATACAGTGTTTGTGAGAGCCCTATAGCCGATCATGTGATGATTGTTGTATGGACTCGATGTATCATATTCTTAAAAATATTTCTTTATGGTTATTATACTTACTTGTATTGGTGCCAAATAACTGAGTATAATAGCGTCCTTGAGTAGAATGTTCTTATCTATATCAATCGATTGGTTGAATTGATAATGAGATGATATAGAAAACACTACTTTTAATCATTCCTAGTCAAGTATTAACATTCAGGGACAATGTTAATGCAATGAGACTAGCATGTAGGTCAACTCGATGACTTGATCTCACAAGTCATGGATATTAGATATCAAGTTGACACATGGGTATGCATTAGAGAATGTATACTGAATGACCCGCCATGAGAAAATATCATGGATCGTTATATGAGTGTCATATACTTTCTCATGTGACTATTAGTATGACTATCAGTCCTTGGACCCGAAGTCACCATGGTTCCCTACATAACGAGTTGCATACTTTAGCTTCGTCAAACGTCACCTGTAAATGGGTGGACTATAAAGGCGACTACTGGGTATGTAACAAATTATGCGGAGGGATGTAAGTGATATAGAAGGGATCTATCCCTCCTATATGATGGGAGTGATATCATGATTCTTGATAGAGTGAGACCACTAAGTACATGACCATGCCCAAATAAGTCAATATGAGATATTGAGCTCATTTGACTAGAGTGAGTCTACTTGGAGTTCAAGACATAGATTGTTTAGAGGATGACACGGTCTATGCCTCAATTGATCAATTTAAATGTCAAGGATAGAAGGACATTGTCACATATTGTGAGAGTCACAATTAGTAGTCACAGTGGTGATGTTGGATCTCAACATTCTTGTAACTTTGGTAGTAATGATGTGTTGCTAGATACCTCTCATTTCTTATGTTTCTAAATGGGTTTAGGAGCATTGCCAACGTTACAAGAACCTATAGGGTCACACACAAAGGGCAGTTAGATGGAGATTAGGTTCATATGATGTGTTGGATCGAGACGCGCTAGAGGGGGGGGTGGTGAATAGCGCTCGTGGCTAAATTTTACGTTTATCGAAATCGTGAAATTATCAGAGTTAAAACACAGCGGAAAGTAAACAGACACACAAAGAGACAAGCTTTTTACTTCGTTCGGAGCCTACGGCGACTCCTACTCGAAGGCCCGCGATCCTTGATCGCTTCCGGTGGGAAACAACTATAATCATGATAGAAATTACAAATTACACTGAAAGTATTGAAATAAACTTGTACCGACAACTTAAGAAAGAAGAAGATTGAAGCTCCGGGTCGTCGGAATGTCGCAGCAGCACTTCAGAATGACTTTGTTAGCAACACGTTGAAGAGGGAAAGCTCAGAACTTGATTAATTGAAGTGCTGGTCGAAACCCCCTTATAAAGGGTGTTCAAGGCGCCTTGAAGGCTGTTCAAGGCGCCTCCATGCTGCCTGGTCTTCCGCGTGGATCAAAACTGACCTGGTCGAATTTCATCCATTCAAGGCGCCTTATAGCCCTCTCAAGGCGCCTTCCAAGGCGCCTTCTTCCTGCTTCAAGGCGCCTCCAGTGGTGCTTCGAAGCCAGCTCAGCTTTTGCACCCGAGGCGCCTCCAAGCTCCATGGAGGCGCCTCGGACACTGTTCATCCGAGGCTTTAGGTTGCTCTTTTGCACCTGCAAGATACGTTAGTCCCAAACACTATCCTGCAGCACAAAGTTAGCACAATAAACATGATAAATGAAGTATAGACAGTCTCCGGACTGTCCGAGTCTGACTTCGAATTTCCATCCGGAAACCCTAGGTCGACCCGACGCCTACTGTTCCCTCTACGGGGAACGCGTCATCACCTACTCCACTCAGGATATTTACCGGTTGCCAGTTGATCCTCCAAATCGACTGGACTTTTGCTCAGCACTCGATGCTTCCGGACTTTCTGCTGGACATCCGCTTCCTTGCTAGTCTAGACTTTCACCTGGTTCGCGACACCAGGACTTTCCACCTAGGGTTACCACCCCCTAGGACTTTTGCCTGAAGCCATCGACCTGCCAAGATTTTCCGCATAGGGTTACCACCCCCTATGACCTAGGGTTACCACCCCATAGGGTTTTCCCTTTGCCTAACCGCAGCTAGGACTTTTCTCCACCTAGGGTTACCACCCCCTAAGGTTTTCACCTGCCTAACCGCAGTTAGGACTTTCCTGAAACACTCATTCAACATATTAGATAACATAGAATCTTAATTTTGAATCCCTTTGCCATTATCAAAACTTAGGTTCGATCGTCGGATGCTTCTAGCACCAACAATCTCCCCCTTTTTGATTATGGCAACAAAAATTCAAAGTTAAGAAAATAATGCCATTAAAAGATAAGCATGAAAATACGAGCATAATGATAGTTAAGTGTAGAGCAAAATTAAGTGCAGAGCTCCCCCTTAATATAAAGACTCCCCCTTAATAAA
Organism: Zingiber officinale; assembly: GCF_018446385.1. NCBI lineage: Eukaryota > Viridiplantae > Streptophyta > Magnoliopsida > Zingiberales > Zingiberaceae > Zingiber > Zingiber officinale. Next base: position 29,997,273 of record NC_055991.1, on the reverse strand, counting down.
AGCTCACTTTTTAAAATTTGAATTCCTTTCAATTTTCTTTAATTCTTTGAATTCTTTAATTCTTTAATTCTTTAATTCTTTGAATTTTCTTCTACTCTCCCCCTTTTCCATATATCAAAAATCAATTGAAAGAAAGTTTTAAGATTTTAAGAAAACAATCTTTTTGAGAGAAGGTAGAAGAAGACTAATATATGGATGATTTCGAATGATGCCTTTATCCACTTTTGAGACTTGGTTGTTTTTAGAAAGACATACCTAACTAAAGTTAGAAAAACTTAGCTAGAATTTTTTTTGTTTTTTTTTTTAATTTTGGAGCCAATTTGAAGTCTCAATTTACTTAGCAAAAGTCTTTTGAAAGCCATGAGTTAAATTTTGCAAGTAAAGAAATATGCTTTTTAACCCTTTTAACTTAGAAAATTATTTTAGCATTTAGAGTTAAAATTTATAAGGTGGCTAAGTCTGAGAAAGTTTGAAGGGTGCTATATGAGTCACTTTAGCTAAGCCTTTTGCAAATAATGAATTTTGAGAATGTAGGTTCAGTTTAAAAGGTACTTAGCGTTAAAACTTAATTTTGAAAAGATAGGAGTAAGAATTTTTTAATTTTTTTTTTTTTGATAAAGAGGGAGTCACTAAATGTTTAATTTAGGTTATTTATTTTAGTTGGTCTCTAATTCCAAGCATGAGGTTAAATAGATTTTAAGTTATCCAGATTGTTTTGTTCAGGTATCAGAGCCCTAAAGTATGAGCATGCTCAAACTTCAAATCTCCATTTCCTTCAGGGCTAATTCCATATTCTTGTAAGTCTAGTAAATTTAGGGGAGCAAGATTTTCAAGTTAGTTTTTCAAGTATTTTTCAAAGGATTTTGAATGAAGTTTTAAGTATTCTTCAAAGGATTTTGAAACTAGTTTTTCAAGTATTTTTCAAAGGATTTTGAATGAAGTTTTAAGTATTTTTCAAAGGATTTTGAAACTAGTTTTTCAAGTATTTTTCAAAGGATTTTGAATGAAGTTTTAAGTATTTTTCAAAGGATTTTGAAACTAGTTTTTCAAGTATTTTTCAAAGGATTTTGAAACTATTTTTTCAAGTATTTTTCAAAGGATTTTGAAACTAGTTTTTTCAAGTATTTTTCAAAAACTAGTTTTTTCAAGTATTTTTCAAAGGATTTTGAAACTAGTTTTTCAAATATTTTGAAACTAGTTTTTCAAGTATTTTTCAAAGGATTTTGAAACTAGTTTTGAAAAGATTTTTAAAATGAATTTGAAATTAAGTTTTGAAAAGATTTTAAAATGATTTTGAAATTAAGTTTTGAAAAGATTTTTAAAATGAATTTGAAATTAAGTTATGAAAAGATTTTTAAAATGATTTTGAAATTAAATTTTGAAAAGATTTTTAAAATGAATTTGAAATTAAGTTTTGAAAAGATTTTTAAAATGATTTTGAAATTAAATTTTGAAAATATTTTTAAAATGAATTTGAAATTAAGTTTTGAAAAGATTTTAAAATGATTTTGAAATTAAATTTTGAAAAGATTTTTAAAATGAATTTGAAATTAAGTTTTGAAACGATTTTAAAATGATTTTGAAATTAAATTTTGAAAAGATTTTAAAATGAATTTGAAAAGATTTTTCAAATAAATTTTAAAAGAATTTTGAAATTAAGTTTTAGATATATTTTTTTTTTAATTTAAATCAGTTTGAATTTTTTAAATTCCTTAGTCATCTCACACATCTATGTTTTCAATCAGGGAATCCTATAATTTTTATGAGATGAATTGAGGTTCAATTTAAGGGTTTTGTTTAACTTTGTGTTAGATTCAGGTTTAGCTTTGGGTTCAACAAGTAAGTATTCTTTGGATAAACTTCTGGGCTATGGTGAGTCACAAGGTACTCATTAAAGTAACCATGACTTCAAAGTTTCCCAAATAGTCCTACCCATTGAGTTTAATACTAAACCTTGGTCTAACTAGTTAGGATCCATTTAAGGGTAGCTTCGGTCAGTTCGACTTAGCCAAATGCACCAGGTTGAAGCCATATCTTCCTAGACATGCGATGCCCAAGCTTCCCTAACGTACTATCATCCAAAAACTTCACTAGTACTGTGGGTCAAGTTAAATTTAACCCTTTTTAATCTATTCTTAATTACCCTACCGGGTAGTCTACTCTTTTTTACCCATTTCGGGTAGATTAATTTCGGAGGTGCCAGCTATTTTGGAGCCTTCCTTTGGATTTTAATTTGATTTGATTTTTGAGTTTTGAATTTATAATTTGAATTTCAAATTTTGAAATTGAATTTTTAATTTAATTTCAAATTTAATTTGAATATTAATTTGAATTATGTTCTTAATATTGTTTTTCTATTAGCTCCCCCTGGATCATAGCCTCGATATGGTCTATCAAGGTAATAGACTTGATCCTTGGGGACCTAATAGTGACCAGTTCCAACTTGATTAACCAAGTTGGATTTTGGCACCCATGCTTGGAGAATTTTCCCATTATTTCTATTAACTAGCGATAAATATGATTTGTATTTTATTTTAGTTTTAAATCCAAGTCCAGTTTTGTTGTAAACGGCTCGCTGTTTTCCAAGAATTAGATCCAGATTCTTGGAGCCCAAGGTGAACCGTTCCAACGTGTCCTTGAGTTCTTTAATTTGAGCTTTCAAATTGAAATTTTCTTCCTCAAGTTGTTGGACTTGAGTTGAACTTCCAATTTGAACTGACTCAGTTAAAGAGCTCGAGTCAGTCGCTTCCTTAAGGGCTGTTACCTCCTTTTGGAGCGACTTAACCCGGACGGTGGATTTAGCCAACTTTTTTACTAAGTAAGGTAATAATTCATGCAAGTTATCTAATTGAAATTCTGCGAGTAGTGAACTTACAGTGGGTTTTGGTCCTTCGGAAACGAATGCGGATTCGTGAATTCGCTCTCGGTTTCTGACTCATACTCGGACTCAGTTTCCGCCACGGTTGCTAGTACTAGTAGAGCGAGGAAGCTCGTCGGTTCTTCTACGTCGGACCCGGATTCATCTGAAGACTCGGACCATATCACCTTCAACATCTTTTCCTCTGTCTTACTTGTACCTGCAACCATCGTAATACCTTCCTCGGCCGAAGTAGTATTTTTCTGCTTATCTAATTCAAATAAATCATTTATTAAATTATGCCTACTTACTTGAGCGTCGGAAGTACCTTCGTGTAGTTCAATCAATTTTTGCCACAACTCTTTTGCACTTGCGAAGGGGCCGATGCGGTTCAGTTCTTCATCGGTTAGGCCGCATTGTAGCATGCAGGTTGCTTTGGCATCGGCTTCAACTTTTCTCATTGTGCTAGAATCCCAGTTGATGCATGAGATAAGTTTTCCGGTGACGTCACGTGGAAGTTCGAGTCCGGTCTGGATGATGATCCACATCTCGACTTGCGTCTTGAGGTGGTATTCCATCCGGTTCTTCCAATATCCAAAGTTCTCGCCAGAAAAGAGCGGCGGTCGGACGGTGCAAAATCCTTCTTGGAATACCATTTTAAAAGAACCTTGCACACAAAAAAATAGCAAAAAAAATGTACCAGGACTTGATCCTGGATTAGCAGTCTGGTATGGAAGGATAGAAATAGAAGTTCACAAGTTTTAAAAAATATTATTTCAAATTTTGCCAAATTCAATATTTTATCAATACTAATAAACCGTGAAAGGATGAAAATGAATTTTTCGAAAATAATTTTGGAGGGAAAAAAATGAAAGGCGTAAGGATTTATTTTTACCCTATAAAGACGAAAAAGCCACAAAAGAAATGCATGAATGGTGGTTTCACCTATTCGAAGCGACCCCGCTCTGATACCAATTGTTGGATCGAGACGCGCTAGAGGGGGGGGGGTGAATAGCGCTCGTGGCTAAATTTTACGTTTATCGGAATCGTGAAATTATCGGAGTTAAAACACGCAGCGGAAAGTAAACAAACACACAAAGAGACAAGCTTTTTACTTCGTTCGGAGCCTACGGCGACTCCTACTCGAAGGCCCGCGATCCTTGATCGCTTCCGGTGGGCAACAACTATAATCACGATAGAAATTACAAATTACACTGAAAGTATTGAAATAAACTTGTACCGACAACTTAAGAAAGAAGAAGATTGAAGCTCCGGGTCGTCGGAATGTCGCAGCAGCACTTCGGAATGAATTTGTTAGCAACACGTTGAAGAGGGAAAGCTCAAAACTTGATTAATTGAAGTGCTGGTCGAAACCCCCTTATAAAGGGTGTTCAAGGCGCCTTGAAGGCTGTTCAAGGCGCCTCCATGCTGCCTGGTCTTCCGCGTGGATCAAAACTGACCTGGTCGAATTTCATCCATTCAAGGCGCCTTATAGCCCTCTCAAGGCGCCTTCCAAGGCGCCTTCTGCCTGCTTCAAGGCGCCTCCAGTGGTGCTTCGAAGCCAGCTCATCCGAGGCTTTAGGTTGCTCCTTTGCACCTGCAAGATACGTTAGTCCCAAACACTATCCTGCAGCACAAAGTTAGCACAATAAACATGATAAATGAAGTATAGACAGTCTCCGGACTGTCCGAGTCTGACTTCGGATTTCCATCCGGAAACCCTAGGTCGACCCGACGCCTACTGTTCCCTCTACGGGGAACGCGTCCTCACCTACTCCACTCAGGAGATTTACCTGTTGCCAGTTGATCCTCCAAATCGACTGGACTTTTGCTCAGCGCTCGATGCTTCTGGACTTTCTGCTGGACATCCGCTTCCTTGCTAGTCCAGACTTTCACCTGGTTCGCGACACCAGGACTTTCCACCTAGGGTTACCACCCCCTAGGACTTTTGCCTGAAGCCATCGACCTGCCAAGATTTTCCGCATAGGGTTACCACCCCCTATGACCTAGGGTTACCACCCCCTAGGGTTTTCCCATTGCCTAACCGCAGCTAGGACTTTTCTCCACCTATGGTTACCACCCCCTAGGACCTAGGGTTACCACCCCCTAGGGTTTTCACCTGCCTAACCGCAGTTAGGACTTTCCTGAACACTCATTCAATATATTAGATAACAGAGAATCTTAACTTTGAATCCCTTTGCCATTATCAAAACTTAGGTTCGATCGTCGGATACTTCCTGCACCAACATGATGGACCAAGTGGATTAGGTTTATGTGATGAACCAAATTGGATTAAGAGTAATCCAAATTAGACAAATTGAGTTGGACTCAATTTGATTCATGTGTCGAATGAGTCTAATTTAGACTATGATTCATTGAGTCAATTTAAACCAATGAATAGAGATTCATTAAATTAAATTGATTTGAATGAAAGGGTAGATTTGATCAACCATGGGAGATAAGAGGTCAAGTTTAACTTGACTAAAGAGGGAAGATGAAGGGTCAAGTTTGACATGACCAAATGCCACTTCATTGTGACTTGGCATGGGCAGGCCAATGATGATGTTCCACATCATCAAGGCTACATCATTGTGTACTATCTCATGAAGAAGACCAAGAGCCATGACTCTTGGTATTACATGGAGGTATAAAACCTTTAATAAGTGGCCGGCCAAATAAAATGAAGAATAAGTGTGTGCTTATTCAAGGTCTCTTCTTCTTCCTCTCTTTCTTTTCTCTCTTGCTTCTCCATTGCCGAGACCTCTCAAGAGTGCTAGCACACTCTAAGTGGTTCTCTCTACCTTTTGTCCGTGTGGATACGTGTAGAGGAGTGTACACTTGACACTCTACGAGATCCGGCAACCATTTGGATGAGCGGGATAAGCGAAGAGCATCGCTACAAGGGTAATACTTCCTTTTCATGTAGATCTAAGGTAGATCTAGTGTAGACAAGCATGTACATGAATACTTTATTTATCAATCTTACGGATCCGTGGCTAGCTTTGGTTGCTACTCGAAAAATCCAATGGCTCCACTGTACAAAAATTTTATACGTGATCTGAACCTTTCCTAGCTACCATGTGTTCTTTTAAGTTAAAATTGTATCTCCTGCGGAACTTAACACGTTTGATTCCAAGTTTTACTTATATGTTCCTTTAGGTTTAGATTTGGATCTCCTGCGGAACTTAACACGTTTGATCCAAATCACCTAGGTTATAAATTCAATTAAATATTAGTTTCCAAAATTGGCTTCCAGTACTGCATGGCGAGGCACTTGGCCTTCTTGGATATGGGAGCAACCACCACCGACTAGACAAAGCCTTTTATGGAAAGTTAATATTTAATTTCCTTATATAACTCTAGGTTAACCAAAAGGAACAATCAAATCACAAGGAAAAAAGAAAAAGAACACAACATCGAAATTAAATTCGAAAAACAAGAATCGAATGCCTCTTGTATTTGGTATTTATACAAAGAAAAATTAACTAGTATGATGCGGAAATTAAATACTAGTTATACCTCTTCCTTGTATGCTAAAACCTCGAGATCTTCTGTCGTATCCCTCGCCTCCTCTTAGACGTCGTGTGGGCGACGATCCTCCAAGACGAACACCACCCGGAAAGCTTCTCCTCCTTCTCTAGAATTCGGCCACCACCACCACAAAGGAGCAAAAGAGAGAAAAGGGAAGAGAGGGAGAGGGGTCGGCCACTTGATGATCTCCAACAACAATATCTCAATTGTTATGTTTTTTCAAGGCCTCCCCTTCTCCCCGTTTTATATTAGTTTCCCAACGGAAAATTATGGAAAGAGTTTTATAAAAAATTAGACTCATTCCTATTTCCTTTTAATTTTTTCTTTTTCTTTCCTTTTAATTAATCAATCCTAGATTGATTTATTAATTAAACAACTATTTATTGATGTTTAATTATTTGACCGGCCCCTTGCTTGGGCACCAAGCAAGGTGGCCGGCCACTTATTAAAAGGGAAAGAAAGAAAAACAATTTTATAAAATTTTAAAAGAAGAAAACTTCTAATAAAATTTTACAAACTCTTTTTTTTTTCTAATGTGGATATTAAAAGGAAAGTTTTAAAATTTAAAACCAAGTTTTAAAATTTAAAACATCTCTAATAATATTTCTTTTTAAAAGAAAGTTTTATAAATTTTACAACTCTCTTTTAAAACCTTGTGGCCTAATTTAAATTAGGAAAATTTTATAAATTTTTAAAATCTCTCTTTTTACAAATTGTAAATATCTGAGGAAATTTAAAAATTCAAAACCAACCTTCCTAATTTAAATATTGCGGCCGGTCCCCTTGCCCAAGGCAAGGGCCGGCCACTTCTAGAGAATATGTGGCCGGCCATTGCTTGGTCATCAAGCAATGAACCGGCCCCTTCTTGGACACCAAGATAGGCTTTTCTTTGGATGTACTTGAGGCTTTATTGAGGCTACAACAGGGACCCTAAAACCTAAACCCTAAACCTAAAGGAGAAATTGATTTTGGCCTTCCGATGAGCTTGAGTATCCCGTGCTCGCCCCGAACACACAACTCAAGTTCATCGATAATAACTCATTCCACTAGAGAGTTATTACCGTACTACCGCATCAATCCCAAATTACATTATGGGCTCCTTCTTATCATGAATGTGTTAGTCTCCCTGTGTTTAAGATTACGAATGTTCACTAATTAAGTGAGTTACTGACAACTCATTTAATTAATATCTAGCTCTAAGAGTAGTACCACTCAACTTTATTGTCATGTTGGACTAGGTCCACCTACAGGATTTAACATGGCAATCCTTATGAGCTCCTCTTGGGGGCATTCTCAACCTAGATAACTAGGACATAGATTCCTTCTATAATCAACAACACATACTATAAGTAATATCATTTCCCAACTTATCGGGCATATTGATTTATCGAGCTAAACCTCACCCTTTGATAAGTCAAAGAAATAAATATTAAATACACATGCTTGTTATTATATTAAGATTAAGAGCACACACTTCCATAATAACTAAGGTCTAGTTCTTTTACTAAGTCAGTACAAAAAGAACTTACCTAAATGATCATACTCAATACACTTAGAGTGTATCAGTGTAATTTATTAGTCAAAATAAACTAATACTTAATTATACTACGTCTATTCTGATGGTTTGTTCCTTTCCATCTTAGTCGTGAGCAACTGTTTATAATTTATAGAGAATCGACAACATGATCTTCTAAGTGTGACTCCACACTCCATGTTATCTACTATATAAATTAATTGAACAATTACATTTAACAAATAAATGTAAACATTTGACCAATGTGATTCTTTATTTCAAAATAAATGTGTACAAATGCTAAACTTTTAAGTATACACTCCAACAATCTCCCACTTATACTAAAAGTCTAAGTTGCCATATCTATTGCCATACATCTGATTCTCATCCCCTCCATAATATGATCAAAAGCTTTTGCCGGAAGGGCCTTAGTGAAAGGATCTTCCAGGTTATCTGCTGATGCTATCTTGGCGACGACAACTTCTCCTCGCTTGACGATGTCTCGTATCAGGTGGTACTTGCGCTCTATATGTTTACTTGCCTTTTGGGCTCGTGGTTCCTTCGAGTTTGCAACTGCTCCACTATTATCACAATAAATTGTGATGATCTTGGGAAACCAGGAATCACATCTAAGTCCATTAGAAAGTTCCTGAGCCATACTCCTTCTCTCTGAGGCTGCCACATACTCACTTCCATGGTTGAGTCTAAGACGCATTTCCTCCATGCAACGGCTCCACCTCCTAAAGTAAACACATAGCCCGATGTAGACTTACTGTTGTCCCTATCCGATTAGAAGTCCAACTGTAACCCACAGGGAGTAAATCGTCTACTTGGTAAACTAGCATATAATCTCTAGTCCTTCTCGGGTACTTTAATATATTCTTGTCCAGGGTTACTTTGATATCTGCTAACCATGCCCACGGTAAAACAGATATCAGGTCTCGTACACAACATTACATACATAAGGCTTCCTACAGCCGAAGCATAAGGAACTGCCTTCATGTCCTCAATCTCCTTTGATGTTTTTGGAGACATCTCTTTAGATAAGGCTACTCCATGCCTAAAAGGTAAGAAACCTTTCTTGGAGTTTTGCATGCTGAAACGAGCAAGGATTGTATCTATATATAAAGCTTGGGATAGGCACAACATTCTTTTCTTGCGATCCCTTATAACTTTGATCCCAAGGATGTGTGTACATTCTCCTAAGTCCTTCATATCAAATTGTTTGGACAACCATACCCTTACGTCCGATAATACCTTGACATTGTTGCCAATTAACAAAATATTATCTACGTATAGTACAAGAAATACCACCATGTTTCCGTTACACTTCTTGTATACACAAGACTCATCCGGACACTGAATAAATCCATATGATTGGATTACTTCATTAAACCGGATGTTCCAAGATCTTGAAGCTTGCTTCAGTCCATAAATGGACCGATTAAGCTTACACACTAGATGCTCTTTGCCCTTTTCAATGAACCCTTCTGGTTGCTTCATATGGATGTTTTCTTCAAGACTTCCATTAAGGAAAGCTATCTTGACATCCATTTGCCAAATCTCATAATCCATATGAGCGGCAATGGATAAGAGTATCCGGATAGACTTAAGCATAACTACCAGCGAAAAGGTTTCCTCATAATCGATTCCCTCTTTCTGAGTGTACCCCTTCGCAACAAGCCTTGCTTTGAAGGTTTCTACCTTCCCATCTGTCCCTCTTTTCATTTTATAAATCCACTTGCATCCAATGGCTTTTACACCATCAGGTGGTTCTACAAGCTCCCAGACCTTATTAGAATACATAGATTCTATTTCGGAATTCATTGCCTTTTGCCAAGATACTGCATCTATATCTTGGAGTGCTTCATCATATGTCTGGGGATCTGGTTCATGTTTACCTGGGATCAAGTCCGAAGACTCACCCAAAAACATGAATCTCTCGGGCTGCCTTACAACCCTCCCACTACGACGAGGCACCGTCTGTGGTTGTGTATCATGTGTGACACGTGTTGCAGTCTCTTGTGGTACTTCATCTTGTACTGTTGGTACTGAAGTAGACGTGTCCTCTCTAAGTTCTTCTAGAACAATTTTACTACTGGGCTTGTGATCCATTATATAGTCTTCTTTTAAAAACTGGGCATTGGTGCTAACAATGACCTTCTAGTCTTTAGGACTATAAAATAAATCGCCTTTCGTTCCTCTGGGATACCCCACAAACATACGAACTTCTGTACGAGATTCTAACTTATCAGCATCTTGTTTCAGCACATGTGCTGGACTACCCCAAATCCGAATATGTCTTAGACTGGGCTTCCGCCCATTCCATAATTCTGTGGGAGTAGAAGATATTGATTTAGAAGGTACTAAGTTCAGAATGTACGCTGCTATTTCCAGAGCGTATCCCCAAAACGAATTTGGTAATTCTGAATAACTCATCATCGATCTAGCCATCTCCATAAGAGTCCTATTCCTTCGTTCTGCCACACCATTCTGTTGGGGTGTATCAGGTGCGGACAATTGGGATTGAATCCCGACCTCTGATAAGTAATTCCTAAACTCTCCTAAGAGGTATTCGCCACCACGATCAGACCGTAGTGTCTTGATACTTTTACCTAGACGTTTCTCCACATCAGCCTTGTACTCTTTGAACTTATCAAAGCACTCGCATTAGGTAAATGTATCCATATCTTGAATAATCATCTATAAAAGAGATAAAATATTCAAAGCCACCTCTAGCCTGGATAGACATAGGACCACACAAATCAGAATGAACCAATTCTAACGCTTCTTTGGCTCTATACCCCTTGGCCTTAAAAGGTCTCTTGGTCATCTTACCTTCCAAGCAGGATTCACACATTGGAAAGTTTTCCAACTCTAATGGACCCAAGAGTCCATCGGCTACAAGCCTTTGAATCCTATTTAAGTTAATATGACCAAGCCTTAGATGCCAAAGATGTGTTTGGTTCATTTCCGAAGGTTCTTTTCTCTTATTAGAGTTAGAAGATGTGTTATTAATTTTCATATTTTGCTTTATGGGAGAAATTGGATTTAAAGTATATAAATTGTCAACCAATGCACCAGAACAGATAATCACTTTATTTCTCTTTATAACCACATTGTTACTAAAGGAAACTGAAAATCTATCCAAATACAGTTTAGAAACTAAAATTAAATTCTTTCTGAAATTTGGGTACATAAAGACAATTTCTTAAAACCAAACTTCTATTCCTATCAAAAGATAAGTAGACGTCTCCCACTGCAACAACCGCCACCTTAGTAGCATTGCCCATGTAGACAGTCATCCTGGAACCCCTGCAAAGAGTTGCAGACATGATCAGTGGCTCCCGTATCTGCACACCAGGTGCTGGTAGATAACACCACTAAACATGTTTTAACTACTAGAGAATGAGATATACCTTTATTGTTCTCTTTCCTACGAGGACAGTCTGCCTTCCAATGTCTTGACTGCTTGAAGATGAAGCACTTGCCCTTCGGCTTCTTCATTCCATCTTTTTGTCCTGTACCTTGAGGTTTATTCACCTTCTTTGCTGAGCCATTTTGTTTCTTCTTCTTCTTCTTCTTGCCTTTCGACTTAGAAGTAGAACCATTTTCAGCATAGTGAATTTGAGAATGTTGACGAAACAACCCTTCGGCTGCCTGAAGTTCTGTCAGAAGTTCCGCCAACGAATACATCCTTTTATTCATATTATAGTTCAGGCGAAAATGCTCAAAACTTCTGGGTAGCGTTTGGAGGATGATATCGACCTGGGTTTCCCCATCAATTTCCCCTCCAAGAACTTGTATTTCGTTTAAGTAAGCCATCATCTTGAGAATATGATCCCTCACGGGAGTCCCCTCAATCATGGTGGTTGTCATCAGTTTTCTCATTGCCTCTTGCTTAGCAGCCCGATTCTGATGTCCGAAGAGTTCCTTGAGATTGTTCATTATATCATAGGCTGTTGGTAAGTCCTGATGCTGATGTTGCAATACATTTGACATCGAAGCCAAGATGTAACACCGCACCATCTCATCAGCTTTTACCCATTTACTATGATACTGAATCTCCTCTGGGGTAGAATCATTGTTAGGTGTTTCTGGGCATTCCTCTGACAGTACAAACTTATAGTCCTCAGCAGTTAAAACAATGTTCAGGTTTCTTTTCCAATCTATATAGTTGGGACCAGTAAGTCTGTTTTCTTTTAGAATAATGGCTAGTGGGTTGAAAGTCATCCTAAGAATCACAAAATAAATTTTGGTCAGAACTCTAAATTTAGAATAATATTTATTCCTCAAACAATACTATTTTAAATTAACCAACACCTTAAAACACCGTGAATTTTGTATGCCACGATAGTGTGGGCGTATACAAATTCAACATTTGTAAAAGGAGGGTATATCCCATTATTTTATTATCTTGTCAACCTAACTTTTTGACAAATAAAATTAATAGTTGGTTTCCTTCGGTCAGACAAATAATAGCAGTGACTCCGATGGGGAGGATACTATTAGACGTGCCTAAGTGTATATCATTACTTGACACTAAATCCATTAATAAGATTGTGCCCCTTCCGATGGGGAAGATCACACGCTCTTAATTAATTTCCTATAGTCATCCGAAATGGAAGTTTGGTCTAGTGATCCGCAAACAAACTCATCCGATATGGAGGAAGGCACTCAAAGCCAACGCGCAAGTTTGTTTGCATCACTTACAAATCAGTAATGGAGACCGTGGAATTCACTAAAACAAATCCCTCTCTCACTTAGTTATTTAAAGTGAGGAATTTTGATGATGCTAGCCTACTAAACATGTACACTAACATTCACACACAGCACAATATAAAAGCAATAAATAGAAAAACTAATTTTCAACTATTATGGCTTTTATCTATTGTTGTCCTCCGTGTGTCGTCATCCCTAGCTACTGCCATCTTTGGCCACCACCACCGGGTCTAGTTGTCGCATCCATCTTGCTCCTTGTTCCGCTGCGCCACTCTGATCCTCAAAAGGTTCCACGCCTTGCAAGATTCGATCCACGACATAAATAGAATTTTATATTTTTCGATCCTATATTCCTCGAAGGAATGTACATGTAAACTAGATCGAACATAAAATAAAATTTACATCCATCGATCCTATATTTCATAAAAGGAATGTACATGTATCTAGATCAAAAAATAAAATCCTAATAAAACTAAATACAGTTCCTGCTGTATTTTATAATACAACCATGCACACATAATAAATGCCCTTGACATGTCCAAGGGTCCAATCACACACATAATAACTATAAGCCATAATAGTTGGATCCTGCATCCACAAAGTTAGCACATCCTACTATTAACCTGCCTAAATTATGTATGACATGTGCATAATTAAACTAATACCAAATACACAGAGGCAAAACCCTAGCTCTGATACCAATTGTTGGTTGCTACTCGGAAAACCCAATGGCTCCACTGTACAAAAATTTTGTACGTGATCTGAACCTTTCCTAGCTACCATGTGTTCTTTTAAGTTAAACTTGTATCTCCTGCGGAACTTAACACGTTTGATTCCAAGTTTTACTTATATGTTCCTTTAGGTTTAGATTTAGATCTCCTGCAGAACTTAACACGTTTGATCCAAATCACTTAGGTTATAAATTCAATTAAATATTAGTTTCCAAAATTGGCTTCCAGTACTGCATGGCGAGGCACTTGGCCTTCTTGGATATGAGAGCAACCACCACCGACTAGACAAAGTCTTTTAAGGAAAGTTAATATTTAATTTCCTTATATAACTCTAGGTTAACCAAAAGGAACAATCAAATCACAAGGAAAAAAGAAAAAGAACACAACATCGAAATTAAATTCGAAAAACAAGAATCGAATGTCTCTTGTATTTGGTATTTATACAAAGAAAAATTAACTAGTATGATGCGGAAATTAAATACTAGTTATACCTCTTCCTTGTATGCTAAAAACCTCGAGATCTTCTGCCGTATCCCTCGCCTCCTCTTAGACGTCGTGTGGGCGACAATCCTCCAAGACGAACACCACCCGGAAAGCTTCTCCTCCTTCTTTAGAATTCGGCCACCACCACCACAAAGGAGCAAAAGAGAGCAAAGGGAAGAGAGGGAGAGGGGCCGGCCACTTGATGATCTCCTACAACAATATCTCAATTGTTATGCTTTTTCAAGGCCTCCCCTTCTCCCCTTTTTATATTAGTTTTCCAACGGAAAATTATGAAAAGAGTTTTATAAAAAATTAGACTCATTCCTATTTCCTTTTAATTTTTTCTTTTTCTTTTCTTTTAATTAATCAATCCTAGATTGATTTAGTAATTAAACAACTATTTGTTGATGTTTAATTATTTGACCGGCCCCTTGCTTGGGCACCAAGCAAGGTGGCCGGCCACTTATTAAAAGGGAAAGAAAGAAAAAAAAAATTATAAAATTTTAAAAGAAGAAAACTTCTAATAAAATTTTACAAACTCTTTGTTTTTTCTAATGTGGATATTAAAAGGAAAGTTTTAAAATTTAAAACTAAGTTTTAAAATTTAAAACATCTCTAATAATATTTCTTTTTTAAAAAAAGTTTTATAAATTTTACAACTCTCTTTTAAAACCTTGTGGCCTAATTTAAATTAGGAAAATTTTATAAATTTTTAAAATCTCTCTTTTTACAAATTGTAAATATATGAGGAAATTTAAAAATTCAAAACCAACCTTCCTAATTTAAATATTACGGCCGGCCCCCTTGCCCAAGGCAAGGGCCAACCACTTCTAGAGAATATGTGGCCGGCCATTGCTTGGTCACCAAGCAATGAACCGACCCCTTCTTGGACACCAAGATAGGCTTTTCTTTGGATGAACTTGAGGCTTTATTGAGGTTACAACAGGGCCTAGAGGAGAAATTGGTTTTGGCCTTCCGATGAGCTTGAGTATCCCGTGCTCGCCCCGAACACACAACTCAAGTTCATCGATAATAACTCATTCCACTAGAGAGTTATTACCGCACTACCACACCAATCCCAAATTACATTATGGGCTCCTTCTTATAATGAGTGTGTTAGTCTCCCTGTGTTTAAGATTATGAATGTCCACTAATTAAGTGAGTTACTGACAACTCATTTAATTAATATCTAGCTCCAAGAGTAGTACCACTCAACTTTATTGTCATGTTGGACTAGGTCCACCTGCAGGGTTTAACATGACAATCCTTATGAGCTCCTCTTGGGTACATTCTCAACCTAGATAACTAGGACACAGATTCCTTCTATAATCAACAACACATACTATAAGTAATATCATTTCCCAACTTATCGGGCATATTGATTTATCGAGCTAAACCTCACCCTTTGATAAGTCAAAGAAATAAATATTAAATACACATGCTTGTTATTATATTAGGATTAAGAGCACACACTTCCATAATAACTAAGGTCTAGTTCTTTTACTAAGTCAGTACAAAAAGAACTTACCTAAATGATCCTACTCAATATACTTAAAGTGTATCAGTGTAATTTATTAGTCAAGATAAATTAATACTTAATTACACTACGTCTATTCTGATGGTTTGTTCCTTTCCATCTTAGTCGTGAGCAACTGTTTATAATTTATAGAGAACCGACAACATGATCTTCTAAGTGTGACTCCAAACTCCATGTTATCTACTATATAAATTAATTGAAAAATTACATTTAACAAATAAATATAAACATTTGACCAATGTGATTCTTTATTTCAAAATAAATGTGTACAAAAGATAAACTTTTAAGTATACACTCCAACAACTTCGAGGTTTTCGCAATGTAAAAAAGCGATTTTTACGGCTTGAAGGTCTAGCAGTGGTATCAGAGCCACGTGCGAAGCTTGTACATGTTTGTATTTGTTATTACGAAAAGATTTCAGATCTGTAAGTTTGTATAATTTTTCTACTTTTATGGATTTTGTGAGTATTTTTCTTGTACAGGCGAAGCAACAAGTGCTTGGACACTTGTAGGCTTCAGATACCGAGAAAAATCTTCCGAAACGGCAAGGTCTTGCCCAAACAAAATTATTTTTTTTTTGGGACAGCGACATAAGGCACTATTAGATCAGTTTGAGATACTCGCAATATTTATTTCTCAAGAAGGGACGTTGCGCC
Source organism: Zingiber officinale (assembly GCF_018446385.1). NCBI lineage: Eukaryota > Viridiplantae > Streptophyta > Magnoliopsida > Zingiberales > Zingiberaceae > Zingiber > Zingiber officinale. Next base: position 29,981,243 of record NC_055991.1, on the reverse strand, counting down.
TAACCCCGCAAGGGGCATTGTCTCACGATTGGGCCCGAAAATCGCTAAACGGGACCGCCGAGGAGTTGTGACTCATAAAATTGACAAAACAGTAGTAAAATTATAGAAATTTATGTAAAATACATAATTTAGAATTATGTATGATATTGTGATGGTCATGGCCCAAAAACTCAATATGGTTAGTTAAAATTATGTTGTAATTCATAATATGGCATGTGCGCCATTTTAGTATTGTGCGTGTTGTATATGATATGTGACATGCGCGTCGTGCCTCCCTTATTATGTTCTTATTGTAAATAGATTTTAGACTCAAATGTAACTCGAGTTTCATATTTGTAATGTACAAAATGAAACGGTGGAAGGTCCACTCAAGAAGGAGTTATGAGAAGGGTGCTGTCAACACATGGCGGTCAAAAGGAGGTGCTTGTAGAAGTCGTTAACCCTAGGTTGACCGTCCGATCTTTTCATTGGCTTAAGAAGATCGTAGTAGGGCATGACCTCATCATAAATTAATTAATCAATATATATATATATATATATATATATATATATATATATATATATATATATAACCAAATTTTTTTTTTAAATTTTTACTAAGTGGCTTAACAGTAAATAGTAACAGAAATAAATTAACAGTAAACAGTAACAAAAGTGATACCAAATTTTTTTTTAATTTTTACTAAATAGTAAAGTGAATTAACAGTAAATAGTAACAGAAATAAATTAACAGTAAACAGTAACAAAAGTAGATTAACAGTAAATAATAACAGAAGTAGATTAACAGTAAACAAAATAACTTGAGAGTAAATAGTAATAGTAAAACAGTAATAGTTAACAGTAAATAGTAAAAGAAAAATACAGTAATAGTGAAGTACAGAAATAAAGTAGAGTCACAATACCGTGATGGTATGGTTAAATATATTGATTTTTTTAAATTTTTACTCTTTTTTTTTTTTACTAAACTGATTTCTTTTCTTGTTTGTTTTCCAGGGAACCTCACCTGTTCAGGACCTCACCTTTCAATCAGTGCCCCGGCTTATGCGTAAGTTTTTGGGTTGCTACCCTTCTTACTTAGCCCACACAGGTCTTATATGATTTTGGTTATTCCTGATACAGTTACTGTTCACCTATCGGTTACTAAGACAAGGACTGAGGAAAAGAACCAAGACTAGAGAGACAGAATGTTTTTGAGTCTAAACTTAGATTGTCATTATAAAACAAGCAACAAGCATAGATCTTATTTAGTAGAGAATTTTTACAGAGAGTTACATAAAATTTTTACATAAAGATAGCTTACATAGAAAACAACATATATTACATAAAGGTACCGAAATTTTACATAACTTGATAGAGAAAACTTACAAACACACTTGAGCAAACTTGAAGAACAACGGAAGAGTATGGACAGTAGTGAGTGCAGTGGGGGAAGTGGATGCTTCAGCAAGAGAGTTTTGGGGTCCTTTTATAGGAGGAGGAGAGAGCTTTTCTTAGAGGAGAAGGAAAGCAGAGAAAGAGAGGGGCCTGGAAAGAGAAGGCTTGGTGAAGGACAAGTGGAAAGCTCTAAGAAATGGAAAGGGGGCCTGGCAAATGAAGGGTTTAGTTGGGGGGGGGGGGGACAGATGGCTTCATTTTAGGTGGGTGGACATAGTGGCTAGGTGGCAGAAAAGCGTCATGAATGACGTTTTTGGTAGATGTTACTGTAGTGTTGTGTTCATGGGAGAGGATGTCATGGATGACGTTATTAAGTCTCCATTAAGTTGTCGAGGTTATTGTCACTGGTAAGATCCAGAGAGGGGGTTTGTGAACTTCCAGCTAAGTCTGGTTGCATACTTCTTTGGAGTGCTGCTCTATATGCTCTAGCAGAGAGGACAGAGCTGGCTAGTCTCTTCTGATAGTATCTTTCAGTTTTTCTTTTATAATGTTGAAGCAATGTCATATGCTGTGTTTTGAAGGAGAAAGGGAGGAATCTAGTTCCCATATCTTTTGGCCAATAGATCTTCTCAGTGTAAGTTTCTCCTATTAGGAAGTAATTGTCTGGATCTGTCAAGCGATCCCAAGCCTAATTAGTTCCTTGTACTGATGCTCTCCAATGCTTTAATTGATCTTCAATAGTAGGGAGAGCTTCCCAATGGAGATCGGGGGTTAGATGGGTAATCTTCAAGTTCTGTTTGGATACCCCCGACTTCATTGATATCCAGCTTAACCAGATGTTTGGCTGGTTCAATATTAAGGTTAAGCCATTCTGGTGGAGAGCTGTCAAAAGTACATACAACAAATGTTTCCTCTTCTTCGAGGGCCAGAGAAATAATAGTACCAAGCTTTTTAGGAAAATCTTTAACAGAATCTGGATCATATACCCAAACTTTGTATAGTAGTCCATAGTTCATCAGAAGAAAAGGAGTAATAAGCCTTCCTTTGTATGAAATTGCTTTATACCTTTCATAGTCTAAGTTGGCTTTTCGGAAGGAATATAGCAACTGGCATGGACATCCGTATTTAGCAGAGTCTTCACAGGTTGGCCCAATTTTCTGACATTTAAGTTTTGGGCCAAATTCTGCTTCATAGGTAATAGTTATCCCAGGAGGTGGATTTTTGTGGAAGGCCTTTAGTGCTTCACATAATTCAAAAAATGTCTGTAGTGTAGATTGTTCTGCTAGGTTCCGAACGTAGGAGTTGATATCCTCGGGTATGGTGTTGGGCAGGCCTAATATATGGGCTGCAGATGTTCTTTGAGCAAAAGTTGTAGCAGCTTGTTCTTTTAACTAGGCCAGTGTTAGATAGTTGGCCCGTTGTGGTTTCTTTTCTTCTAATGTTGTGGAAGAGGAAGGAGACCCATGAGTTCCTTCAGTAATTTGTGCATATGTAGGAGGTTCTTCTGATTGTGAGCTAGTTGGCACCATAGTTGTTGTTTTTAATAAAGTGCTAATAAAGAAATTAGCACCAAGTTGAGTTCTGGCAGCATCAAAAGCTTCTTCAAGTGAATAATACCCTTTGAAGAAAGGATGTTCTAAGCCTTGTATGGCCATATTTGTTTCCTCCCAAGTAGCATATACCCCAGCTTGTGGCCCAGAAAAGACTACATAACAAGAGAATTTCTTGCCTGTTGGCTTTTGTATGGTTGTTAGAAAGTAGTTTGTTAAAGCATTTATGACTGCTATCTTGTGTCCTGAGCTACCAGGGATGGTAGGAATGTGCCAAATGTTATCTATCAAACAGTGTTGAATATGATCTAGTTTGTCTCTGAATAAAGAGAGAAACTGATCTTCTTGCTGTGTAAACTGTTGTAGTTCTTGTGTTCCAAATCTTAATGTTTTAGTAGCAAATGAGGTGCGTACTTTCCTTGGCCGATCCATTACCTAAACAAAAATTGTTAGTGGAGTAAACGAGATAAAGTATCAGCTAAAGAATTGTTGCTTTTATATGTTCCCAGTGAATACGTAAACCTTTATTAATAATAGTATCTGTGAATTTTAGTCATCTCTTAGTATTTAATCCTTTTCTTAATCCTTTAGTTTGTTGACTATACTTGACTATAGCTTCGCAGTCGGTTCGAATGGTGATTTCTTTCTTATTACAAATAAATAATCAGAAGGCTTCTAGATAATAAATAACTGCTAATATTTCAAAATCTAACGAGGTAAGATGTCCTTTTTCTTGAAATTTTCCAGAGGCATATCTGCATAAGGTTTCTGTAGTTTTAGGGTCATACTTGGATGTTTTTCTAAATAAAATTCCTCCCCATCCTGTTTCACATCCATCTGTTTCGATGACTAAGTAGTCAGCATCAAGTGGGAGTGTTAACATGGAAATTGTTTTTACTAATTCTTTAATCTGTTTTACAAGTGTTATATCTTGTTGATTAAAGTGTTTTTGTCCTGTTAAGGAGGTTTTGTTGTATAAGGGGCTGCTGATTTTTCCTATATTTTTTAAATAAGGTCTAGCATAATTTAGGAGTCCTAAAAAGGCTCTTAGAGTTTTAGTGTCTTCCATCTTATCGGGAAAAGCAAGGATTTTAGCAGAGATATGAGGTTGAAGGGCTATTTGTCCCTGTCCTATTTCTGCTCCTAAGAAATCAATATGAGTAGTAGTTATTGTCATTTTCTTTCGAGAAATAATCAGACCATGTTTCTCAAATAAGTTAAATATAATATGAAGATGAGCATAATGTTCTTGTTTAGTCTTAGAGAAAACTAAAATATCATCTATATACACACAAGTGAAGAGAGAAAAATCTCGAAAAATGTCATCCATTTTCCTTTGGAATATTTGCGGAGCGACCTTGAGGCCAAAAGGCATAACAAGCTACTCAAAATGTCCTTCGGGATAGGAAAAGGCTGTCCATTCAATGGACTCAGGATGCATTTTAACTTGCCAAAATCCTGATTTCATGTCAAATTTTGAGTACCATTTTGAGTTTTGGATTTTATTTAAGAGTTGGTCTTTGTCGGGGATTTTATAACCGTCTTCTTGACAATTATCATTTAGTCTCTTGTAATTAAATATCATTCTAGATTGGCCACGTTTTTGTTCTGATCCTTTATTAACTATAAAAGCTGGACTTCGATGCCTAGATGTAGACCTTTGAATGGCTCCTAAAGTTAAGAGTTGGTTAATATGCATTTTTCATTCTTCAGTTTCCCAATTTGTATATTTTAAGTCTTGGGCCTTAATTGTAAGGTCTGGATTAATGATTGATAGTTTGCAGTATACTTTATCTCTGTCCCAATATTTAGTAGGATTTTCTCCAATTATTTCTAATTTTTCTAATCTAGAAATGAGAGAGTCCAAATCAGGTTTATGTGTGTTTATTAATTGAAGTAACTGTTGTGGGAGTATAAGATCATGTGGGATACAGGTGTCATCAGTTATAGGGCTTGACCAGCCAAGTGAGGCTAGTTTTCCGAGTATTGGTAGTCAGAAAAAGCTAGGGCACAGGTCTGGTTATCCGGTTGTGTCTTCTTACTGGGTTGTTTACAGGCATTTTTAGGAGAACATTGACAAGATGTGTTGTATGAAGGTAGGAGTTCTATATGGGATTTTGTAGTTAAGGGATTGACAATAGAGGGATAGTCTGATACTATTGGGGATATTATGGGTGAGGAAAAGAAAAGAGCATAATCCTTAGTTAGAAGACAAGCTCTATCTGATGCTACTAGAAAATTTAAACCTAGGATTAAATGAATATTAGGATGTAATAGTGGTTTAATCCATAGCTTAGGAAGTGAGAGTGGTGTGCCGTATTTACCACAGTTGTCATAAAACCTTAGATGGGTGTTAGTAACAAATTGCGTGCAAGCTAACTGTTGGCCATCAAATTGTGTACTTAGTAATGGTTGTGATGCTGTTTTTATAAAAGTTTTTGGTAAGACAGAAAGAAGTGTATTTTCATCTATGGTGGAGTTGGTAGCTCCACTATCTAAAAAGGCATGTAGTGTGAATTCATGACCATGGATATTTACCAGACATTTGACTCTAATGTTTAGAGTTTTTCCTGTATTACATATACTAGAGGCTTTTATAAAGACTAGATCTCGATCTATTACATCTGTTGGTGTAAGTTGTAAACCTTTTCCTTTATCAAGGGTAGCCTGAGAAGAAGAATGTGGAGGAAGGTTTTCTTTTATTTGTTTATCTAGAATCTCAATTTCTGTTTCTAATTTATTAATACGTATTTCTAATACAGAAACTCTTGTTTCTAATAAAAAATTTCTAGTGCCTCCTTTAGAGAGCTGGCTTATAGGTATCGTAATAGAGAACAGTTGTTAAAGACAAAGATTATTACAGGCTTGTTTTTTACATATTTTGCAGGTTCCTCTTTTATCTAAAGATGGATAATAACTACAAAAGAAACAAGGAATGTTATCAGTTCCTGTTTTGAGTATCCACTCATGTAGGCAGTTAAGTTCTTCTGTAGTCTTATTGTTAAGTTGTTTAAACATTAGATTTGTATTTGGAAATGGAAAGTCTTCCCATAGTTCATCTAGATTGTCTAATGTATCATAGGGTATGTAATTTTCATGATATAGGTTATACTGCTGATGCGAGGGTTGCAAGAAAGAGTTTACAAGACTGTAATCAGAAGAAGGAACAACTTCTTCTATGTCATCTACAGAAATAATAGAGTAGATGGAGGATGTATCAGAAACATCTGATTGTACTTCTATTAAATCTAGATTTGTACAGGTAACTAGTTTTGCTTCTCGGGTATATAAATTCTTTTTATTTGGGCAGGCAGAGGATAAATGACCTGGTTCATTACAGGTAAAACATGTGATAGTATTGGCATATGTCTTCTTTGGTTTGAACTTCCGTACATGTTTTTTTTTATTTAAGTAAGGTTTCTTTTCTCTGCTTTTTCTAAGATAATAAGTCCTTTTAGGTTTTGATCCTGTCCGAATGTTGAATCAATGGACGCTGGGCACGTGGCGCTCCCCGGCTGCTGACGTGGGTCTTCGACTGGTTGCACGAGCCTCCGGCGAACCTGCACAGAAGTCGGGCCGGGAAGGGGTTCTCGGCGGCGACCCTCCGACGCTCAAGTCAGGTAAGCCAGTGGTGGAAAAAGTAACTCCAAAGGTGTTCCACGCGTACCTCCGGCGAAGTATGAGGCTCGTTATATAGAACGGTGGAAGGGTTCCTGTGCGTCCACCGAGGCACATACTTCGGTATGTGTCTGTCAGAAAGCTTACCTGACGCCATACTGCTATAGTCCAATCACGTCTTCGATGGGACAACAAAACACCTCGTTGTCAGACTTGGAGTATGGCCTAGCCATAGGACTTGACGGCTGTCAGAAGATGTTCCTGTCCCCCTTTACCCACCGCCAGCCGGGACGTACGTCCGGCCGGCTGGACAGAGACCGTCATCCGGACGGCCCTCATCCCCTGCACCAGCCGGGCGGCACGCCCCTCACGTCTTTCCTGTCGCTTGCATTGATATGCTGGGGAGACTTCCGGGCGAGTGCCTTCTGCTCGGCCCTTAGACATTGTTTCAACTGAGCGTCGGAACCCCGACCCCTGTCAGGGCACCTTTTACTGTTGGATGCTCCTCGGTTAGCCGATCGGTCTATCCTTTTCTTCCGAGTCCGGTCGGCTCATCCTCCTCCAGTGGACCCCCCGACCCTTTGATCTCCACGTGGCGCTGACCTCTTGCAATGGGGTCCCCTGTCTTGACCACTGGATCAGGTTTTATTGCCTTTGGCCTTGTTACCAATTTTCTGGGTGTTCTTGATGAATGATTTAGTCTTCGTCTAGGTTGGGTGAGGCCATATTGTTGAGGGGTATATATCTGGTTACAAAATCCATATTGTTGATTTTTTAATTGCTTTTGTATATAGATATAGGTACAATTTTCTTTAAGTATGGAAATAATGTGTTGAATTCTTGCTCCAATGTTATCGTATTGTGGTGCTACATTCATGTCTGTCCAGGCTTTATGTATTTCCTTTCCTAAGTCTCCTGGAAGTTTGCTAAAATGTCTTTCCCCTAGTTCCGAGTTACAATAGTTTCCCGAGACTGCTATTAATGCTAGAAAGTCATTACAAAAAAGTTTAATCCAGTTCCAACTAAAGAGTTGTAATTGTTCTAAGTCTCTCATAGCTTCTCTTTGTCTTATATCTAATCCAGTATTAGCATCTCTGGCAGTAAACAACCTATGAATTGTATAGCAAAAATTGAGTATGTTATTTCCTTGTGATGTCATCCTGGCTACTTCCTCGGGATATGTAGTTTTATAGGCTTCCCATGCTGCTCTGGCAACATCACCTAGGTAATTTTCTCCTACTCTTATCATGGCTTCTCCTATTTCTATGTCTAGTTCATGTCTAGCTTGATAATCTCTTTTAACAGAGACTATCCATTGTTCTAGATAAGTATCATAAAGTTGAGGATCATCGCATTCTCCAATATTTAACAAGACCGAATTCTTGCCAAAGTAAGTAATTTCAAGTGGGCTTCTTTTTCCTATTGTTCTTAATAAAGGATTATTATTAGTATATGGGGTAATCTTTGTTCTTGGGGGATGTTCTTCCCCATAATCCATAGTTCTCATAGAGCTTTCAGGGTATCTTACTTGTAGCGGTTGTGGTCTGAAGTTACTAGTGCTACTAGATTCGGCTAGATACATTAGATTTACTGTTGAGAAGTAATCTTGTTTTTTAGCAATTATGTTATGCTCTTCGTCGAAATATAACATCCAGTCAGGCTCTAATTTATGGTGTAAAAGGTCAAAAGTTTCTAATTCTTTTAAATCTTCTTTAGTGAAATAGATGGCTATTTCAAATGGAATGTAAACATATTCATTTAGATCGTCATAAAATAAATAATTACTTTCCGCATTATTGGTTATAGGAGTGTCCAGTATGCTATATTCAATGTTCATTAAATTCATATTAGTTTGAGTTTCTTCATTATCTTCTTCTTGTGATGTTGAAGGTTTATAATTATGAAATCTTGCTATAGAGCTTCCATGTCTATCTTTATAAATAATGGATTCTGTTATATATATATATATATATATATATATATATATATATATATCATTGCTTGTGTGTATGTGATGCATGCTAATGTAGGGTAATTAGTGCCTTAATGTGTATATGATACACATTCATGATTAGATTAGATCTTAATCAAGTCAACTCGAAATGCCTACCAAGTTTTGATACCCATCACTACCTCGATCATTTGTTGTTGTTGAATCTGCCAAAGCAGAGCAACGCATATTATCTTGGTAGGGTGCGGAGGGACAATCTTGGTCCCTCTTATCAAATCTTGGGTGAGTACAAACTCAATTAGATTGAGTATAACTAGTTAACTCAATTGGATCGGGTAAAACTATAGCCATTTTCCAACGGTTGGGAAGATAGGATAAAGATCACATTTATCTTGATCCTATAAACAAGAGTTTCATAAAGATGTAATTGGTAATTAGTTATCTACCGATTATACTAAGTCTTGGGCGATTTAGCCAAAGCTAACTCAAGGCGTAGTATGATGTGGATCTTGTCCCACGAGAATTATAGTTAATTGGTATGAATCTAGTAGTGTGGTTTGACCACATCTATGACCTGATTCTACAAAAGCCCTATAATTTAGTGGGAGCATCATTTAGTTAAAGGCCTAATTAAATGATAAGTGGAATATGATATTTACTTTCTGCTCTATTTATGTTGTAGATTGTCATGTCAACGAACACGAACATTTTCTCCCTGCATTCTGTCCTTGACAAGGACAAGCTCAATAGAGCTAATTTCCTGGACTGGTACAGGAATCTGAGAATCATTCTCACACAAGAAAGAAAATTGTATGTCCTAGAGCAGCCCATTCTGGAGGCACCTCCTGCCACTGCCACGTGAGCCGATCGAGATGCTTATAAGAAGCATCAAGATGATGCATTAGATGTGTCATGCCTCATGCTCGCAACCATGAACTCTGAGCTTCAGAAGCAACACGAGTTGATGACTGCTTATGATATGGTTGAACATCTTTGTCAACTATATCAAGGACAAGCAAGGCACGAGAGATTCGAGATCTCTAAGGCACTGTTCCAGTGCAAGATGCAACATGGGACTCCCGTAGGTCCATATGTACTCAGATGATTGGGTACATAGAGAACCTACAGAAGTTGGGATTCCCACTTGGCCAAGAACTGGCCACTGACTTAATCTTGCAATCCTTGCCAGAAAGTTACAGTCAATTTGTCATAAATTATAATATGAACGAAATTGATAAGTCACTCCCTAATCTGCTAAGCATGTTGCGAACTGCTGAGCTCAACCTTAAGAAGGTAAAGCCCAACTCCAATTTGATGGTGCAAAAGCATAAAGGCAAGGGCAAGCCTAAAAGTAAGGGAAAGTCCCAAGCCAAGGGCAAAGGCAAGGTAATGAAACCTAAAGGAGGGGTTGCCAAGGATGCTACCTACTTCCACTACGGTCAGACCAGGTGTAACGACCCACCTCCTACTAGCTAGGCTGCGAGGCCGGACCGTCACATTATGTTGTGCTAAACTATTTTGACTAGGTGCGGAAAAGCTGTACTAATTCAAAATTTTGCTAACTACTACTATTTCTTCTGCTAATTGCCATTAGATATGAAATTCATGTTTAAACTACATCTTGAATGTTGTTCCTATGCTGAAGGAAGTAATCTAGACTTCACATATGAACAAGGACTGAAATAAGGGGTTTCCAGCTGTTATCAGGCCTCCCAATCGATCGGTGGATCGATTGGAGTGGTCTGATCGATCCACTGATCGATTCAACTTGCTACTGTACACGAGGTAAATTCTGGATCGATCGGCTGATCGATCCAAACTTGTCGATCGATCCAAGGATCGATTCCAAGGCTCTCTGTTCGCGACAGAAGTTTGTTGATCGATCCAGTGATTGATTCCAAGGCTCTCTGTTCACGACAGAACGTGACCAGATCGATCAGCTGATCGATCCAGGAGCTTACTGTTCGCGAGGAAAACTCCCCAATCGATCAGCTGATCGATTGAGGGCCTCCAATCGATCGGTGGATCGATTGGGGTTTCTGATTTCGCAGCTAAGCTCTGATTTCAGCACTGTTTCATGCCAAGATCACATACATAAGTTCTAAAATAACTGGAAAACATTCTAATAGCAACAACTAGTGTTCTAAGCATCTCCACTAACCATCTAAGCATATCTTGCATAATTCGGACACTTAAATATCTAGAAATGCAGAAAAGTAATAGTATAAGAAAGTACTAAGTTCTAAAGGTTGCTAGTTTCTCCAAGGATCTTTATTCCAAGTTCCTGTCCACACACGTCTTCATCGCATTGTCCTCCAGCCTCCGCTAGTCCATCTTTCCTTTACCTTTATCTTCAGTATAAGGAAAAGAAGTATCTGTAAGCTTACGCTTAGTAAGAAATCATCTACCTCACAAAAACATGCATACGATGAAATCATGCTTTTAAAACATGCTACTTGAAATACATGTTAACACGCTGAAATTTAAATACTGAAGTTACTGATCATGTATACTAAAACATGGCATCAAAACTAGTCATGGAATATCAAGAGCTAAACATGAAACTATCACATGTATCGATGGAAAGAAGCTAACTGATATAACACTGAGCTGAACTGAACTAAGCTAATACTGAATTTAAATCATGTTCACATAACTGATTGTGAGATTTTGTAAAACTATTTATAATAATAGATCAAAATACTAATCATGCTACTGATGGGCCCGGTAATCGTACTTGCTATGCGCGCATCCCTAAATAGACCCGGGGCTGCAAATCCCGAATCTAGTAGGATTTACTAGGTTGTCTAAACCTAGGGACGACTATGGGAGCCCAACCCAATGGACATCTAATCCAGTACAGTGCCACTGATAAAGTAAAATACTGGTATAGCTGAATTTTCTTATCTTGCTATTTCTAGGTTATCTGAACCTAGAGCTAGGTTGTCTGAACCTAGAGGCGACTGTGGGAGTCCACCCATTGGACCGTAGTCCCATATAAGTTGTAATAAAACTGCATGTACTGAATAAATGCTTCTATTGCATTTAGCTAAGCTATTAAAACGCCTGTGGTAGCATTTAACTGAGCTACACATTTTATCAAACATATGGTGTGCACTAGTTCACACCCTACATGCCAAAATTCTGCATACGACTAAACCAATGCGTAAAACCTCAAAAGGAGCTACTTATACTGCAGGTGAGGGGTTTCTTACCTCCTGCTCGAAGTTTCTTACAAATCCGATCGTTAGGTTTTCCGGAGAAGGGATCTCTTCAACGATCTTCTCGCGTCTATGCGTTCTTCTCGCGGAGATGAGCGCCCTCGTATCCTTGATGTCGCCGGGAGGTACTCCTACTCTCCTCAAGATGGAACCCTAGATCTCCTTGAGGTTGGCGCCGAGAGATGAGGGAGAAAGAGAGAGAGTCGGCGGGTGAGGTTTGAGGGAAAAGTTTTCTCATTTAAGAAAATAACAATTCCTCACTTAAATTCCCTATTTATATTAAGTGGGTAATTCGGCCCAACTCAAATATAAATATAATTGTTCCCCTTTTCTTTCAGCATGGCCCTGCTGGGTTCACTTGGTTACTAAAGCTATCTAAAGGTTACCGGACCCGATAGGTCCCAGATTCGATTCCCGCTTAAGCTATTTTACGTTTCTATTTATTTTTACTACTTTTGCTACTCTAAAAATTCTGTAAAAATATCCTAAAATTCCAGAAAAATCATAGAAGATTTCTAATATAATTTTGAGAATTTTTCGAGCGTTACAATCCCCCATACCTTATAAAAAGTTCGTCCTCGAACTTAGAACAACTCTGAGTACTTCTGTCTCATACTGGCTTCTGTCTCCCAAGTTGCCTCTTCTGCTGTGTGACTGTACCAAATAAATTTTACTAATGGTACTTCCTTGTTCCGCAATTTCTTAACTGCTCGGTCTATTATCTGAATAGGCCGACTGTCATAGCTGAGGTCTTCACGGACTTGTACCGACTGGGGCTCAATCACCTGGGTGGCATCTGGGATATGCTTCTTCAGCATAGAGACATGAAATACATTGTGGATAGCTGACATTTCCTGGGGTAGCTCTAGCTCATATGCTACCTTGCCAACTCTTCTACTGATAAGGTATGGTCCCACATATCTGGGACTCAATTTGCCCTTCTTCCCAAAACACATTACTCCCTTCATGGGAGCTACTCTGAGGAATACTGTATCCCCAACTGAAAATTCTAAGGGTCTGCGCCATGTATCAGCATAGCTTTTCTGGCGGCTCTGAGCTGTCTCTATCCTCTGGCGAATCTGCTGTATAGCTGTTGTGGTATCTGCTACTAGATCTGTCTGAAGTTCTAGTTCCTTCTGTTCACCACTTTCATACCAGCAGATTGGAGATCTACACCTCCGCCCGTAGAGAGCCTCGTAAGGTGCCATATCGATAGTGGCCTGATAACTGTTGTTGTATGCAAATTCTGCTAAACTCAGATATTTGCACCAACTTCCTTTAAAGTCTAGGGCACATGCTCGGAGCATATCTTCGAGTACCTGATTTACTCGCTCCGTCTGACCATCTGTCTGAGGATGGAAGGCTGTGCTAAATTTTAACTTGGTGCCCAATGCTGATTGTACACACTCCCAAAAGTGTGAGGTGAACCTACTGTCTCTGTCTGAAATGATGGTCCGTGAGACTCCATGTAGTCTAACGATCTCCCTGAGATACAACTGAGCTAGCTGCTCCATGAAATAGGATATCCTGATAGCTAAGAAGTGGGCTGATTTAGTTAATCTATCTACTATTACCCAGATGGTGTCAAAACCATTCGTGGTTCTGGGTAGTCCCACTATGAAGTCCATGGAAATGTCTTCCCACTTCCATTCTGGAATCTGAATAGGTTGCAGAACTCCTCTTGGTCTCTGATGTTCTGCCTTGACCCTCTGACAGGTTAGACAGGTGCTGACATATCTAGCGATGTCTCTTTTCATCCCGGGCCACCAAAAATGTTTCTTCAAGTCCTGGTACATCTTGGTGGAGCCAGGATGCATCGCATAGGGAGTCCTGTGAGCCTCATCTAAAATTTTTCTTCGTAGTTCTTCCTGATCTGGAACACATAGTCTGTCACCGAAATATACTGCCCCACTATCAGCTATTCTGAACTCTCCACTTTCTGGTTCTGCTATCCCTTGCTTGATTTTCTGAATTTCAGGATCCTGTTCCTGAGCTGTCTGGATGTCACCACGCAAGGTGGATTCTAACGTCATAGTAGAGAGCTGTCCCACTATAAGTTCAAGACCGAAATCCGTGATCTCCTTCTGTAGGGGCAGTGACATGGCTACTAGGGATGGTAAGGTAGCACTGGACTTTCTGCTAAGTGCGTTTGCTACCTTATTAGCTTTTCCTGGGTGATAGAGGATGTCTATGTCGTAGTCTTTGACCAGCTCTAGCCATCTGCGCTGTCGCATATTCAGATCCTTCTGAGTGAAGAAATACTTCAGACTCTGATGATCTGTATACACTCTACACTGAGCTCCATACAAGTAATGTCTCCAAATTTTGAGAGCGAACATGACTGCTGCAAGCTCAAGATCATGAGTAGGATAGTTCCTCTCATAGTCCTTGAGTTGTCTGGAGGCATAGGCGATTACCTTTCCATTTTGCATCAGTACTGCGCCTAGTCCCAATTTAGAGGCATCACTATAAATGTCAAAACTGCAGTGTTTTCTGGTAGAGTCAAAATGGGAGCACTGGTCAATCTCTTCTTTAGCTCACTGAAGCTGTTCTCACAGTCCTCCGTCCACTGAAATTTTCTGTTCTTCCTGGTGAGAGCTGTCAATGGGGACGCTATTCTGGAGAAGTCCTCTACAAATTTTCTGTAATAACCTGCTAGTCCCAGAAAGCTTCTGATTTCACTGGCGCTCTTGGGTCTTTTCCAATTACTCAGCTTCTATCTTACTGGGGTCTACCATGATACCATCCCTCGAGATGATGTGACCCAGGAAGGACACCTGATCTAACCAAAATTCACATTTTGTGAACTTAGCGTACAGCTGGTTCTGCTGAAGGGTCTGCAATACTATTCTCAGGTGCTCTGCGTGTTCTTCCTGAGTTCCTGAATAGATAAGAATGTCATCGATAAACATAATAACAAATCTATCTAGGTAGTCCCTGAATACTCTGTTCATGAGGTCCATGAAAGTAGCTAGAGCATTTGTCACGCCAAAGGGCATGACTACGAACTCGTAGTGTCCGTATCTAGTCCTGAATGTTGTCTTGAGTATATCCCCTTCTTTAACTTTCACCTGATGATAACCTGATCTGAGGTCTATCTTAGAGAACACTGCTGCTCCCTTCAGTTGATCGAACAGGTCATCTATTCTGGGAAGAGGATACCTGTTCTTGATGGTGACTTGGTTCAGGTCTTGTATACACAGGCGCACGCTCCCGTCCTTCTTCTTCACGAACAATACAGTGCTCCCATGGTGAGTGACTAGGACGATGAAGCCCTTGTCAAGCGGCTCCTGTAGTTGCTCATGAAGTTCCTTCTGCTCACTGAGCCATGCGGTAAGGCGCTTGAGATAGGATCTGCATCGGAATGAGTTCTATCTCGACCAATCTCCCCGTCGGTGCTAGGCCCGTAACTCCTCGTGGGAAGACTGCTGTAGTCACATACAACTCGGACCTCTTCTATCTTTTGGTCCTTGTCCCGACTAGTATTGACTACATGTGCTAGGAATCCTGACATCCCGAATCCATTAATTTCGTGCTTTTAGAGCTGAGAGATACTTGGCCTTTCTCTTTGGTTCTCCGATGTACTGAATCTGCATCGCTTCAGGTTTGAATACGACTTCGCTTACAAGACTCTATAGAGGCACCGATCGATCGTGAAGTCCATTCCAATGATGACATCATAATCATCATATCTAGCACTATCGATCACAAAAGAGTTCTCTCGCTATAATGACCGGCACGCCTCGAAGCCGGCGTGGATGCCATAATTTCTCCTGAAGGTAACGTTGTCAAAAACTGACCACTGAGTACCTCTGGAGGTATCGCCATCTTTTCGGCAAACGCCCTGGATACATATGAATGGGTTGCCCCAGTATCGAATAAGACAGTTGCACTTTGCTGTAAAATACTAATCTGACCTGAAACAACTGTCGAGGCATTCGCTACGTCCTCTCTGGTGAGTGAGTAGATCCTCGCATTGGTCGTAATTGAAGGGGCTTCTAGTCTGCCCTGGCTGATGTGTGGACCATCTAAAGCGGCCTGCATCTGAAGTAACTGAGCTGGCTAGCCTCCGTACTGAATCGACTATGGTTGAGGAAGACTAGTCTTGTTTGGGCACTACTTAACCATATGCCCTTCCTGTCCACACTCAAAGCATCCTCGTGTGCCCTTATGACAAACTCCAGGGTGGAATTTCCCACAAGTAGCACATTTAGGATAATTAGGTTGTTTACTAGCTGGTCCTCCTTTTGGGTAACTCCCTGGTTTGCCTTTGTTGCTAGAGTTCCCTTTCTAGTTAGAGCCGTGGGAGCTGGGGTCCTGGTGTTTCTGAGTACCTGAGCCTCCTTGACCTTTGGACTCTGAGAGAACCTGCTTCTGCTGCTTGATTCTATTCTGGTAATGCTCCGTGATGAGGGCACTACTTACTAGTTCTTCTATGGTTTGTAGCCTATGAATGCCACTGGCTACATTCAGTGCTATGTCCGGCCTCAGCATCTTAAGCATCAGTCGGACCCTTTCCTTTTCAGTGCTGACTAATTCGGGACACAGATGAGCCAGCCTGTTGAATTTCTTCACGGCCTCCTCAACTGAAAGGTTGCCCTGGCGGAATTCAGTGAACTCGTCGTAGTGACGGTTTGTGACCCGCATGTGAAAGAACTCCTCAAAGAATTCTTTCTCGAAGTTAGCCCATGTCATCTGGTTTACTGGGCGCTTTACTTTAATTCTCTCCCACCACATGCGTGCATCTCCTACTAGGCAGAAGGAGGCGCACTTCACCTTCTCATGTTCTGGCCAGTCCAGAAGCTCCATCGTACTCTCCAGTATTTTGAACCAGGCCTGCGCATCCCATGGTTCACTGGTGCCTGAGAAATTCTCTAGCTTGACTTTCTGCCACTGGATCAGATAGGCTTCTCTCTGTGTTCCTACTGCTGGGGCTACTGGTGCTGTAGGCTGGACTGGTGGAACCTCTATAACTACTGGAGTTGCTAAGTTAGGTTCCGGGGTGACAGTGGGGGTGTTTTGCTTATTAGCCCTTAAAGTGGATATCTCTTGTTGCTGTTCAGCTAGTTGCTGTTGTAACTGAGCCACTACTGCTGTAAGGTCTGGGGGAGGCACTGAACTGCCTGCCTCTTGCTGGGGCTCAGTAACTGGTGCCCTTCTAGCTGGGCGTCCTCGTGCCATTTCTAGAGACATAAAAAACATACATAACTAATACAATCATAATTGCATAACTATTGTTATCATGTTAGATACTATCATAAATAACCATGCTTTAGTTATCTCTTAAACATGAAAACAAGAAACATAAATAAAGTGAGAGATGTTCTTACTTGGAAGCTGCAGGTTCAATGCTGATGTGTGTGTAGGAAGTATGGAACTTTTGCTCTGATACCACTCTATAACGACCCACCTCCTACTAGCTAGGCTGCGAGGCTGGACCGTCACATTATGCTGTGCTAAACTATTTTGACTAGGTGCGGAAAAGCTGTACTAATTTAAAATTTTGCTAACTACTACTATTTCTTCTGCTATTTGCCATTAGATCTGAAATTCATGTTTAAACTACATCTTGAATGTTGTTCCTATGCTGAAGGAAGTAATCTAGACTTCACATATTAACAAGGACTGAAATAAGGGGTTTCAAGCTGTTATCAGGCCTCCCAATCGATCGGTGGATTGATTGGAGTGGTCTGATCGATCCACTGATCGATTCAACTTGCTACTGTACACGGGGTAAATTCTGGATCGATCGGCTGATCGATCCAAACTTGTCGATCGATCCAAGGATCGATTCCAAGGCTCTCTGTTCGCGACAGAAGTTTGTTGATCGATCCAGTGATCGATTCCAAGGCTCTCTGTTCGCGACAGAACGCGACCGGATCGATCAGCTGATCGATCCAGGAGCTTATTGTTCGCGAGGAAAACTCCCCAATCGATCAGCTGATCGATTGAGGGCCTCCAATCGATCGGTGGATCGATTGGGGTTTCTGATTTCGTAGCTAAACTCTGATTTCAGCACTATTTCGTGCCAAGATCACCTACATAAGTTCTAAAATAACTGGAAAACATTCTAATAGCAACAACTAGTGTTCTAAGCATGTATACTAACCATCTAAGCATATCTTGCATAATTCGGACACTTAAATTTCTAGAAATGCAGAAAAGTAATACTATAAAAAAGTACTAAGTTTTAAAGGTTGCTAGTTTCTCCAAGGATCTTTATTCCAAGTTCCTCTCCACACACGTCTTCATCGCATTGTCCTCCAGCCTCCGCTAGTCCATTTTTTCTTTACCTTTATCTGCAGTATAAGGAAAAGAAGTATCTGTAAGCTTACGCTTAGTAAGAAACCATCTACCTCACAAAAACATGCATACGATGAAATCATGCTTTTAAAACATGCTACTTGAAATACATGTTAACACGCTGAAATTTAAATACTGAAGTTACTGATCATGTATACTAAAACATGGCATCAAAACTAGTCATGGAATATCAAGAGCTAAACATGAAACTATCACATGTATCGATGGAAAGAAGCTAACTGATATAACACTGAGCTGAACTAAACTAAGCTAATACTGAATTTAAATCATGTTCACATAACTGATTGTGAGATTTTGTAAAACTATTTATAATAATAGATCAAAATACTAATCATGCTGCTGATGGGCCCGGCAACCGTACTTGCTATGCGCGCATCCCTAACTAGACCCGGGGCTGCAAATCCCGAATCTAGTAGGGTTTACTAGGTTTTCTAAACCTAGGGACGACTATGGGAGCCCAACCCAATGGACATCTAGTCCAGTACAGTGCCACTGATAAAGTAAAATGCTGGTATAGCTGAATTTTCTTATCTTGCTATTTCTAGGTTATCTGAACCTAGAGCTAGGTTGTCTGATCCTAGAGGCGACTGTGGGAGGCCACCCATTGGACCGTAGTCCCATATAAGCTGTAATAAAACTGCATGTACTGAATAAATGCTTCTATTGCATTTAGCTAAGCTATTAAAACGCCTGTGGTAGCATTTAACTGAGCTACACATTTTATCAAAAATATGGTGTGCACTAGTTCACACCCTACATGCCAAAATTCTGCATACGAATAAACCAATGCGTAAAATCTCAAAAGGAGCTACTTATACTGCAGGTGAGGGGTTTCTTACCTCCTGCTCGAAGTTTCTTACAAATCCGATCGTTAGGTTTTCCGAAGAAGGGATCTCTTCAACGATCTTCACGCGTCTATGCGTTCTTCTCGCGGAGAGGAGCGCCCTCGTATCCTTGATGTCGCCGGGAGGTACTCCTACGCTCCTCAAGATGGAACCCTAGATCTCCTTGAGGTTGGCGCCGAGAGATGAGGGAGAAAGAGAGAGAGTCGGCGGGTGAGGTTTGAGGGAAAAGTTTTCTCATTTAAGAAAATAACAATTCCTCACTTAAATTCCCTATTTATATTAAGTGGGTAATTCGGCCCAACTCAAATATAAATATAATTGTTCCCCTTTCCTTTCAGCACGACCCTGCTGGGTTCACTTGGTTACTAAAGCTATCTAAAGGTTACCGGACTCGATAGGTCCCGGGTTCGATTCTCGCTTAAGCTATTTTACGTTTCTATTTATTTTTGCTACTTTCGCTACTCTAAAAATTCTATAAAAATATCCTAAAATTCCAGAAAAATCATAGAAGATTTCTAATATAATTTTGAAAATTTTCGGGCATTACACCGGGCACTGGAAGAGGAACTGCAAAGGATACCTGGAAGATCTTAAGAAGAAGAGAAATGAGATATCTACTTCAGGTATATATGTTATAGAAGTCAATCTCTCTATTTCTTCATCGTGGGTATTAGATACCGGATGTGCTTTTCACATTTGTACTAGTGTATAGGAACTGAGAAATAGCATGGCATTGTCGAAGGGCGAGGTAGACCTACGAGTAGGCAATGGAGCACGGGTTGCTGCTGTTACTGTAGGAACTTACTTTCTATCACTGCCCTCTGGGCTTGTACTAGAATTAGATGAATGTTGTTATGTGCCTGCTCTCACAAAGAACATCATTTCAGTTTCTTGTTTAGACAAGAAAGGCTTTTCATTTATAATAGAGAACAAATGTTGTTCCGTTTATTTGAAAGATATGTTCTATTGTAGTGCACCTCTGATGAACGGACTCTACATTCTAAACTTAGAGAACCCCATCTATAACATAAGTACCAAAAGGTTCAAGTCAAATGAAATGAACCTAACCTATCTCTGTCATTGTTGCTTAGGTCATATAAATGAGAATCGCATATCCCAGCTCCATAAAGATGGTTTACTGGACTCATTTGATTTTGAATTATATGAGACATGCGAGTCATGCCTACTGGGAAAGATAAACAAGACTCCCTTTAGTGGACACAACGAAAGAGCAACTGACTTGTTAGGACTTATACATAGTGATGTATGTGGCCCTTTCAATGTCACTTCGAGAGGTG
Source organism: Zingiber officinale (assembly GCF_018446385.1). Lineage (NCBI taxonomy): Eukaryota > Viridiplantae > Streptophyta > Magnoliopsida > Zingiberales > Zingiberaceae > Zingiber > Zingiber officinale. The sequence goes on along the minus strand of NC_055991.1, from coordinate 29,961,062 downwards.
GTTATAGGTACTTCATTACATTTATTGATGACTTCAGTAGATATGGTTATGTGTATCTGATGACACATAAGTCACAATCCTTTGAAAAGTTCAAAGAATTTAAGAATGAAGTACAAACCAGCTAGGCAAGAGTATTAAAATACTTCGATCAGATCGAAGTGGTGAATACCTTAGCCATGAGTTTCATGACTATCTAGCTGAGTGTGGGATTCTATCCCAACTCACTCCTCCTTGAACACCACAGTGGAATGATATATCCAAAAGGAGGAATCGTACCCTATTAGATATGGTACGATCTATGATGAGTCACATAGATCTTCCTATATCTTTTTGGAGATATGCTCTAGACACAACAGCCTTCATACTTAACCGTGTTCCATCCAAAGCTGTGGTAAAGACACCATATAGGATATGGACTGGGAGAGATGCCTAAATATCTTTTATGAGGATTTGGAGTTGTGAAGCTTACGTTCGACGTCAAGTCTCGGACAAACTGGGACTCAAATCCGATAAGTGCTATTTTATAGGATATCCTAAGGAAACGAAGGGATATTACTTCTACATTCCCAGTCACCACAAAGTGTTTGTGACTAAGACTGGGGTATTTCTAGAAAAGGACTTTGTTTCTAGAAAAACTAGTGGGAGTACGTTCGATCTTGAAGAAGTTCAAGATATGGACCATAGCACTGAAGCCTTGATGGAAGTTGAACTGGAACTGCAAAATGTTGTGGATGATGAGATTTTTGCACAAGGAGTTGTAGAACAACAACCAGTTCAAGTAGACCTACCTCTTCGCAGGTCTGACAGGGTACGTCGTCAGCCTGAGAGATACTCATTTCTCTTGTCTGGCCATGATGACGTTATGCTCGTTGAGAATGAGCCTACCTCTTATTAGGAAGCTGTGATGAGACCAGATTCTGAGAAATTGCTAGAGGCCATGAGATCCGAGATGGAATCCATGTACACCAACCAAGTATGGACTTTGGTTGATCCACCTGAAGGCGTCAAAACCATTGGGTGTAAGTAGGTCTTTAAGAGAAAAACTGACATGGATGGACTTATGCATACCTATAAGGGTCGTTTGGTAGCTAAAGGTTTCAAGCAAATTCATGGTATTGACTATGATGAAACTTTTTCTCCAGTAGCGATGTTTAAGTCCATTCGGATCATGCTTGCTATTGCAGCATACCATGATTATGAGATCTGGCAGATGGATGTCAAAACCGCGTTTCTGAATGGAAACTTGCTCGAGGGTGTGTACATGACACAACCTGAGGATTTTGTAGATCCACTGCATATTGACAGAGTATGCAAGCTGCATAAGTCCATTTATGGACTAAAGCAAGCTTCTCAGAGCTGGAATCTTCGATTCAAGAATGAAGATGAACCCTGTGTCTACAAGAAGGTTGTTGGGAACACAGTTGTCTTCCTTGTATTTTATGTGGATGACATACTACTCATTGGAAATGACATCCTTTTGCTGCAGTCTGTAAAGACTTGACTGGGGAATTGTTTCTCAATGAAGGACTTAGGTGAAATAACCTATATTCTAGGCATAAAGATCTATAGAGATAGATCTAAGAGATTGCTTGGCCTAAGTCAACGTACATATATTGACAAGGTATTACTACGGTTTACCATGCAGAATTCCAAGAAAGGATTTCTACCGATGTCACATGGTGTGAGTCTTTCGAAGACTCAAAGTCCCTCTTCTAGAGAGGAGAGAGACCGCATGGATAAGATCTCTTATGCTTCAGCCATAGGATCTATCATGTACACCATGCTATATGCTCATCCTAATGTTTCGTATGCTTTGAGCATGACGAGCAGATACCAGTCGGATCCAGGTGAGCGTCACTGGATAGCGGTCAAGAATATTCTTAAGTACTTGAGAAGGACTAAAAAATATTTCTTGATATTTGGAGGCGATGGCGAGCTAGCTGTAAAGGATTACAGTGATGCCAGCTTCTAAACTGATCAGGATGATTATAGATCGCAGTCTGAGTTCGTGTTTTGCTTGAATGGTGGTGTTGTGAGCTGGAAGAGTTCGAAGCAGGACACAGTTGTTGTTCTACAATAGAGGCCGAGTATATTGCTGCATCAGAAGCAGCAAACGAGGCAGGTTGGATCCGTAAGTTCATTATTGAGCTTGGGGTGGTTCCTAGCATAGCCGATCCTATAGAGCTCTATTGTGATAACAATGGAGCAATTGTGTAGGCTAAGGAACCTCGCTCACACCAGCGGATCGAACACATACTACGACGCTTCCATCTCATTTGAGGGGTCATCGATAGAGGAGATGTGAAAATTTTCAGAGTACCCACAGAGGCTAACGTCGCTGATCCCTTGATCAAGGCTTTGGCCCAGAAAAAGTATGATGGTCACACTAGGTCATTGGGTATTACAGCCTACACTAATTAGCACTAGTGCTAATGGGAGATTGTTAGTGAGAGCCCTAGAGCCGATCATTTGATGATTGTTGTATGGACTCGATGTATCATATTCCTAAAGGCATTTGTTTATGGTTATTATACTTACTTGTATTTGTGCCAAATAACTAAGTATAATAGCTTCCTTGAGTAGAATGTTCTTATCTATATCAATCGATTGGTTGAATTGATAATGAGATGATATAGAGAACACTAGTCTTAATCATTCCTAGTCAAGTATTAACATTCAGAGACAATGTTAATGCGATGAGACTAGCATGTAGGTCAACTCGATGACTTGATCTCACAAGTCATGAATATTAGATATTAAGTTGATACATGGGTATGCATTAGAGAATGTATACTGAATGACCTGCCATGAGAAAATATCATGGATTGTTATATGGGGGTCATATACTTTCTCATGTGACTATTAGTATGACTATTAGTCCTTGGACCTGAAGTTACCATGGTTCCCTACATAAGGAGTTGCATACTTTAGCTTCGTCAAACGTCACCCGCAAATGGGTGGACTATAAAGGCGATTACTGGGTATGTAACAAATTAAGCGGAGGGATGTGAGTGATGTAGAAGGGATCTATCCCTCCTATATGACGGGAGTGATATCATGATTCTTGATAGAGTAAGACCACTAAGTGCTTGACCATGCCCAAATAAGTCAATATGAGATATTGAACTCATTTGATTAGATTGAGTCTACATAGAGTTCAAGACATAGATTGATTAGAGGATGACATGGTCTATACCTCAATTGATCAATTTAGATGTCAAGGATAGAAGGGTATTGCCACATATTATGAGAGTCACAATTAGTAGTCACAATGGTGATGTTGGATCTCAACATTCTTGTAACTTGGGTAGTAATGATGTGTTGCTAGATACCGCTCATTGTTTATGTTTCTAAATGGGTTTAGGAGCATTGCCAACGTTATAAGAACCTATAGGGTCACACACAAAGGGCAGTTAGATGGAGATTAGGTTCATATGATGGACCAAGAGGATTAGGTTCATGTGATGAACCAAATTGGATTAAGAGTAATCCAAATTAGACAAATTGAGTTGGACTCAATTTGATTCATGTGTCGAATGAGTCTAATTTAGACTATGATTCATTGAGTCAATTTAAACCAATGAATAGAGTTTTATTAAATTAAATTGATTTAAATCAAAGGGTAGATTTGATCAACCATGGGAGATAAGAGGTCAAGTTTGACTTGACTTGAGAGGGAATGTGAAGGGTCAAGTTTGACTTGACCAAATGTCACTTCATTGTGACTTGGCATGGGCCAGCCAATGATGGTGTTCCACATCATCAAGGCTACTGTTGGTGCGGGAAGCATCGGACGATCGAACATGAGTTTTGATAATGACAAAGGATTCAAAGTTAAGGTGTGTTGTGATCTAACGTGCTTGACTAAGTGTTTCAGGAAAGTCCTAACTGTGGTTAGGCAGGTGAAACCCTAGGGGGTGGTAACCGTAGGTCATAGGGGATGGTAACCCTATGCGGAAAGTCTTGGTGGGTCGAGTACTTCAGGCAAAAGTCCTAGGGGAGTAACCCTAGGTGGAAAGTCCTGGTGTCGCGAACCAGGTGAAAGACTGGACGAGCTGGGAAGCGGAAGTCCAGCAGAAAGTCTGGAAGTATCGAGAACCGAGCAAAAGTCCAGTCGATCTAGAGGATTGCTCTGGCATCAGGTAAATCTCCTGAGTGGAGTAGGTGACGACGCGTTCCCCGTAGAGGGAACAGTAGGCGTCGGGTCGACCAAGGGTTTCCGGTTGGAAATCCGAAGTCAGACCCGGATAGTCCGGAGACTGTCACTATATTCTATTATCATATTTACTGTTGTTTTGTGCTAACTTTATTTTGTAGGGTATGTGTTTGGGACTAACACTTTTGCAGGACCAAAGAAGCACAAGTTAACCTCGGATGAACAGTGTCCGAGGTGCCTCCATGAAGCTTGGAGGCACCTCGGGTGCGAGCCAGGAAAAGCCAGCGCAGCAGACTGGAGGCGCCTTGAATGAAGCTCAAGGCGCGTTGGACCGAAGGCTGAAGGCGCCTTGGAGAGGCTGAAGGCGCCTTGAACCAGATAGAGTTTGACCAGGTCTGTGCTGATCCACGCGTGCGACTCGACAGCATGGAGGCGCCTTGAACACCCTTTATAAGAGGGTTTCGACCAGCAGCTCAGAACAACTCACTCCAAGCAATCCTTCTGCGACTAGCTACTAACAACACGATCCCGAAGTGCTGCGATGACCCCCCGACGACCCGGAGCTCCGAATCTTCAGTTATTCATATTGTCGTCGGTATAATTTAATTATTTCTTATTGATTATTGTACTTCACTTGTAATTCTATTCGTGCTATTAGTTGTTGCCCACGGAAAGCGATCAAGGATCGCGGGCCTTCGAGTAGGAGTCGATCTAGGCTCCGAACGAAGTAAATTCCCCTGTGTCTCTGTGTTTGTTTCTTTATTCTGCTGCATGTTTTAACTCCGATAGTTTTACGAATCGAACGAAATAGCCACGAGTACTTTTCACCCCCCCCCCTCTAGCGCTTCTTGATCCAACAATTGGTATCAGAGCGGGGTCGTTTTGAATTGGTGCAACCACCATTCAAAACAATTTTTCGTGGTAGTTTCAAATTTTCGGAGTCAATTAGAATTTATCATTATAGCTATATTCTAATTCTTTTCTCGAATCGGTTTTTGCTCGAAGTTGGTGCAACACCACTCGAGATCGTTCTCTTTTAAAATACTTCCCACACTACTAATCCAGAACCAAGTCCTGGAATTTTCCTGTCGTTTATTTTCTTTATAGTTAATCTAAAATGACCCAACAAGAGGGTTATAGCATTGTCCGTCCCCCGCTCTTCACCGGAGAGGACTTTGGTTACTGGAAGGGCAGAATGGAGAACTTCCTGAAGATCCAGTTCGAGACGTGGATGATCATCAAGACTGGTTTGGATCTGCCAACGGATAAAGACGACAATCCTACACTCTGCGAGGACTGGGAACCTGCATTAATAAAGAAGGTGGAGGAAAATGCCAGAGCAACGTGTACCCTCCAATGCGGACTAACAAAGGAGGAACTAAACCGCGTAGGTCCATTCTCAAGGGCCAAGGAGCTATGGGAGAAGCTGATCGAGCTTCACGAAGGGACCTCTGATACCAAGGTAAGTAAAAGAGATCTTTTACTTAATAAATTATATAATCTGAAAATGCAGGAAGGTGAGATGGCAAGTTCACTGCACGCAAGAATTCAAGACATTCTCAATTCTCTCCATGGAATCGGGCAAAAGATAGAGAATCGGGACATCGTAAGGTACACACTAAACTCGTTTCCGAGGAGCACATTGTGGGGCATCAATGGTAGATGCCTACAAAGTCTCCAAGGATTTATCTTCAATAAAGTTAGATGAATTATTCTGTGAGTTTGAATTACATGAGCAGACTAATGCACAGCCAACCGAGAAGGGAGTTGCTTTGGTTGTAGGTACCAGTCGAACGCGCGAACCGAGATTACGACGAAGAACTGAACCAGAGTCAGAAGAAGAACCCGACTCAGATGATGAAGATGAAGAACTAACAACCGAGCTCATGAATCTTTTGAAGAGACTCTACAAGAAGAAGAAAGGCTTCAACAAGAAGGACCTAAAGAAGGCAATCCAATCCAAGGAGGCCCAACCAAGTTCTAAGGTAAAGTTCGAAGTGATCTGCTACGGGTGCAACCAGAAGGGGCACATCAAGGCCAACTGCCCTAATCAAAAGGATGCAAAGAAGCAAAGAAGCAAAGAAGGAAGAAGGCCTTAAAGGCGACATGGGACGAATCTTCCTCAGAAGACGACGACGACGAACTCGATCAGACGAGTTTACTTGCGCTGATGGCCCAGGACCAGATTGGCGAATCCGAGAGCGAGATCGAGTCGAAGGCTGAGTCCAAGCGAAGCCACAGATCCGTATCTATTTCCGAAGGGCTCGATCCCTCTGTAAGTATCCCTCGACTCAATAACTTAGTCAATTATTTATTGCGAAAATTAGCTAAGTCGAACCTTAGAATTAAGTCACTTCTAAAGGAAGTAGCTGTCCTTAAAGAAGTGATTGACTCCAAATCTTTGACTGAACCAGTTCAGACTGGAAACTCAACTCAAGTTCAAAAACTTGAAGAAGAGAACTCCAGTCTGAAAACTCAAGTCAAGGATTTGGAGAAAACACTAGAATTGTTTTCTTTAGGTTCCAAGAATCTTGACCTAATTCTTGGGACACAAAGAGCCGTTTACAATAGAACTGGTCTAGGATTTAAATCAAAGAAAAAATACAAATCTTATTTATCTCTTGTACAAAAATCAAATTGAAAAACAGTCCAAGCATAGGTCTCCAAGTCCAAATTGATTAATCAAGATGGACTTAGTCAATATTGGATCCCGAAGAATCAAATACCCTACCTCGATAGACCATATCGAGGTTATGATCCAGGGGGAGCAAAAAGAAAAATGATATTAATAAAATGAACTTAATTCAAAATTTAAAATTCAAAATTTGAAAATAAATTAAATTAAAATTCAAAATTCAATTAAAAATTTAAAATTAAATTAAAATTAAAATTTTTGAAATTAAATTAAAATTCAAAATTCAAAATTCAAAATTTAAAATTCAATTAATAATTTGAAATTAAATTAAAATTCAGAATTCAATTTAAATCAAATAAAAAAATATATAGAAGGAGGATCCAGAATATCTGGCACCCCCAACTAAATTACCCGACTGGGTAACCGAACTTAATCTACCCAAATGGGTAAACAAGAGTAGACTACCCGGCAGGATAATTAAGGTTAGATAAAATGGGCTAGGTTTAACTTAACCCACGGTACTGGTGAATTTTTTGGATGATAGTACGTTAGGGAAGCTTGGGCATCACATGTCTAGGAAGATATGGCTTCGACCTGGAGCATTTGGCCAAGTGGAACTGACCGAAGCTACCCTTAAATGGATCCTAACTAGTTAGACCAAGGTTTTGTACTAAGTTCAATGGGTAGGACTATTTGAAAAACCTCGAAGGCATGGTTACTTTAATGATATCCTTGAGACTCATCATAGTCCAGAAGTTTATCCAAAAAATGCCTATTTGTTGAACCCAAAGCTAAACCTGAATCTAATACAAAGTTAAACCAAACCCTAAAATTGAACCATAATTCATCTCACAAAAATAATAGGATTCTCTGATCAAAAATTTAGATCAGGTGAGATGACTAAGGAATATTAATTCAAACTAAATTCGTAATTAATATTATTTTTTTCAAATAAAACTTAATTTCAAAATTATTTGAAAAACCTTTTAAAAATTATATTAAAAATCTTTTAAAAACTTAATTTCAAAATTATTTGAAAAATCTTTTGAAAATCATTTTAAAAATCTTTTAAAAACTTAATTTCAAAATTATTTGAAAAATCTTTTAAAAACTTAATTTCAAAATTCTTTTAAAAATCTTTTAAAATCATTTTAAAAATCTTTTAAAATCATTTTAAAAATCTTTTAAAAACTTAATTTCAAAATCATTTTAAAAATCTTTTAAAAACTTAATTTCAAAATTATTTGAAAAATCTTTTAAAAATTTAACTTCAAAATTATTTGAAAAATCTTTTTTTTTAAAAAATAATCTTTTAAAAACTTAATTTCAAAATCATTTTCAAAATCTTTTAAAAACTTAATTTCAAAATTATTTGAAAAATCTTTTTAAAAAAATATTTTAAAAACTTAATTTCAAAATTATTTTAAAAATCTTTAAAACTTAATTTCAAAATCATTTTAAAAAATCCTTTAAAAACTTAATTTCAAAATCATTTTAAAAAATCCTTTAAAAACTTAATTTCAAAATCATTTTAAAAATATTTTAAAAACTTAATTCAAAATTATTTTAAAAATCTTTTTAAAACTTAATTTCAAAATTATTTTAAAAAAATCTTTTAAACTTAATTTTAAATTATTTTTCAAATTTAAAATAGTTTTTAAATTTAAAATATTTTTCAAATTAAATTAAAAATTATTAACTTAAATTATTTACAAGATCAATCAAACTTAATTTCCAAAATCAGTTAACTTAACCTCATATCACAATTTAAAAAAAAAAAAAAAAGGCACGTAGCGCCTGTTAGAGGCGCCTCCCATACACGGGAGGTGCCCTAAAAAGCGGCGGGAAAACTCCGGCCGCCTGAGACTAAGGCACCTTGGATCATGTCCGAGGCGCCTCCAATGCTTTTATAAGGCGCCTTAAACTCATGTTTAAGGCGCCTTCAATTCTTCATGTTGCAACGAATAGAAGCTTATTCTGTTCGTGTTCTGCCGAAACACAACCCAAAGCTCGTGTGCGATTTCTTCACGATCTAAGGCGCCTTCAACCTGTTCTTCCCCTTCTACACCCCACAATGCCTCCTAGGTAAATTCTAAACACTTCCCAGTCAATTTTTTCATAATCTTTGTGATTATTTTGTCAATTTTTGTGTAAAAACGTTGAAAATAGGAAACGACGTCAAGTCGATCCCAATCCGGCTAGACTCCCATCAGCCGATCTCAGATTCCCAACTGACCAACTTAGGGCTACATTTGCTAACTTTAAATTTAACCCTATCAAACCTAGATACGTAAATAGGCCCTTTTTTAGTCAATTCTGTCACCCATCGGTCCAGATGATAGAATACTATCAGTTGGACAAATTGGTTTATTGTAGTAATGCAATAAATCATAATTTATGTGCACAGTTCTATCACAACCTTGAAAGGGTTGATGATAGAACATACTCCTCTAGAGTTGGTAGCACTGACATTCAGCTTACCCCCACTTTGTTACGTACCGCTTTAGGGCTTAGAGCGTCAGAGTGTACCTTCCTTTGCTATCTCGATAGAGATCTGCCATTTGGCGATCCCTACTCTCATATTACGTTAGACACTATCTATACGTATTTTTTTGGGGGGGAGAGACCACTCGGCTTGACTGAGTTCAGGTCAGTTTCTCTTAGAGTCCAGGACTATGTCATGTATAGCGTCCTGACAGCCTGCATATTGCCGATCTCATCTCAGGATGTCCCGAAGATGCGATCTTCACATTCATTCTTTCTATATGCCTTGAGTCATCGGTTGGACATTGATATAACCTTACACATGTTCCAGAACATCATCTCAGCATCTAGTACAGTCACTTCCCGTATAGTGCATATGCCCTACTGCCATATTTTGACTTCCATCTTTTCGACCATCGAGGGTATAGATGTGACCAGAGGAACAGTTATCCCTTTAACCATATACGACGAACTAGGGTCACGCAGTTGTAGACTAGCCCATGTTGAGGTCAACATTGATGGAGTTCTAGCCTGGACAGGTCGACCACAGCCAGTCGATGCCCCTATCGATCTAGAGGCCGAGGATATACCAGGCGAGGGAGAGGAGTGGGACGACTTCTTAGCCGAGGACTTTTTCTCAGATCCTTCCACCTCTGCTGGACCCTCTACATCTGTCGGTCCTTCGATGTCGGCACCACTTTCTGTCAAAGATAGACTCACTCGGCTCGAGATCCAGTCCTCTCAGATGCGACGAGCTGTACTAGATAGTCATCGCTTCCTTCGATCTATGCGATCCGAGATGGCTGCAGGGTTCGCATCTCTCCGAGGCGAGATACGGCGTCAGGGACAGCCTCAGCTGGCACCCGAGCAGCCTCTAGCCGATCCTCCAGCTGACAATCCACCTACTTGACTCTATCTTTTTAGATTGTCTGGATATGTCATTCACTTTTTGGATCTAGATATTTCACTCACCTTTTGGTTGTATCTTGGAGTTGATTATCTTATGTTTAGCTGACTTATGCTTTAATTCAGTACTTATTTGTCATTTTTTTTGGAGTATAATTTCAAAACCACTTTTAAATTGTTCTTAAATATTCTAGGAAAAATAATAATTTTAAAAATCCCATTTTCCTAGATTTTCAAAATATGGAATTAGCTTAGGCTCTACCCTAGAAATCCTGTTCCCCTAGATCTAAGACAGAGCATCTCACAAGCACCTAGGTATACCTTGCTTGTGTTTGAAAAACATAGAATGGTGTGAGATGCATAGGGTACAGCCTGGACTCAAGAATGCTTATTTCTGTGCATCAATATGAGTCTGGGCATTAAATACTTTATTAACAGCAATCAAGTCAAGCCTTCCAGCCTTAGTCAAATCTAACTGGACTAAATGACTTAACTTGACTAACCAGGTGAAAGCTGCTGCCCTCTAGGCAATCAGCAAGTAGCTAAAGGTTTGACAGTTGGTGAAGGAAATAGAAATATTAAGCTTAAGCATGCTTGTACTTTAGGGCTCTGATACCTGATCAAAACAAATTAATAAGTTAACAACTATTTAACTTGACTCATGCTTGAACTTAAGGACCAACTGAATAAATAACCTAAACTTTTAGCTGCTCCCTCTGCGTCCTAAAAATTAACAAGTTCTTACTCCTAATTTTTTCAAAAATAAATATTATTTTATTCAAATTAAGCTAAGTATCATTTCACTTAAGTTGTATTTTCAAAATTCAATGTTTGCAAAAGGTTTAGCTAACTGACTCATATAGCAACCCTCAAACTTAACTATCTTTATGAATTAAAAGCAACTTAGCTAAGTTACCTATTAGATTAATTATATACTTAGCTAAAAGTATTAAAAGCATATTTAATTTCTTTACTTGCAAAAGTTAACTCATGACTTTCAAAAAAATTTTTGCTAAGTAAAAAGAAACTTCAAAATGATTTGCAACCTTTTTTAAATTAAGAGAAAAATATTTCTTTTTAAAGTCCTCTTTCTCCCTTAACTAACATTTTTTCAGTAAAACTTAATTATAAGCTAAGTAATACATAAGTTTTTTTTTCAAAGACTAAATCTATTTTTTTCTAGAAACTTAAAACTTGCTGTCAACTGGCTTATATTTTGGGAAATGGCAAAGGGGAGAGTAGGAAATTCAAAAGTAAAACTAGCTTATTTTTTGATAAACAGCAAAGGGGGAGAGTAGAAAATTCAAAAAGTAAAAAGGAAATTCAAAAAGTAAAAATCTATCTAATTTAAAGGTAAAAGAAAGCCCTGTATTAAGGGGGAGCTTCACAAAGTTTAAGTGTTAGCTTAAGTTATGCTTTTATTTGAATTTATGTACTTAAGCTGGCTCACTTAAACCTTTTGATATATTTTTGCATTTGTTTTAACTTAACTTTGAATTTGGGTTGCCATAATCAAAAAGGGGGAGATTGTTGGTACGGGAAGCATCCGACGATAGAACCTGAGTTTTGATAATGGCAAAGGATTCAAAGTTAAGGTGTGTTGTGATCTAACGTGCTTGACTAAGTGTTTCAGGAAAGTCCTAACTGTGGTTAGGCAGGTGAAAACCCTAGGGGGTGGTAACCCTATGCGGAAAGTCTTGGTGGGTCGAGTGCTTCAGGCAAAAGTCCTAGGGGGGGGGGGGGGGGGGGTAACCCTAGGTGGAAAGTCCTGGTGTCGCGAACGAGGTGAAAGACTGGACCAGCCGGGAAGCGGAAGTCCAGCAGAAAGTCCGAAAGCATCGAGCACTGAGCAAAATTCCAGTCGATCTAGAGGATCGCGCTGGCATCAGGTAAATCTCTTGAGTGGAGTAGGTGAGGACGCGTTCCCCATAGAGGGAACAGTAGGCGTCGGGTCGACCTAGGGTTTCCGGTTGGAAATTCGAAGTCAGACCCGGATAGTCCGGAGACTGTCATTATATTCTGTTATCATATTTACTGTTGTTTTGTGCTAACTTTATTTTGCAGGGTATGTGTTTGGGACTAATACTTTTGCAGGACCAAAGAAGCACAAGTTAACCTCGGATGAACAGTGTCCGAGGCGCCTCCATGGAGCTTGGAGGCGCCTCGGGTGCGAGCCAGGAAAAGCTAGCGCAGCAGACTGGAGGCGCCTTGAATGAAGCTCAAGGCGCCTTGGACCGAAGGCTGAAGGCGCCTTGGAGAGGCTGAAGGCGCCTTGAACCAGATAGAGTTCGACCAGGTTTGTGTTGATCCACACGTGCGACTCGGCAGCATGGAAGCACCTTGAATGGCTTTCAAGGCGCCTTGAACACCCTTTATAAGAGGGTTTCGACTAGCAACTCAGAACAACTCACTCCAAGCAATCCTTCTGCGACTAGCTACTAACGACACGATCCCAAAGTGCTGCGACGACCCCCCAACGACCCAGAGCTCCGAATCTTCAGTTATTCATATTGTCGTCGGTATAATTTAATTATTTCTTATTGATTATTGTACTTCACTTGTAATTCTATTCGAGCTATTAGTAGTTTCCCACGGAAAGCGATCAAGGATCGCGGGCCTTCGAGTAGGAGTCGATCTAGGCTCCGAACGAAGTAAATTCCCCTGTTTGTGTTTGTTTCTTTATTCCACTGCATGTTTTAACTCCGATAGTTTTATGAATCGAACGAAATAGCCATGAGCACTATTCACCCCCCCCTCTAGCGCTTCTCGATCCAACAGCTACATCATTGTGTGGCACCTCATGAGGAAGACCAAGAGCCATGACCCTTGGTATTACATGGACGTATAAAACCTCTAATAAGTGGCCGGCCAAATAAAATGAAGAATAAGTGTGTGCTTATTCAAGGTCTCTTCTTCTTCCTCTATTTCTTTTCTCTCCTTCTCCTCCATTGCCGAGACCTCTCAAGAGTGCTAGCACACTCTAAGTGGTTCTCTCCACCTTTTGTCCGTGTGGATACGTGTAGAGGAGTGTACACTTGACATTTTACGAGATCCGGCAACTATTTGGACGAGCGGGATAAGCGAAGGGTATTGCTACAAGGGTAATACTTCCTTTTCATGTAGATCTAAGGTAGATCTAGTGTAGACAAACATGTACATGAATATTTTATTTATCTATCTTCGCACGGATCTGTAGCTAGCTTCGAGGTTTTCGTAACTTAAAAAGTGGTTTTTGCGGCTCAAAGGTCTAACATACAGGACATCATGTAGAAACAAAACACTACCACCATGAAGGTTGAGTTTGCAAGTGTCGACTCCTTTGACTTCAACTCTTGCATTATTTTCTATATAGATCCATTTGTTGTCAGTTGATACTCGACGGTACTCTACAAATGTAACTCGCTCCCAAGCTACATGATTGATTGCTCCCGAATCTATAATCCACAAAGGATAAGAATCAGCTAACAACATTGAGCTAGCAACAAAATGCTCAGGAAAAGAAGACACACATGGATATGCCTTTTTCGGCTCAGTGCACTTCTAAACGAAGTGACCCTTCTTGCCACAGTTAAAACAAGTCAACTTATTTTTAGGTTTCTTTCCTATCTTCTTGATGGGGCCCTGTCCCACAGTAACAACTTCCTTCTTCTTTCCTTTCCCTTTCTTGAACCACTTCTTTTTCATGGACCCAGATGGTCCAACAGAATCGACAGCCACATAGGCTAGTCTAGAAATCCTTGCGGATTCAACTCTCTTTACCTCCAATTCTACATGACGTGAGACGTTAGTGAAAGTCTTGATACTCTCACTATAAGTTAGGGTCTGCTTCATGGTCTCCCAAGAATCTAGAAGGGAACAAATAACTGCTTGAACCTGTTGTTCATCGGTCAACTCATGACTAGCAGTTGTAAGATCTTGAATCATGTTTGACATCTCCCTGAGGTGTTTAACGATTGATACATTTGGACGCTTCTTGTAGCTGTCAAACTTGATCGTCAGCTGTCGAAGCTTGCTCAGACTTACTCCACTGTATTTGTCTTTAAGGGCTACCCAGACTACATGAGTCGAAAGATACAACTCATACTTAAAAGCTAGGTCGTCTACTATTGAACTAATCAGTATGCCCTTTGCAATGGAGTCCTTTTTTCTTTCATGTCTTATAGGCATCAAGATCTCGTTTGTGTTGTATAGTAGGACTATCTACAGGTTCTACCATAACCTGATTTACAGCCTCTAGAACTTCTTGTTCCTCAAGTACATACTATATCCTGAGGTGTCAGATCTTATAATTATTCCCATTAAGTTTTTCACCCTTGTTGAGTTCAGCTATAATATTTTTGGTTGCCATAATCTTTCATAAATAAATACATTATTTAGTATTCAATGTAATTCATATGTATACAATTTATGATTGACTCAATAATAATTTGAGTTGGTTTACAAAATCAAGTGATAACTACATTTCACTCATCATTCGTATGACCAATCAAATCAATATTAATCAATACTATTACACACATCCCAACTAATGAACTAATCATTATATATTATACTCATAATGAACTAATCAAAGAGTATCATGTATCATGAAGAGTAAACAGCATAAACAAACATATGAATGTACATATTATTAACATAAATATGTTGCATATTGTTAACATATAATAAACTAACATGAACAAAATAGACTAATATTGTTCATACATAATGATAATAATAATAACATAACTTTAATAAACTAGATAGGCTATCACCACTCCCACTAGAACAGATACTAGTGCAGTGGCCAACATAATCCTTTCATCCTATACTCATTTGGGGTAATCACAGATGAGACAGCTTTAGGATTCTGCATCGAATCCACAATCAGATTCTCTTCTGGATCTTTCTCGATCATTTTCGGGTCCTCTTCAAACTCTTCAGGATCCTCTTCAGCATATGGTGAAGTAGTTCCTCACACAATCTTGAATATGTGATGCGTCCTTCGTGATGCCCCCGTATATAGTCTGGTATGATCTTAGGATTCTCTGGCAATGAACGCATACCGTCCAGGACTGGAAACTCTTCTCGCTTAAGTTTCTAAAATAGGTCATCAAGTTATCCAACGTGTCCATCGACTCCATAAGCAGAGTTATACTCTATCTCCTGAATTTCATCCTTGAGTTGGTTCCGCCACACTTCGCGATGAGCCAATGTGGTAATCGTTGATGCCATCTGAAAAATTGAAATTAAATAAGTCAGTGCAAAATAGACTAACCAGTATAAAACTGGCTTAATTCAATTTATACAAGCACAATACCAACATAATAAATTAAGAAAAATAAATTTTCTTGATTTTCAGGAGCCTAAGTCGACTGACTCATTTGACCGGTGGATCGAGAATTTAGATCCTAACCTTGGTCCATTATACTCAATTAGAACTGATATAATTGGACAAGGATCTGTTGTACCTATGTTATGTTAGTTTACAATCTAAGTCTATTTCAATCAATTTCAAACTTATTGATCAAACTCAAGTCCGTTTAATCAAACTAATGCTCATTGGTTTAAGTTTGACCTATTAGAATAAATCTAATCTAATTGATTAAATTAGACCTAATAGAATAAATCTGATTATTTAATTATATTTGATCCAAGCTTAATTAATTAATCCAAATTAACTCTGATTTGTATTAATCTAGTTAGGCTAAATTAACTAATGAACTTAAATTAGATCCAGATATAATTTAATGAACCCATTTGATCAATAGTGATCGGTTCATACGAGAGACCGTATGCCTCGATATAAATGCATGCAAAAGAAAATTTATGCAATTGAAACATATGACATCTGATCCTGTCCGAAAGCTGAGTCGGATGGAGGCTGGTCGTGGTGGCCTGGTTGTTGACGGAAAGTCGTGGGCGATTCGGCTCCCACGGGCGGCTGACGGTACTGCAGGACCCTGCACACACTCAGACGATCTCCCTCCCTCACGTTAGAGACCAGAACCCAGGGAAAAAGTCCCCGGATCAGGCCCTCCGATGCTCAAGTCAGGTCCTTTTTCCCCAGAAAAAGCAGAGAGACTGAAAATGAAAAGTTGTGGAAAAAAAATGACGAGAGAGCGCGTACCCGCGTACGAGGAATCTCTTCCTTTTTATGCACCCGCCTTGCTTCCAGAACCTGCAACCCTGTCAGAAAACGTTAGACGCTGGGCTTTGTCGTATATCCCCGACACCTGTCGTGCTGCTATTGGTCGTGAAGGCATCTTCTTGTTTAGGAACCTCCGCCTTTACACAGGGGTTTTGTCTCATAGTGAAGGACATCTGTCAGGCTGCTATTGGTTATGAGAGCATCTTTTCGCTTAGGAACCTCCGCCTTCGCACATCTCACTGGTATGCAATGATTACCCTTGACGGACAGTTGTGATCCTCCGACTCCTACACAGCTTAGCTCATCCTATTTATCGCGGTCTGCATCTACCTCACACCCTCGACCAGATCCCGCCTCTAAGCGTTACCTGCCAGTCGGGCTGACTCCGACCAGCTCTGCTGCTTCCGACCTGTGAGTCGTGACTTGCACTTCCGGGCCTTCGAATCGCAGGCCTGTAAATCGGGCTGCCTCTACCCAGCTCTGCCGCTCCTGACCCATGAGTACTCGCTGGCCCTCGACCGTAAGCCCGTAGATCGGGCCGTCTTTGCACAGCTTTGACGCTTCCGATCTATGCTTCTGGGCCTTCAAATCATAGGCCTGTAAATCGGGCTGCCTCTACCCAGCTCTGCCGCTCCTGACCCATGAGTACTTGCTGGCCCTCGACCGTAAGCCCGTAGATCGGGCTGTCTTTGCACTGCTCTGACACTTCCGATCTATGATTTGTGACTTGCGCCTCCGGGCCTTCAAATCGCAGGCCTGTAAATCGGGCTGCCTCTACCCAGCTCTGCCACTCCTGACCTATACTCGGTGTTCCGCCTGTCGTCTCCCCTTGTCGTTTCACTACTTTGCCTCCTTGATCAACAAGTCTGTCTGGCCTCTGACTACCCCACATGCTTGCCTCTGACTGCCTAGTCAGCCTGACTATTGACTGCTGAATCACCCCGACTATTGACCGCCACGTCCTCTTGACTTTTGACCGCTATATGGCCTTGACCTTTCTCACCCTTTCCTCTTGGGCCCCCCCATTGCCAACCGTATCACAAGCCTCCCTCACAAGTCTAGTCGAAGGAGGACGAAAGTCTAACTGACTAGACCTCAGCACATCTCTAAGATCTCAGCATATCTTTGTGACCTCAGCCTATCTCTGTGTCTCTACCTCAGCATATCTCTGCGCGCTCTGCTTCCTGCCTCACGCATCAACCTTTGTGTCGCGTCGCTTGGGATACCATGCCTCCTTAATTGCTTCGCCAGTCGCTTGGGGTATCGTGCCCCCCTTAATTGCATCGTCAGTCGCTTGGGGTACCGTGCCCACGTAGTTGCTTTGACTTGGCCACTCATCCTCTTTATAAAGAGCCTTACGGTCACTTCTTTATTCTATCCTTCTTCTGTCATGCCTTCCCACTTTCTTTTGCTAACCCGTGTTCCACCAGCTTTTTTCCCACGCGATGCGTTCTCCTCCTTCTGAGGAGGTTGATCAACCACCCTCCCAAGTGATGATAAATCAACTCACCTCGCTACTTGCCGCGAGGGAACGCGAACTAGAGCACGTGTCCCAGGATCGTGCTCGCCAGACGGCCGCCCTGCATTCCATGGAAGCTCAGTATCGTCTTGCAAAGTATTGTGTGCATGCGGAGAAGGCGAGGAAAGAGGAATGCCAGGCTAGCCTGCAGCGCCAACTCAGCCTTCAGGAACGCTTGAAACAAGAGCATGAGATGGAGCTATCTCTCCTCTATGCGTATCTCGACGACAAGCAAGACACGATCGCCCGGCAACAAACAGTCATCGACTCCCTACACGCGCAGCTGGCTCGAGCCTTGAACGCCCCGGAGGCTCCTGAGTCCCCAGACATTTCTTCACACGGCAGTGCTCATTCTCCATGACCAATCCTTTCCCCGAGTTAAAACTAGCTCGGGCCATAGTTGTCTCAGTGGCTCCTTTGCCGCAAAATGTTCCCTCTTGTAGCCTTAGCTGTATCGCCCGCTTATTGAACTGTGCTGCTGTACTTGTATATCTGTCCTTGTCCGACGTAGTCTTTCCTGCTCAAATTTCATCTAGCAAGCATTTTTAGAAACTGGCCCGTATGTAAGAGCCAAGAGTCGCATCATGATTCCTTTTCATGTATGAATTTTGGATAATAAAACCAACATACTGCTTGAGAATTAAAACTGCAATGAACGTGCAAAATCTGATTTCGCAGTTTAATAGTGATGCTTTAGAGGTAGGGTAGATGGCCTCCCGCATTCCGTGCCTTGCATATTTGCTGCATATTTGCAATTTGCATAAAGGAGCTGAAATAAAGCCAGACGTGGCTAACCTGATTATTTGAAAACGCTCCGCTCAATGTGAGGCATATCCCGCTGAAAGGCAGTTAGGCGTGGGCGCCGAGTTCACTTATGATTTTCGCAGGGGAGTTGATTTTTGATTCCCACATGGGGCCGACCTGAAAGGTCGTTGGGCATGAGGACAGAGCTCACTTTTGATTCTCGCATGGGAGCCGACCTGAAAGGTCGTTGGTCGTGAGAACAAGGCTCACTTATAACTCGCACTAGGGTGAGAGTCTGGGACTACCGACCTAAAAGGTCGTTGGGCGTGAGCACAGGGCTCACTTATAATTCTCGCATGGGAGCCGACCTGAAAGGTCGTTGGGCGTGAGAACAGAGCTCACTTATAACTCGTACTGGGGCGAGAGTCTGGGACTACCGACCTAAAAGGTCGTTGGGCGTGAGCACAGGGCTCACTTATAATTCTCGCATGGGAGCCGACCTGAAAGGTCGTTGGGCGTGAGAACAGAGCTCACTTATAACTCGCACTGGGGCGAGAGTCTGGGACTATCGACCTAAAAGGTCGGAGGGCATGTGCACAGGGCTCACTTATAATTCTCGCATGGGAGCCGACCTGAAAGGTCGTTGGGCGTGAGAACAGAGCTCACTTATAACTCGCACTGGGGCGAGAGTCTGGGACTATCGACCTAAAAGGTCGTTGGGCGTGAGCACAGGGCTCACTTATAATTCTCGCATGGGATCCGACCTGAAAGGTCGTTGGGCGTGAGAACAGAGCTCACTTATAACTCGCACTAGGGCAAGAGTCTGGGACTACCGACCTAAAAGGTCGTTGGGCGTGAGCACAGGGCTCACTTATAATTCTCGCATGGGAGCCGACCTGAAAGGTCGTTGGGCGTGAGAACAGAGCTCACTTATAACTTGCACTGGGGCGAGAGTCTGGGGTACTCCGGTCCGAGACCGGTGGCGATGGCGCTGGTCTGAGACCAGTAATGATACTCCGGTCCGAGACCGGTGGCGATGGCGCTGGTCTGAGACCAGCAATGATACTTCAAACGGCGGAGGCATAGACGCATTGCTCTTCTCCGCCTTTATCCGTCTCACCTATACCGACCTCATTGCTGTGGTTGATCTGGTCGTTATTGCTAGCTTTGGGCTTACTCATTCGCGTCGTGTTTCTCCCTGCAATTGTATTATGCATGATATAGAATTAAGAATAGAGAAGGGAGCGTAAAAACCTTACTCAACCCTTGGGCCACAGTGCCCTCGCAGCTTATGATGACCCCGCGGTTCTCGCGATGCGCCTGGTTAGCTGACCGGATCAGGGGCTGTCTACGCAGAGCTATTTGCCCGGATGGTCCGAGCAAGCAACACTCCCACAGGCCCGCTTGATACTCCTCTGATCTGACATTCACTTCAGCTGACCTGCCTTGCCTCATTCGCGACCCTTTTGAATTGTCTGGCTTCTGTAGCTTTATGAAACTTCCCACCTAGCCTCGGGCCTTTCGAGGAGAAATGCATCTTTTGTAGGCCACGCCCCTTCATGATTGTCTTGCCATGTCAATCCTTAATGCGCTTCTTCTCGGGGTGACACCTGTCCGATGCCTTTACTACTCACGCCTCCTGACGCCAGCTTCTGACCCCTTTTTGCACCCTTCGGCGCTTACTTCCTATCAGACGGCGCTGGGGTGTGTTACCCAAAAAGATACTTGGCTCGACTCTCGATGTGTCCTAGGAATGAATGGGCTTTATAAACCCTAAGAGCAGTCTGCCGTCTTCACTTTGACGCTTCGCTATCCTCTTCCTCTCGTTCGTGACCATCTCTGGTAGTGCAGCTTCTCGTCCTCCTGCTTGCGCCCGAAGCTTCTCGCCTTCCTGTTTGCGCCTGACCTGTGACCCCTCTTGTCTTCAACCTCCTCACTTGCTTACTCCTCGTAGTCATGGATGGTAAGGAACTCTTCTGGTATTCAGGGTTATATCTCTGATTTAGACCATCACGGTCTGTCTTTACTGCAATCCAACTTGGGGCTAGGCGCCGCATATGAGTTTCGACTTCCCTCGCCCAATGAACATCCCTCTTCTCCTCTCGAAGGGTTTATCAATGTCTTTAGGGATCAAATCTTAGGCGGTCTTTGCTTTCCTTTACATCCTTTTTTCTCCGAGTTGAGTCAGTATTGTGGTATTGGTATCTCTCAGTTCGCCCCGAATGTATTCCGAGCCGTCTGCGGAACCATCATCCTGTGCCGCATTTATCACATTCCCTTGACCGCTCGATTATTCCATCATTTCTATTCCTTCCGGCGAGCCGAGGCGGGGGTATTCAACGTTCAGGCCAAGCCGGGCCATAAGTTTTTTGATGACCTACCTTCTTCCAATAAAGGCTGGAGATCTCGCTTTTTCTTCCTCAAGCCCCCCGTCCCCTTAGCTGGGCCTTCCCAATGGCGTCCTATCCTTGCTTCAGACTACCCTTCGCACGCTCATGAGCCTGCCTGCTCCGCAGTTGTGGCCAAGCTGAGCGGTGTCGTTGTTCACTTGTCTGTATTGATGCTAGAAGGCATTCTGTATGCTTTTGGTCTTAGTCCTGTCTCCACAGAAATCGGAGCTCCTTTTGGTAAGTTGTTACTTTTTATATGCCTCTCTTCGCTAACTGAGGTGCTTTTTCCTCTTATTCTTGTAGTGGCTGCCATCCTCCGCTCTTTTGCCAGTCAGGAGACACCCTCGGTGGTCGTTCTGCAAGCTCTGAATGAGGAGCTAACACAAGGTCTATCTTCCGACCTCGCTGCTTCCGCCGGTCCACAGCCTTCGGGACCCCAACCCTCAGAGACGGTAGCCGCCTCGGCGCTTATTGAGCCACCTGCCCCCAGCCCTGCAGATTCAGCCCTACCCTGCATCTCTGATCAACCTGTGTCTGAGCCCTCTCCAGCAGGACAAGTGCCCTCGCTCCCTCCTACTATGAAGCTGCGCCTTACACGCAAGGGCAAGAGAGCGGCCCCGGTCACCGCAACTTCTCCTCCACCTCCTCGCTGTCAACGGGTATTGAGTATCTCCTCCCCCTCTAGGTCCTCGGATACGAGCTCGACCCAGGAGACAAGCTTGGCCCGGGAGAAGGCATCTGATCTGGAAATGGCAGACCCGTCATTGGCCCTGACAGCTCCGGTACCAATCCAGAGTGTATTACCTGCCCCGCCTTCTTCCTCTGGCGATCAGCCCCCGGACTCGATGATTCCCCCAGCCTCTCCTCTTCTTGCGCCTATGAGCTCAGCCATGCCGACTCTGAACCTGCCTTCTGCAGACCTAGCTTTCGAGGCTTCCTGGAGACTTCCTTCAGAGATCGACCCGGCTTACCCGCCCGCTACCGACCTATCTTCTATCTTCGGTAGGGTCGATTTCTATAGGGACTTGGCCACCACCTGGCAATCAGCCAACCGCCAATTCTGGGAGAGCAGTTCCCCTTTGGAGGGGTTTGATCAAATTGCTCATTCCTTGGTAGCGGTAAGCTCTTCTTCTCCCTCTTCTGGGAATTCATATGCTTCTATAACCCCCTTTCCCTTCCTATGGCCACCTGCAAACCTGTTCCGCGAGTCTGAGTGTCGTTCAGCGAGCGGCCGAGCTTCAGCGAGAGAACGCGGTGCTCAAGGCACATCTTCAGGAACTAGAGCCCCCTACGGCTTCCTCAGCTCCTCCTGAGCCTTCTCTTGGAAGCTTAGATGCTTATCTGTGTGCCGCCGGGGAATCTGCGGCCTCTGCTCGAGCCATTTCCCATGCCGCCTTCGATAAACTTCAGAAGTTGGAGGCAGCTTTAAAGACAAGTGAGTCTTCCTTGGCTTCTGAAGCGGATCGTCATCAAGCGGCAGTTTCTGAGCTGAAAGACAAAGAGGCAGAGCTGCTCTCCCAATCGGCGGATTTGTGTTTGCTACGGCAAAGTTGGGAGCTCCTGCAAATGGGGTTGGCCGATGCCCAGGCCCTGGCTAGTGCTGCCGCTAGCTGGGAGGCAACCATGCGGACTCAGTGGGAAGCTTGCCAAGCCACTCTCCAATCCTTGCAAGCGGAGTTATCGAAGGCCCAGGGAGCAGTGTCTCAGGGCCAGAGCGATTTATCCGTGGCCCGCGCCGAGGTTGCCGAGAACAAGAACAGCTTGGAAGCGTACCGAGCTGGCGAATCAGAGCGGCTGAAGGCGTACAGACTGGCCTATGTCCACTCTTCCTTCTTCTCCAAAAACTGGGACGCTGGATGGTCTTGTTGCTGTGTCATGGGGCCGCTAGTGGGGTTAGACAGGCCTTCGAGCAAGGTTTTCTACGCTCGACACCTCCTGCCACCTTTTTGGACATAGCTCGCCTATCCAGGGAATTGCCGCAGGAAACTTTCCCCTCATTCAAAGCGGATGATGGACTTTTCCTCTTGGAGGCTCCTCCCCCTGCGGCCGATCCGACTCCCGTGGATATTTCTGCCCAGGCCCTTCCTGCTGCTGCTCCTGAAACGTCCGTTGATCCTGCGTCTTCCGCCATAGTGCTGGCTGATCCCCTGCTCCTTCTGTCGGCCTCTATTGATCCTGCGCCCTCTTATTCAGATGTTGTGTAGTCGGAACCATGTTGTAATGTTTACCTTTTATGTGTTGATGCTGAACCTTCCCTGATTGTACTTATGCGTATGGTCGTATTGAACTTTGGATGCCTGTACTTATCTTCCCTTATATCCGGATAATTGTATCGCTTCCCCTTCATGCATCCTTGACTTGTTTCTTTTCTTAGTAGGTCGTCCGTGGCTTTGGTTGATCTCTGCTAATCTGCTCGCCTTTGCTTATTTTGCTCGTTTTGTTCGGCTACGTCGCTCTTCCTCCGACAGTTGCCTTTATACTTAGCCCGGCCAGAGCCAGACTTTACCTTGCATGTCCCTGAAGCCTGCTGATCTGCTCTACCCATCTTCCTAACGGCTCCTCCGTACACTTTTGTCCTTGTTGGAGCGACCACCTTAGGAGGCGCTTCGTATCTCGAGCCCCTGCCTTTCCTATAATGCCCCCTGGTTATACTTCCGAGGATCATCACAAGGCATTTCCTGTCTATTTCCGCCCCTGCATCAACCGTCCGTTGTCAACTTACGAAAATGTCCTTCCTCCGCCATACCTATAAGTATCTTCTTCCTCTCTCTCTTCTGTTATGATTCGCCATCACCACGGAGCACTCAAATGCTGCCGCCGCCGACTGACTTTTTCCG
This sequence comes from Zingiber officinale, assembly GCF_018446385.1. Taxonomy (NCBI): domain Eukaryota; kingdom Viridiplantae; phylum Streptophyta; class Magnoliopsida; order Zingiberales; family Zingiberaceae; genus Zingiber; species Zingiber officinale. Next base: position 29,937,261 of record NC_055991.1, on the reverse strand, counting down.
AGACTGCGCCGCGCTCCTTCCTTTTTTTCAAGTCGCCTCTTTTCGTTTGTTCTTTCTACCTCCTGAGATAATCTCTCTCGCAATGGCCTCTCCTTCTTGGATCTCCTTCTTGGCGGAGCATTTCCCAGGCGCTTCGACTTTTGCCGAGTTGGATTGGGATGACCTACGGTATACTTACGAAATCCCTACTAGCTTTCGCCCCATCATCCACTGGTGTGAACTTGTACTTCGATCCTCCGCCTGGTTCTTGTACTTTCTTCACTGAGCAATTTGTATCTGGCCTTCGTCTACCCCCGCATCCTTTTCTGTCTGGAGTGTGCCGCTACTTTAAGATCCCCTTAGGTCAGCTAACTCCCAACTCCATAAAGATTTTATGCGGCTTTGTAATACTCTGCGAAGTTTGCCAAGTTTCTTGGTCCGCTCCCCTCTTTCACTGCTTCTTTGCTCTTGCTCGGCACGCCGATGGTCTCTTTTACTTCCAAGCTCGCAGTCATACTGCTTTCTTCTCTCCTCTTCCTCCTCCTAGTGCTAACTGGAGGAAAAAATTCTTTTTTCTCCGGTTTCCCAAAGAAATAGGCTGGCCTATGCACTGGCAGTCTGAGCTACCTCTAACTCCGGCGCTGGACGAATTCCACATGGACTTCTCCTATGCTACGGCTGCAATCCAGATGGAGGATTGGCGCTTGAATTTGACAAGACTGATATCTGAAGACCTACTTTCCTTTTTCCGGCTGAGCCCCGCTTCCTCTGAAACACCGCGCTCCTTAGGTAAGTTCAGGCTGAGCCCCCCTCCCCCGTTTTCGACCATTTTCTTTGTGAGAATGACCTTTCGTATTGGTGCCTATAGCGGAGGTACTGCATCGCGCCTCAGAGGTTCTGCCTTTGCCCCTCGATGATCTGGAAATAATGCGACGCGGTCGGGTGATCTTGGATAGGAGGCTACTCCCTCATCTTGGATCCTCCTCATTTGAGGCAATGACTCAGCCTACTTCCAGCTCCGCTTTACACAATACTTCTCCTTCACCTGCTGCCCCGAGCTGAGGTCGGGGTCTCGATCAAGCCGACCGTCCGGCCAGACGCGTGTTCCGAGGAGCCTCTCGGGCCTCTAGACGTGGTCGCGTGGCACTCCATCGCACAGGTCAAAGCTCATCCGGTCGGGGCGCCACAGACGGGGGTGCTGCAGCCTCTTCACAGGGTCAGCCTTGCTCTGACAATTCTGATTCTGACAACCAGCCCCTGCTTCGCCGACGGCGTCAGAGACTAGGTCTGACTTCACAAACGCTTGATCCTGTTCCTTTTACTACCCAATTGCCCCCGCTGCCGCCGTGGCTGGCTCTGACACCATTCCCCTCGTCATTCTTGCTTTTTCTATCTGGCAGCCTCCCCCAGCCCTTACAGGGGAAGACCAGCTGCATTTCGCTCTGCCCCCACTCCTGCTGAGGAAGACAGCCCAGGCGATCGTCATGACCCCGTGCCAACTGAGCCCGTTCCCGAGCCACCTCCTGCTCCTCCTGGTGCTGACACAGGCCCTTCTCAACCTTCTTCCTCTAGCTACGCGACATGACGTCCCCACGAGCCTTCTGATAATGAAAGGCTGTCTTGGCAGCTTGTGGGCAGAGAGCATGAGTCAAATGGATAGCGCGCCGCCATTAGCCCAGATGGATAGGTTCTCGAAGTCTTGGGCTAAAGTAAGTTCTCTTCACCCTACACTTGGTATTAGTTTGTCTTAACTGAGGGTCATATCTTCCATCCAGACTCATGCAGAATCTTTGGTGCTGAACCAATCCTTCCACGCCCTCCATCACGAAAGCAAAGAACTCCGAGAGAGAGTCTCTGAATTAGAGCTGCAGCTAAATGACCCCGCCCAAGCTAGTTATGCATTGTGGGCAGAAATCCAAGCCCTGACCAATCAGACCAACAGGCAGAAAAGTTCCCTGGTGTAGGTCAAAGATAAACTCCGGGCTATGAGGGAGGAAAGAGCCGTCTCTGAGGCGGGGTATCAGCAACAACTGGCCCATCAAGCTCAGGAAATACAGTCCAAGGATACCCTTCTGCAGGAGAGGAACAAGAAATTGGAGGTTCAGGCAGCTCAACTGGAAACTCAAGCAGCTGAACTGAGGGCTCTGAAAGCGGAACTATCCCAGTCCGGAGCGGCTTTGACGGGAGTTTCCACCGCCCTAGCGATCTATCGGGAAGGAGAGAGTGATCGTTGCCTTCAAAGTCGAATATTGTATCTGAGCTCTCCTGAGTTTTTATCCCAGGCCGGGGCACGCTTTTCCGCCACCGTACCCTACACGGCGGCTGGAGTTATTCGGCAACTTCACGCACAGAACTTCCTGAGCTCTATCCCTTCCGCAGACTTTTTGGATCAAGACAAAATCATTCAAGGCTTTCCGGATGAAATTTTTGCTCCTTTCAAATGATCTGTACCAACCGCTTAAACTGTGGAATTTTTACATGTACATATGCGTTTTTGGAGTTTTACCTGACTATTCTACTGTCTCCAGGCCCCTCGCCTGACCCGGCTTACACCAATAGAGTCAGCCCCCTTAAACTCGATAGGGCCGCAGGTAGTTAGCACTCCAAGGTCGGTCTAGATTCCTTCCTTGAGCATCCTGCAAATAATAGGCCCCTGATGCCAGTTTTTTGATGACTTTGTATGGTCCGTCCCATTGTGGCGCCAACTTTGTCACTTCCCCTAAGGGCTTCACCTACTTCCAGACTAGGTCTCCTTCTCCGAAGAAACGAGGGATCACCCTTCTGTTATAGTTCTGTCTCATCCTCTGTCTATAGGCTTCCAGCCTGGCGGCTGTTTGCTCGCGAATTTCGCTGATGAAATTCAGTTCGGCCAGCCGTCGCTCTGTGTTCTCTTGATCGTACATCATTCTTCTCACGGACGGTATCCCGACATCCAGAGGTACTACTGCTTCATTACCATACACCAAATGGAAGGGTGTCAGACCTGTATTTTCTCGGGATGTCGTACGATAGGCCCATAAAATGCTCGGCAGCTCGTCCACCCAACTGCCTCCCATGTGATCCAGCTTGACCTTGAGCCCTCGCACTATTTCTCGATTGACCACCTCTGTCTGACCATTGCTCTGAGGATGCGCCACCGAAGTAAAGGCCTGAGTTATGCCGAACCCCTTGCACCAATTCCGTATCTTGCGTCCTTGAAATTGTCTGTCGTTGTCCGACACTAACTTATGAGGTAAGCCAAATTTGCAAAAAAATATTCTTCCACAAGAACTGGATCACCGCATCTTCGGTAATTCTGGCCAGAGCTTCCGCCTCTACCCACTTGGAGAAGTAGTCTACTGCTACCAACAAGAAACGTCTTTGCCCTGTAGCCATCGGGAAAGGTCCTACGATATCCATACCCCATTGGTCAAACGGACAAGACACTATAGAAGTTCTTAGCAGCTCTGTGGGTCGGTGTGTCAGGTTCTGATACTTCTGTCACGACAAACAAGTATTCACTAGCTTCTGTGCGTCCTTCTGCAGGGTAGGCCAGAAATACCCGGCCAATAGTACTTTCCGGGCCAGCGTTCTTCCACCTGCGTGATTGCCACAACACCCCAAATGTATCTCTCGCAAGGCCTGATCTGCTTCTTCTGTATTCAAGCACTTGAGCAGAGGTCGGGAGAAAGACCTTTTGTACAATTGATCTCCGATCATAACATAAGAATGGGCCTGTCTCCTGAGCATACGCGCCTCTTCTGAGTTGGTGGGTACAATTCCTTGTTGGAGGAAGCTTATTATGGGCGCCCTCCAATCAATTACTTCTCCCAGGTTATTTTGTAGGTATATCTGAGCTATAAGGAAGGTCTGTGCTATAGATCTGTCAAGCGTCCAAGTGGTCAGGGAGCTAGCCATTCTAGCTAGTTCGTCCGCTCTTTCATTTTCAGCCCTGGGAATCTTAGTGACTGTGACTTCTTTAAACTCTTCCCTCATCTTCTCATAGGCTTCCTTGTAAACTCGCATCTTTTCATTATTTACCTCAAAATGCCCAGTCACCTGATGAGTTACCAACTGGGAATCTAAATATATTATGACTCGGCTTGCCCCCGCATGCCGAGCTGCTTGCAGACCAGCTAATAGGACTTCATACTCTGCCTCATTGTTGGTAGCTCTGAAATTTAGCCTTATAGCCAGCTGCATAATGTCTCCCTGCGGAGACATTAGAAGTGCACCTACACCACTTCCACAATGGGTAGCCGACCCGTCTACGTAAACTTTCCAAACCTCCTCCGAATCCGCTTGATAAACCTCTGTCAAGAAATCCGCCAGGGCCTGCGCCTTGATCACGGTTCGGGGCTGATACTGTATATCATATTCCCCGAGCTCGGTTGCCCATTTGATAAGCCGACCTTCTACCTCCACCTTGGTGAGAGCTCGACCCATTGTACTGTTTGTTAGGACAGTGATGGGATGCGCCAAAAAATACGGTCGAAGGCACCGAGCCATGAGAACAAGTCCGTAAACCAACTTTTCCAGGGCCGTGTACCGAGACTCAGCCCCCTTCAATAGATGGCTGAAAAAATACACCGGCCGTTGTACATTGTCATGCTCCTTAACTAGCACGGCCCCCACGGCCTCGAGGGTGGCTGACAAGTAGACCCAAAGGGGCTCTCCCACAACAGGCTTAAACAGCGATGGCAAAGACTCCAGGTATTGCTTTAGCTCCTCAAAGGCCTGTGTGCATTCTTCCTTCCACTGAAACTTGGTCGCTTTCCTGAGCACTTTGAAGAAGGGCGCGGCTCGATTTGCAGATCTGGAGATGAATCGAGATACCGCTGTTATCCTGCCGACTAGCTTCTGTGTTTCCTTCAGATTCTGAGGGATCTGCATGTTCCGAAGTGCTTGAACCTTCTCAAGATTAGCTTCTATCCCTCGTTCAGTCACCAGATAGCCCAGAAACTTCCCTCCTTTGGCCCCGAACAGACATTTCAGGGGATTCAGCTTTACACCATATTGCCTCAGAGTCCCACAGGTTTCTTCTATATCTTTTATTAGACTGGACGCCAGGGGGGACTTGATTAAGATGTCATCAACATAGACCTCCACGTTCCGCCCGATCTGATTCCGAAAGATCTTGTCCATCATCCTTTGGTAGGTAGCCCAAGTATTCCTGAGTCCAAATGGCATGACCGTATAGCAAAAAGTACCATCGGCCGTTATGAAGCTAACCTTCTCCTGATCCTCCCTAGCCAAGGGTATTTGATGATATCCTTGATAAGCGTCCATCATGCATATCCTCTCACACCCAGCAGTTGAATCTACCACCTGATCGATCCGCGGGAGAGGATAACAGTCTTTGGGGGTGGCTTTCTTGAGGTCGCGAAAGTCTATGCACACCCTCCACTTGTTGTTAGGCTTTTTTACCAGTACAACGTTAGAAAGCCAGGACGGGAATTGCACCTCTCGAACATGTCCTGCCTTCCTGAGCTGATCCACTTCAGCTCGGATAATTTTATTCTGGTCAGCGGAGAAATTTCTCTTCTTCTGCTTGACTGGCTTGGCTTCAGGTATCAAATGCAGCTTGTGCTCGGCTATCTCTGGTCTGATCCCGGGCAGTTCCTCCGGGGACCAAGCAAAAATGTCCCTATTCCGGGTCAGACACTGTATCAGCTCCGACTTAAGCTCCGGTGGTAAGTACTGGCGATGCGAGTGATGCTTTCTGCTCTGTTAGGGTGCAACTGAATCTCCTCCCAAGGAGTAGGCTCCTCGGCCATAGGCAGAGGCTCCTCTTGGATAGCGTGTACACCACCATCCTGCATCCTCCGGCTTTTGCGCGCCTCCACCCGGACCATATCAATGTAGCAGCTGCGAGATACCTTTTGCTCTCCTTTGACTTCCCCGACCCGCTCGCCAACAGGGAACTTGATCTTCTGGTGAAAAGTGGAGACAGCAGCCCGGAACTCATGCAGAGCTGGCCTTCCCAGGATGACGTTGTAGGAGGAAGGCGAATCCACCACTATAAAGGTGCTTGATCTGACCCATGGGCTTGACTTCGTTTCCTGTGAACCCGTACAAAGAAGTGGTCACGGGTTGGAGCTCAGCGGCATCAATCTGCATCTCTTCGAACGCAGCTCTAAACAAAATGTTGACCGAGCTCCCGGTGTCCACAAATATCCGGGCCACTCGGCTGTTAGCGATAACGGCCTTGATTATGAGAGCATCGTCGTGGGGTAGTTCTAGACCCTCCAAATCTTGTGGCCCAAAGCTAATGACAGGGCCAGACGCCTGCTCGTGGCTGCACCCTACAGCTCCCACATACAACCTGCCGAATGTGCGACTTACGGGCTCGACCTGAGTCCCCGTCAGTGGGCCCTCCTGAAATCATGCCGATCTCTCGTACAGCGACGTTACCCCGGTTTTCTAGCTCTCCGGCATCTCTTCGATCTTCCCCGGGACCGGCTTGATTAGAAGGACCGGCTAGATCGGGTCGGGTCTGACGAGCACGTCCAGCCGCGGCCCATTCCTCCTCCATTCTCTGTATTTAGGGCGCTACGCAGCTCGCCTGGAATCACGAGCGAATTGGAAGCAGTTACTGAGATCATGTGTCCTGGACCGATGATATGTGCAATATGGTACTCCCCTTGGTCCAGGCCTGGGCGCATGTATGGCAGCGACTCGTGGGGCTGGTCTGACTCCCTGAGCGGGCTGAGGGGCAGGCCTGGGTTGAACGCACTGGAAGGGCTGGGCTGGCTGTGGTACTCTCCTTTCAGGTCAGTTGCCAGGAGCCACCGTTTTTTCAGCCTTTCTTCTAGCGGCCTGAGCTTCCTCCACCTTGATGTAGCAAGAAGTTTTTTCCACCATATCATCAAAGCTTCGGGCGGGGATTTTGATGAGGTCCCTGAAGAATTCCCCTTCTCGCAATCCATGGGAGAAGGCGCTCATCAATATTTCTGAGGTGGCGGACGGAACGTCATTGGCCACCTGACTGAACCAGTTGATGTAGCTTCGCAGGGGCTCGGTCGGATCCTGCTTGAGAGCAAAAAGACAGTGATCGGTTTTTTGATACTTACGACTACTGGCGAAATGGCGTAGGAAGACCGTTTTGAAATCCATGAAGCGATTGATGGACTCTGGGGGCAATCCATCAAACCACTTCTGCGCCGACCCGGACAGGGTGTGTAGGAATACTCGGCATTTGACAGCATCGCTGTATTGATACAACATAGCCGCGTTCTTGAACTTCCGCAGGTGTTCTTCCGGGTCCTTGCTCCCATCATATTCTCCGATGTTTGGGGCTCGATAACCCCTTGGCAGGCTTTCCCTCAAGATCTGAGCCGAGAAGGGTACCTTATCATCCGGATCTTCAGGCAGATCTATGGCAGAGATTATAGCCTTCCCCTTTCCTGAATCCCGGGGTGGATGTAAAGAGCTTTCCGCCACCGACGCCGGCGGCTCTTCTTTCTTCGGACTATGCTCCCGAGGTCCAGCTCGATGATAGTTGCGGCGAGGCTCTCGGAATGAAGTACGAGGGAGTTCTTCCGGTTGCTTTCTCTTTGAGCTCCTGTCGGAAACAGGAGCTGGTTCTTTGGACGCTTCAGGTGCTAAGCGAGGTCGTGAAACCGTGCCTTATTTTTCAGAGGCGGCTCACTTTCTGACCTCCTTGAAGAGCTCATACTCCCCCGCGGTCATGGTAACATTAATCCTCCGGCTGGAGCTTCGACCAGAGTCCTCCATCTTCACGCTTCGGATCAGGCTATTGTGTTCCCACAAACGGCGCCAAATTTGATCCTGTCCGAAAGCTGAGTCAGACGGAGGCTGGTCGTGGTGGCCTGGTTGTTGACGGAAAGTCGTGGGCGATTCGGCTCCCACGGGTGGCTGACGGTGCTGCAGGACCCTGCACACACTCAGACGATCTCCCTCCCTCACGTTAGAGACCAGAACCCAGGGAAAAAGTCCCTGGATCAGGCCCTCCGACACTCAAGTCAGGTCCTTTTTCCCCAGAAAAAGCAGAGAGACTGAAAATGAAAAGTTGTGGAAAAAAAATGACGAGAGAGCGCGTACCCGCGTACGAGGAATCTCTTCCTTTTTATGCACCCGCCTTGCTTCCAGAACCTGCAACCCTGTCAGAAAACGTTAGACGCTGGGCTTTGTCGTATATCCCCGACACCTGTCGTGCTGCTATTGGTCGTGAAGGTATCTTCTTGTTTAGGAACTTCCGCCTTTACACAAGGGTTTTGTCTCGTAGTGAAGGACATCTGTCAGGTTGCTATTGGTTATGAGAGCATCTTTTCGCTTAGGAACCTCCGCCTTCGCACATCTCACTGGTATGCAACGATTACCCTTGACGGACAGTTGTGATCCTCCGACTCCTACACAGCTTAGCTCATCCTATTTATCACGGTCTGCATCTACCTCACACCCTCGACCAGATCCCGCCTCTAAGCGTTACCTGCTAGTCGGGCTGACTCCGACCAGCTCTGCTGCTTCCGACCTGTGAGTCGTGACTTGCACTTCCGGGCCTTCGAATCGGGCTGCCTCTACCCAGCTCTGCCGCTCCTGACCCATGAGTACTCGCTGGCCCTCGACCGTAAGCCCGTAGATCGGGCCGTCTTTGCACATCTCTGACGCTTCCGATCTATGATTTGTGACTTGCGCTTCCGGGCCTTCAAATCGTAGGCCTGTTAATCTGGCTGCCTCTACCCAGCTCTGCCACTCCTGACCCATGAGTACTTGCTGGCCCTCGACCGTAAGCCCGTAGATCGGGATGTCTTTGCACAGCTCTGACGCTTCCGATCTATGATTTGTGACTTGCGCCTCCGGGCCTTCAAATCGCAGGCCTGTAAATCGGGCTGCCTCTACCCAGCTCTGCCGCTCCCGACCTATACCCGGTGTTCCGCCTGTCGTCTCCCCTTATCATTTAACTACTTTGCCTCCTTGATCAACAAGTCTGTCTGGCCTCTGACTACCCCACATGCTTGCCTCTGACTGCCTAGTCAGCCTGACTATTGACTGCTGAATCACCCCGACTTTTGACCGCTATATGGTCTTGACCTTTCTCACCCTTTCCTCTTAGGCCCCCCATTACCAACCGTATCAACATCAAAAAGAAAAAAAAATTAATGCTACGTTAACATTAATATTAAATGCATGCCAACAAATTTTAAAGGAAAAAAACTTATTATTTTCTTTTTAACTCTGCAAAGCTTATCCTGCAGTTAAAAAAAGAAAAACATTTTTTTTTCCTCTCACGCATGTTCTGTGCTTCGTGATGATGTTTCTTCCCCGCTTTCTTCCCTGCACGCCGCTCACTCCGCCTCAACTGCAAAATCGTGACTGGCGCGGTCACGGGCCATGCCAGCCTACAGCCGACCTTTTGAGGAGGTTGCCGGTCCTATCTGGCACCGAAATGTGTCACTCTGGACCCAACAAGATCGCAGGCGTCTGCTCACGGAGAAAATGTGAGAGGCTGCCAAAGATTCGTCGCTGGCCACAGTCGCATCACGGGCCGGCCGGAATGCCATCGTCGGCACCGGAATTCCATCGCCGGCGATGGAATTATCGTCGCCGGCCACAGTCGTATCACGGGCGGGCCAGAATTCCATCGCCGGCATATCCCTGGGGCTCGAGCCCGGCTCTAATGGAAATCGCGACCCTGTCATAATTTTGGTGCAATGCGTTGCCGAGCAGCAGTGCTAACGCCGGCGGTGACTCGGTCGCTGACCTACGACCCTGTCGCTGGTCTCCTACTGCCATGATACAATCGTCGTCGCTCATTTGCAGCGAGTAAATCGTCGGCCACAGGAGCACGGAGATTTCTGGCGGAAAGTCACCTTCGTGACTCATTGTGGCGTGCACAACGATGAGAAATCATAATAAGGTATAATTCCTAATACTCTGATATCAATGTAAGAATTATATATTAATTACACAAAACAATTAAACACTTATAGTGATCTTCCGTAGCTTTACAATCAACGACGGTAGAACTTACTGCAGTGGCGGATCTAGACAAAAATTTAAAGGGTGCTAGACAAAATTTAAAACAGTGTAGATCCTAAAATCCACATAGTTAGGCACATACCCTTTGGTCTTCACTAGCTCCTTCAACCTCCCTACCATCTCATATATTTGCTCTATAGCCTGGTGCGATTGGCGATGCGCTGTGAAAACAAACGTCTTGTTTGATACATATATCCAGCTGCATCTAATCTCCTTCCTTAGTCCTTACCCCATTAGATTGCATTAGTCTCCCATACATAGTTTCCAAAGTTATGGAGTTCAATCATAAAGAGATTTTGTACCACTTTGCTACTGAGTTCCAAGTTCTTAAACTTCCTACAAGCTGCAAGCAAAGCACCCCACACAGATGAATCAGGATGTATTGGCATTGCATCAATGATTGCTTCATCCAAGTGGCCAGCTCGTCCAAGCAAGTCTACCATGCAAGTATAGTACTTGAATCCCTGGTCGATAAGCTCATTATGGTTGCAATCTGAAAGAACACTAACGAATGTGATGCAGTAATTGGGTCAATCCCCAAATCCATCCTTTCATCAAACAATTTGATCACTTTGTATTCATGCCCATGTTGTTAGAAAGCAATTATCATGGATGTCCAAGCGACCATATTTAATTGCTCCTTTGCCTCATCGAAGGTCCGATATGAACCTTCCAGTTCCAAGCAACAACATTTTGCATACATGGTGATCAAGGAACTCCCAACACATTGGTTTTGGGTACACCTAGTTTTCACTATCAAGTAATGGACTGCAGCACCTTGACCCCATGAAGCTAGCATGGCCAAAGCTTGGAGTAAGGTACAAAAGGAGGTTTCATCTGGGAAAACTCCCTCTCCCACCATATGTAGGAAACAACCACAAGCATTTTCGGGGCAATCACTTTCAATCCAACCCATCATCATAACATTCCAAGTCACAACCTCCGTTTGAGCATATCTGTCGAACACCTTCACAGCGCTTCTTCCAAGCACCAACATTTGCAGTGCATGTCAATGAGCGGGTTCCTCACATAGGCCAAAGACGACTCCACTGTAAGCTTAACCGCCAAGTCATGCACCACTCTCCCAAATCCGATGCTACACACATTTGAGCATGTACTCAGCATATTGGACAAGCTCACTTGATTAGGGGTCAAGAGCCCATCATTGTTCAACAACGAGCGAAAAGGTTCCATCTCATCATAGTGCAGCTTGTTGCAGACAATTCCCACAATCAATGCGTTCCAAGAGATGAGGTCCCTCATAGCCATTTTGTCAAACACCTTTCAGAAATCCCAAACACAGTCGCACTTCGGGTACATGTCGGTCAAGGCGCTAGCGACGTAGACGGCAGCCACGATGCTGTTCCGAAGCACGAGGGCATGGACTTGGCTGTCGAAGTCGTCTGCATCGGCGTCGATGCAAGAGGGAAGGATGGAGGAGAAGGTGTGGGAGTTAGGAGCGGGGGCGGCGGAGGCATGGAGGTGGGGGAAGAGGCAGAGGGCGTCGAGGAGCCGGCAGGAGTGGGAGATGTGGGCAATGACGGACTTCCAAGCGACGACACTGGAGTGGCAGCAGACGTTGGCGAAGATGAGAAGGGCACGATGGAGTTGTCCGAAGTTGGCATAGAGGTTGGGTTGATGAGCTGGGCATGGAGGCAGGGAGTGCTTCCGGGAGCAAGGGGTGCTTCCGCACACCCCCGCGCCCCCTGCCTCCGCCACTGACTTACTGTCAGAAGAACGATCACATAATCAAAAAGTTCTCCATAATTTCACGAATTAAATCCCGATCTTAGACACACCTCTTATAAAGGAAAAAATAACAGAAGTGGGCACCATAGGTTCCCCGCGTTCCCATTTCCTACCTGAACAATCGAAAATCTCCCGGCTATTCAATAAAGGGAACAACTCATCGATGAAGGAGCTGGCCTATGTAGTCTCGGGAGAGGTCAACGACTTGGCTGATCGAGTCAGTTCGGTAGTTGATATTCCCTGTGGAGTTTATGTTGATCAAATTAAGAATCCGCCGGGTGGACTGTCATTTACCTCCACCCACCAATGCTGACATCACATCCTTGAGTGCCGCCACCGCCTTCTTCACAGCATCAGTATCCTCAAGACCTCAAAGCCCACCTGGACCATCTTAGTTTGAAATCCTCTACAAATGGAAAGCATGGGTGCCCTAGTAAACTGATTTTGGCTGGCAGGCGGTGCAGCATGAAATTTGTATCAGGCTAATGCCTGTGCATCAAGAATAGTTTGGTATGTAGATATTAACTGTGAAACACATAAATAGCTGTTTAATTTTTGTGGTTATTTTTCAGTACCAATCATATTCATGCGGTAGTAGTAGTTCCTTCCATCATCAATGATCCTTTCATATTTTAATAACAAAGTGCTAATGCAATAAATATGTTTATCCAGTCAGTAACAGTGCTCACAATTTGGCCCCTAATTCATGGAAGATCACGTCAATATAATATATGATTGTTGCCGATCTTATTATCCTTGTTAGTTTACTAGTATGAATTGTTGGAAATGGGGATAGTGGGGAACGTGGCCCATGTTCCCCACTACACATAATGGAAAAGTCCATTATGCCCCTAGTGTATTTCCCTATATAAAGGGGGTCCGTCCAAGGCTCAGGGGGTGTGAAATCGCAATCGTGCGACGAGAGTAAGAGGAGAACATCCAAAGCGGCGGGATTTGGTTTGTGGAATTACGGAGGGCTTTCCGATCCTGTGATCGCTCCTCCGATAGCGAGCTTCGTCATTGTCGATTGCGGATCTGCGGGAGATCGCTGTAAATTTTTACCGCATTTAATTAATTCGTCTATTATGCATTTAGAATATAAAATCTACATTGGTATCAGAGCTCGTAGTTATTTCTAAATGCTTATATGCGAATTATGAAATTGCCGTACGGATGTTTTCTCGCTTTGCCATTTCACTTCACTGTTTTTGCACGACTAATGTGTCGTAGCATACAACGTCGCTTACCGGCGACAAGGTCGCTGGTAACAATCACCGTCAGTGTTAACTTCGCTGAGCGCACTGTACCAAGTTTGAAAAATCGTGATAGTGTAGTGATTTCCATCGGAGCAGGGCTCGGGCCACAAGAATATGCCGGTAAAAACATTCTGAGGCCTATGATGGCGTCTTGGTTAGCCGGCAAAGTGCTCGAGGCGGCCTCGGCCTCTTGCAGTTTCTGCAGTGTTTGTCGCTGTGAGGCTGGGTGCAGCGACCGAGTCCATCGCAGTTGCAACTGAGTCCGTCGTGGTTACGTAGTGTGCGGCATGCGGCGTGCGGTGTGCGGCTTGCGGCATGTGGCGTGCGCAATGTGCACAATGTGCACGACGTGGGTGCGGCAGAGAAAACATAGGCACGATGTTCGTTTTTTTTTAGATAAATTATATTTTAAAAAAAAACGAAAACGAAATTGTTTGATTTCAAACAGAACAGATAACATGCATACATTTCTTTCCCTCATGCAGTTTTTTTTTAACTTACGTGTTTAAAAAAAAAATATTTGCATGCATACTGTACATGTTAATGTATGTCTATCATAACAGTATTTTTAATTTTGATGCATGCAATAATTAATTGAATATTAGTTTCAATTAATTTCCATTTATAATAAATGGTCTAGAGTAATTTTGGTCCATTTAGATCCGGTTCAGGTTTAAATCATTAGTTGGTTTAACTGAACCAATTTGATCCAAACCCAAAATCAATTTGGGTTAATTAATTGGACTTGGACCAAATATGATCAAATGACCAGATTTGTTCTAATGGGTCAGATTTGATCAAAACAATTAGATTTGTTCTAATTGGTCAGACTTAAACCAATGGACATTGGTTTGATCAAACGGACCTGAGTTTGATTAATAAGTCTGAAATTGGTTGAAATGGACCTAGAGAAAAAGTAACAGAACATAGACATAAAATCCCTGTCCAATTAGATTAGTTCTAATTAAGGACAATTGGACCAAGCTTAGGATCTGGATCCCTAATCAACCGATCCAATAGGTTTGACCAATTAGATTGGCTCTAATTGTCGACTTGAACTCCTGAAAATCGAGAAGATTTATTTTTCTTGATTTATTATGTTGGTACTATGCCTGTATAAATTGAAATAAGCCGGTTTTGTACTGGTTAGTCGGTTTTGTACTGACTTATTTATTTTCAATTTTTCAGATGGCACGGACGATTACCACATTGACTCGTCGCGAAGTGCGACGAAATCAGCTCAGGGAGGAGATTCAGGAGATAGAGTACAACTCTGCTTATGGAGTCGACGGACACATTGGACGGCTTGATGATCTGTTTTGGAAACTTGAGCGAGAAGAGTTTCCAATCCTGGACAGTTATAGGATTTGGGCTTTGATGCAATCATTGCCAGAAAATCCTAGGATGATAGCGGACTATATTTGGGGGCGTCATCAAGGACGCGTCACATATTCTGTATTATGTGAGGAGCTGCTTCATCATATGACTGAAGAGGATCCGGAAGAGTTCAAAGAGGATCTGGAAATGATCGAGGAGGAACCAGAAGAGGATCCAATTGTGGATCCAATAGAGAGCATTGAAGCTGTCTTGCCTGGGATTACCCCAAATGAGTCCAGGCTGAGAGGGATTATATTAGCCACTGCACTAGTGTCTGTCCTAGTGGGAGTGGTAGTTGCCTATCTAGTTTATTAGAGTTCTGTTATTTTTATTGTCGTTTTGTATGAACAATAGTTAGTCCATTTCATTCATGTCAGTTGGTTATATGTTAACAATTTGCAGCATAATTTTATATTAATGATATGTTCATTTATTTATGATGTTTGCTTGACATGATGCATGATTAGTTCATGATGTATTAAATGATTAGTTCATTTAATTAAAAAAAACATGATATATTAAATGATTAGTTCATTTAATTAATGAATTCATGATATTATAAATGATTAGTTCATTTGTTGGGATGTATGTAATAGAATTGATTAATATTAATTTGATTGGTTATACGGATGATGAGTGAAAACATAGTTGTCACTTGATTTTGTAAACCAACTCAAAGTAATATTAAGTCAATCATAAATTGCATACATATGATATACACTGAATACTAAATAATTTGTTTATTTATGATAGATTATGACAACCAAAAACATAATAGCTGAACTCAACAAAGGTGAGAAACTTAATGGGGATAACTACAAGATCTGGCACCTCAAGATACAATATGTACTTGAGGAACAAGAAGTTCTAGAGGCTGTAAATTAAGTACCTGTAGATGGTCCCACTGCACAACAGACGAGATCTTGATGCCTATAAGGCATGGTAGGAAAAGGACTCCACTGCAAAGGGTATATTGATTAGTTCAATGGTAGATTACCTAGTTTTCAAATATGAGTCATATCTTACGGCTCATGAAGTGCAGGTTGCCCTTAAAGAAAAATACAGTGGAGTAAGTCCGAGCAAGCTTCGACAGGTGACAATTAAATTTGACAGCTACAAAAAGCGTCCGAATATATCAATGGTTCAACACCTCAGGGAGATGTCGAACATGATTCGGGAGCTTAGAACTGCTGGTCATGAGTTGAGTGATGAACAACAGGTTCAAGCGGTTATTCGTTCACTTCGATTCTTGGGAGACCATGAAGCAGACCTTAACTCACAGTGAGAGTATCAAGACTTTCACCGATGTCTCACGCCATGTAGAATTGGAGGCGGAGAGAGTTGAATCCGTAAGGATTTCTGGACAAGCCTATGTGTCAGTAGGTTCTGCAGGATCATATGGATCCAAGAAGAAATGGTTCAAGAAAGGGAAGGGAAAGAAGAGGAAAGCTGCTAGTGTGGGACAAGGTCCAATCAAGAAGATAATCAAGAAGACTGGAAAGAAACCTAAAAACAAGTTGACTTGTTTTAATTGTGGCAAAAAGGGCCACTTTGCTCGGAGTGCACTGAGTAGAAAAAGGTAAATCCAAGTGTGTCTTCTTTTCAAGAGCATTTTGTTGCTAGTTCGGTGTTGGCTGATTCTTATCCTTTGTGGATTATAGATTCGGGAGTAACCAACCATGTAGCTCGGGAGCGAGTTACATTTGTTGAGTACCGTTCGGTACCAGTTGGCAACAAGTGGATCTATGTGGGAAATAATGCAAGAGTTGAAGTCAAAGGAGTCGGCACTTGCAAACTCAACCTACGTGGTGGTAGAGTTTTATTTCTACATGATGTCCTGTATGCTCCTGAAAGTCGACGGAATCTTGTATCCGTTACGTGGCTTCTTGATTTAGGGTAGTGTATTAATTTTTACGGTCGATGTGTTGAACTTAAGATTGACTTAGTGTCAATCGGATATGGTTTTAACACATGGTTTTATGGTTCTTGATGTAGAACCAGATGTCAATTATGCTATTGATGGTTGTTTTTTAAACATTGCTTTAACTAGTGATGCAGATATAACTGATGAGGTTTGGCATGCTAGATTAGGACACATAGGACAAGAACGTATGAATCGGTTAGCTAGAGAGGGTCTATTGGGCACTCGAGCTAAGATTCAATTGTCTATATGTGAGCATTGTCTTGCTGGAAAAGCAACTAGGAAACCATTTGGTAAGGCTATTAGATCTGAATCAACATTGCAGTTAATTCATTCGGACATTTGTGGTCCAATGAATGTGAAAGCTAGACATGGAGCTTCCTATTTCATTACATTTATTGATGATTTCTCTAGGTTCGGTCATGTGTATTTGATTTCTCACAAATCCGAAGCATTAGATTGCTTCATTCGTTATATGAACGAAGTTGAGAATCAAACGGAACGTAAAGTTAAGACTTTACGCACTGACCGTGGTGGGGAGTATTTGTCTGATATGTTCAAGATAATATGTAATGATAGAGGGATTATTAGACAGCTGACAATCCCTGGAACTCCACAGCAAAATGGGGTAGCTGAAAGAAGAAATAGGACTCTTCTTGAAATGGTTAGGTCTATGATGGCGCAAGCTAATTTGCCAATTTCTTATTGGGGAGATGCATTATTAACTGCAGCCTATATACTTAACAAAGTGCCTTCAAAGTCAGTTCCATCTACCCCATATGAACGTTGGACAGGCAGAAAACCAGATTTGAGTAATCTGAGACCCTGGGGGTCAGCTGCTTATGTTCATGATAGTTCTCACAAGTATGGAAAACTGGGGCCTAGAGGTAAGAAATGTATCTTTATAAGATATCATGAGACCTCCAAAGGTTATGTTTTCATAGGTGAGCAACTAGATGGAACCATCTCCGAAATAGACTCGAGAGATGCGACTTTTCTCGAAACAGAGTTTCCAATCAGAGGTGATGTTGATAAAAATGTTCCTCTATTTGAGGAGGATGAGATATTATCAACAAGAGAGGTGTCAAAGTCTAGTCAACCGAGGGGGAGTGATATGTCGAGTCATGAGTTGACTTCTCAACAGCCCAACTTACGGAGAAGTGTTCGTAAGATCAAACCTAAGAAGAGGTTTGATATTGAGAATGAGGCATTGGTTACACTTCCAATTGACGACGACGAGCCTCAATTCATTGAGGAAGCATTGGGATGTAGAGTTAGAGAAAAATGGAAAGCTGCAATGGTTGAAGAGATGGAGTCCATGTTTCAAAATCATGTTTGGGACTTAGTCGATCTTCCTCCAGGCCGAAGGGCTATTGGGAATAAATGGATTCTCAAAATAAAGAGGAAAGCAGATGGATCGATTAACAGATACAAAGCTCGTTTAGTAGCAAAAGGATATACCCAAATGGAGGGTATTGACTTTGAAGAGACATTTTCTCCCGTAGTGAAATTTGTATCAATAAGAGTTATTTTGGCCTTTGTGGCACATTATGACTTAGAATTACATCAAATGGATGTAAAAACCGCTTTCCTTAATGGTGATCTTGACGAAGAAATCTATATGGTTCAACCAGAAGGTTTCATTGCTGAAGGCCAAGAGCAAAAAGTATGTAGACTTAGAAAGTCTATATATGGCCTAAAGCAAGCGTCAAGACAATGGAACATAAGATTTAATGAAGTCGTTTTATCTTATGGTTTTGAAATGATCAATGAGGATCATTGTGTTTTCCTGAAACAGGAAAAAGGAAAGTATGTCATTTTATCATTATATGTTAATGATATGCTGATAGCTGGAAATGACATAGGATATGTGAATGAAGTCAAGAAGTGGCTGTCATCACAATTTGATACAACAGATATGGGAGAAGCTGAATACATCTTAGGGGTGAAGATCATAAGAGATCGTCCTAAAAGACTTTTGGGTCTGTCACAAAAGTCTTATATAAATAAGATGTTACATCACTTCAGCATGTCTAATTGCAACATAGAACATACACCTATTGTGAAAGGTACTGTGTTGAGCAAGAGTATGTGTCCTAAAACTCCAGAGGAAATAGCTGAGATGAATAAAAAACCATATGCCAGTGCTATTGGTAGTTTGATGTACACTATGTTGTGTGCACGTCCTGATATCAGCTATGTTGTGGGCTTAGTCAGTCGCTTCCAGTCAAACCCAGGACCGAGACACTGGAAGGCAGTAAAAAGGATATTCAGATATCTGAAGGCGACAACAGATTATTGTCTCTGTTTTCAAGGATCAGATATGAGTCTGAAAGGTTATTCAGATGCAGATTGGGCTGGAGACCTGGATGATAGAAAATCCACATCAGGCTATGCATTCTTGCTGAATGGTGGCGCCATCTCCTGGAACAGCAAGAAACAAGCTTGTGTAGCTTTGTCGACTATGGAAGCTGAATATGTGGCATGTTCAGCAGCTGTGCAAGAAGCAGTCTGGTTGAGAAGGTTTCTGAAGCATCTGAAAATTGCTGAGGATAGTGGGAGTCCAGTAACTGTCTACTGTGACAGTCAAGCTGCAATAGTTTTTTCCAAGGATCCCAAATATCATAGCAAAGGCAAGCATATAGAAATTAAATATAATTTTGTAAGGGATATTGTGGCTAAAAGAAAAGTCATTCTTGAGTATGTCCCTACACGTGTTATGCTTGCAGATCCTTTTACTAAGCCAATGACTAAAGAGTCATTTAAAGAACATGTAAAGTCTTTGGGACTTCGTAGAATGTAACAATATTGAAATAACAATCAGACTTTGTGTTATGATTGTGTCATTTGCCATAATTTATTCAGTGTATATGTTGTATTTGTTACATTCATATAAGATCTCGGTGAGCATGTTGGCAGGTGGAGATTGGTCCACTCACATGGACAATCATCTCTGTTTGTTAAGTACAAATAGGGGTAAGACCGTTACTTATGAAATAACTTATGTAGTTAAATTAGAGACAGATTCATAAGTTGAGGTCGCCTTGATAATTGTGTCAAGATGAGATCATTTATGTGTAAATAATGATCGAAGTAAATGAACCCACCATTTACTAAACCTGTTGAAAGCCAGATTAGAATTCATATGTTGAATTCAGGATTAGACGTTAGGTATGTCTAGATCAAAATCTGTACGATGTTAAATTTGAAGACAACATGCACTCTTTTTAGTAAAGAGAATAACATCGTAGCATGTGATTCATACCACATGTGCTATTGCGACAATAAAGGTAGTAGGAGAAAGAATCCCTGTTTCTCTACTATGAGAGACCTTTGAGATTATATGTTAATCTCAATTTTTGCCTTAGTGACTATTTAGCTGTCTACTTGAAGTTTTAATCAGTGTCTGCTACTTTAGCGTGTATCCTATGGCTATGGATGATTTGGTCTATGGAGCATAACTAGGAAAGCGACTGATTAAAATGAATTGATTCTAGCTAAAAAGGAAGATTAAATATATTTACATCTTTTGTTGTTATTCACTGGTCGACCCATTTCTGTTATGTATGGAAATGAATGTGAATATTGGATATGGAACATGCTCATGACATAATGGTCATTATAAGGGATTAGAGATGTTCATATCGATGTAAATAGAAAATATTTAATCTGGGTAAATAGCAAGACATGGATATCTTCAAGATAATGGCTGTGTGCCATTTGAAGATTGGATGGATCCTGGATAAAGGCTATGTGCCACCAGGAAAGTGGCTATGTGCCATGAAGAGTGTGTCTCTAATTTATTTGAGCAGCTAAGCAAAGTGTAACAACTTTCTTAGCATTGATTGCTCAAAGAGCGGCTAAGTCAAGGTGTAACAATCTTCTTAGCAACTATCGCTCAATGTGCTTGCTGTCGCACGAACCATTTTCTCTAAGTATGGATTGGATGTTCTGAAATGGTCTATGTGACCAAACTCTCATATGGTCTATGTGACCGAACTCTCTAATAGTCTATGTGACTTATTAAGTCTTTGTGACTTACCTGAATGAAATAGTCTTAGTGACTTACCTTGGACGAGTGGGAGATGTTGGAAATGGGGATAGTGGGGAACGTGGCCCATGTTCCCCACTACACATAATGGAAAAGTCCATTATGCCCCTAGTGTATTTCCCTATATAAAGGGGGTCCGTCCAAGGCTCAGGGGGTGTGAAATCGCGATCGTGCGACGAGAGTAAGAGGAGAACATCCAAAGCGGCGGGATTTGGTTTGTGGAATTACGGAGGGCTTTCCGATCCTGTGATCGCTCCTCCGATAGCGAGCTTCGTCATTGTCGATTGCAGATCTACGGGAGATCGCTGTAAATTTTTACCGCATTTAATTAATTCGTCTATCATGCATTTAGAATATAAAATCTACATGAATGACATTGTTCTTGTTCCCGACAGGCAGTGCAAAATCATTAATCAAAGAGCAGAAAGCAAAGTACGTGCAGAAGGAAGCCACTCAACTCCACACACAAAACCCGGCAGGTGTTGAATAATTGAATCGAAGGAATAGAATGGAATTTGAACCCTACTCTGTCTTGCTCCCCTATCACTTAGATCCCCAAACCAAGCTTTGTCTCCTCCTCTTGTTTTCTTCTCCCTCCATCCCTCCCTCCCTCCTTCCCTCCCTCTGCTGCACAATTGAAGGTCCATTAATGCAGTTTGGTGGAGTCACTGATTGAGCCTAATGGAGAAGAGAAGCATGCATTCATAGCACAAATATTACCTCTCTGAGGAACCTCTCTTATTGCTCCTCCTTGACTCCCTCAACTCATGCTTTCTTCCTCTGTTCTTCAACAAGCTTGCTCTGCTTTTAATCTGTAAAAGGCAATGAGGACGAGAGTCACTACTTTGGTCTCATTCTTATTGATTTTGGTTATTCCTGGTTTGTTTTCTTGTGCACTAAGTCGAGAAATTGAAGGACTGAAACATAGACACCAAGTGGAGGAAGAGAGAATGGTAACAAAGAAAAGAGTGGTGATGGAAGCTTGTGGGGTTCTTCACGGAGGAAAGAGTGTTAATGGAAGCTTGGCTATTGAGGAGGAGGAGAAGAGAGTGGTGACTACTGGTCCCAATCCACTGCACAATTGAAACAACTTCTAATGCAACGGAGGACAAGAAGGATGATGAATTCAATGTTTTTTTCTTCTACGTTTTTTCTCTGGTTATTTGAAGTTTTGTTAGCCCAGTCAAATAACCTTTTTCTTGTCCATGCCTTGCAGTTGTGCATAATATTAATGACAATTTATCATATTTTCTTTCTACTTTTTCTTTTTCTCTTTCTCTAGTTTTAGTGAAGCTTGATTTACCATATTTTTTAGACGTTCTTTTTTTTTTAATAATTGCTCAAGCTCGAACAACTTAGACAGCCCATTCGGTCTAACTAATCTAAATGGCTCGATCAGTGTTCTCCTAATGGGCTGGCTCTGACTCTCCAAATGGATGACTCAACTGAGACCGTTCTATTGACTTGTCAAATTGTTTGGCTTACGTAATAGACACAATCCTTTAGCTCATCCAACTTGGCTCAATTTACTCATTCAACTAGCTCAAGAGTTTTTTTTTTTTTTTATCAATTTGAATAGTTTGTCCGCTGTAATTTCTAATATATATATGTAAAAATTATTTTGCTCATTTTTAAGGTGGGTTTGAAAATTTATAAAATTAAGCAAATAATATATATTTTTACAAGAATTAAAAAATACGAATGATGGTTAGGTAATCAAAATTCTACGATAATTTACCAAACAACTTAGCATGTTTTGCATATTATCCAAAAAAGCGTACCCATTTTGGAATTGATCAAATCGCGTATTTCATCCCATTTTCTTTCCCATATACCCCTCTTTTTATTTTACTTTTTTTAAAACTTAATCCCCCAGCCATACTCTTTCATCTATGTTTCCTCCACCCTTGGAGCATTGATGTTGGTTGTACGTTGTCGATCATTCACCTCTGCCTACCAAAGCAAAGAGACACAGCAAGTCGGCGAGGTAGCTAACTTTGTCGATTTTAAAAGGGGCATCGAGGTGATTTTTCTTTACCATTCCATCACAACTTCATTCACTCTCTTTTCATGATCTTCACACTGTTGCGTTATATTTTTTTTTCATCATTTGGTCTATTTTTTTGAGTTTCTTGTTATTGTTAGAGGTAAAGTCCGATGAGTTGAAGAAGTCGGTCATGAGAGGAGGAAAATGAACTGTAGAAATTAAAAGAAGGAAAAAACTAACCATATTATTAGATCACAAAATTGATACAGAGTATATGGTCTTATATAGTTAAGTTAAGAAACCCTAAACTGAATAGAAAAAAAGGAAAAAGTCCTAGATTCTATAAAAAAGGGAAAAAAGTCCAAATTACCCTAAAAGCTATAAACAAACAAATAAATATATAATCTAACATTCTCCCTCAAACTCACAATACTACAGCTAGCATTGAGAGTTTGTCAGATAAGAAACGAAAACGTGAAGTGGAATGTGCCTTAGTAAACATATCAGTAATCTGTAACTTTGAAGGAATAAAAGACAATGTGATAGTGTCAGTCTGAAGATGGTGACGAGTAATGTGACAATCAATTTCAATATGTTTCGTCCGCTCATGAAAAACTGAATTGCGTATAATTTAAATGACACTCTGATTATCACAATATAACGGAGTAGGCTGATGAAGAGAGACACCCATATCCGCAAGCAACCATCGCAACCAAACTATCTCACAAGTAGTTGAGGTCATGGCACGATACTCAGCTTCTGTGGAAGATCTAGAAATAACATCTTGCTTTTTACTCTTCCAAGAAATGAGGGAATCACCAAGAAAAATGCAGAAGCCAGTGGTAGATTTGCGATCCGTAGGATCACCAGCCCAATCTGCATCTGAGTATGCACGCAGCTCAAGAGATGAAGTAGAAGGAAATAAAAGGCTTTGAAACTGAGTGCCCCGAAGATACCTGAGAATGTGAAGAACAACAGCCCAATGAACTGTAGTTGGTGCAGCAACAAATTGACTAACAACATGAACAACATACACAATATCTGGACGAGTCACGGTAAGATAAACCAAGCTTCCAACAATAGTTTTGTACAAAATAGGATCCGGCAAAGGTGAGCCATCAAATGGAGAATATCGAGCATTAGTCTCAATAGGAGTATCAACAACTCTATTATCAGTAAGATGAGCACGCACAAAAAAATCAGATATATACTTTGCCTGAGATAAAAGATAACATTTCGGGGAATAAGCAACCTCAATGCCTAGAAAGTAGCGTAGTATACCCAAGTCTTTCATAGTAAAACAATGAGCCAACTCAGACTTCAAGGAAACAATTACATCAGAATCATCACCAGTAATAATCATGTCATCAACATATAATGATAAAAGAATACGACCTGCACTCGTACATCTGACAAACAATGCTGAATCATGGTTACTAGGATGAAAATCAAACGAAGTAATCACTGTAGAAAACTTCTCAAACCAAGCACGAGTGCTTGTTTGAGACCATAAAGCACTTTACGAAGTTTGCAAACTTCACCAGGTTTGTGTAAAATATCAAGAGGAGGTGTCATATAAACTTCTTCATGAAGATCACCATTTATAAATGCATTCTTAACATCCATCTGAGATATTCTCCATCGACAAACAGAAGCAACAACAATCAGAGTACGAACAGTTGTCATTTTTGCAACAGGAGCAAATGTTTCTTCATAATCCATGCCATACTCCTGAGAATAACATTAAGCAACAAGACGAGCTTTGTATCGTTCAATAGATCCATCAGATTTAGTTTTGATTTTATACACCCAACGAGAACCAATAGTATGTTTTCCTGGTGGTAATGGAACCAAATCCCATGTATGACTTTGATGCAAAGAAGTCAGTTCCTCAGCCATAACACTCTGCCAAAGTGGGTTACAAACAGCTTCTCTATGGGATTCAGGCTCAAAAAGACAATGAATAGATGCAACAAATGAAGCAAAGGAATGAGAATAACAAGAGTAAGCAAAATCTGATAGTTTAGTAGACTTATGAGCATGAGTGGATTGACGACGGTGGAGAGAAGGATCATCCGCAACCTCAGGAGATAATTAGGTTGTGGTAGAAGGAGGAACATGTGGAGCAGATATCTCGGGATCCAAAGTACCAGATTCAGTTGAACTACCAGTAGGATTTGTGGGTGAATCTTCCTCAGTATCAGTATTGAAAGAATCAATGCAAAGCAAATCTGACTTTGTCATATTATGCGAACTAGCCGGAATAGAAAAGAATGGAATATGCTCAAGAAATACAACATGACGAGAGACATACAATTTTTTACTAACGGGATCAAAGCAACGATATCCTTTTTGACTAACACCATAATCCAGAAAGACACAAATAGCAGACCGAGAGGCTAACTTATTATGCTCTGCATGTGGACGAAGGACAAAGCAAGTACAACTAAAAATACGCAAAGAGGAATAGACAGGAGCATACCCATACAATTTTTCAAAAGGTGACAAACCTGAATTGTTTGAGGTTGGAATTCTATTAATGACATGAGCAGCAGTAAGGATTGCTTCCCCTAAAAGGCACTAGGAACACTGGCAGACAATAAAAATTAACGGGCTATTTCAACAAGATGTCTATGTTTCCGTTCAGCCACGCCATTTTGTTCAGGAGTATCTGTACACGAGGTTTGATGAATAGTATCATCAGAAGCAAGTAAATGTGAAAATTGATTCAAATTGTATTCCCCCCCCCCCCCCCCCCTCAAATCACAAAGAAAACACTTTATGACACTAGAATGCTGAGTTTTCACAAGAGCTCTAAAGTTGTTGAAAATTGCAAGATAATCAGACCTGTTTTTCATAAGATAGACCCAAAAGTAACGAGTGCAATCATCAATAAACGAAACATAATACCTTGAACCCCCTTTTGTAGGAATAGGAGAGGGTCCCCACACATCGGAATGGATAAGATCAAATGGAGCAGAAGAAAAAGAAAGACTTTTAGAAAATGGTAAGGCAGAAAATTTGGCCAGTTTACAACCACTACAATAAGAAATATCAGATTTTTTTAAAGGTCCTAATGCTCCTGCAGAGGCTAAAAACTGCAAATGAGACGCTGAAACATAACCTAAGCGAGAGTGTCATAAATAAAAATCAGAAGATGAACGACTCAGATGAAAAGACGATAAATCCACACTCGAAGCTACAACTTCTGGTAATTTGAGTTGATCTAAAACATAGAGTCCTCCTTGCTTATGGCCTGTCCCAATCAACCTCTGAGATTACGGATCCTGAACATAACAATTGGATGAAGAAAAAGAGACTAGGTATCCAGACTCACATAATTGACTAACAGAAATAAGGTTTAAAGTAAGACTCAGAATATAATAAACATTAGTAAGAGATAAAGAAGATGTAACAATTGATCAACACCTACTAATGATATAGGAGTACCATCAGCAGTCACAATAGATATAGATGAACTGAGAGAAAAAGAAACAAAAGATGACAAATTGGATGACATATGATGGGAGACACCAGAATCCAAAATCCAAAAGGATGAAGATATACCTGAAATACCAGATGACAACAAACCTATATGAGAGCAAGCTGATTTGGCAGAGGGCTGTGAAGCAAAGAACTGTTGAAACTGCTCAAACAAATATGAATCATATTTCCATGAAGCATCTACACGACCAGGCATGATGACAGAACGAATAATTCTCAGAATAACCAAACTGTAAGGATACACTTTTATATGATCTGCAAAAACTAGTGTTAGGATTACCTGTGGTCACACAAAGAATCTGAGGCAGAGATGGATGTCAAAATCAGTAGAAAAGGTCGTAAGTGTCGAAATCGTCAACATAGGGCTTCAGCATCGAAATCGGTAGAAAAGAGCGTCGACGCCAAAATTGACAGCACAGAACCATCGGTGCTGAAATCGATAGAAAATAGTGTCGGCACCGAAATCGGCAGAAAATAGTATCAACGTCGAAATCGGCATAAAATAATATCGGCGTCGAAATCAACAACAGCATGACAGAAAATAGATGTTGATGCCGAAATTAATAACAGCAGTAGGAGACGGCAGCGGTAACAGGAAGCAATAACAGAGGGTGGTAGAAAAAATTAGGTCAGAGAATGAGAACCTTGCTCTAATACCATGTAGAAATTAAGAGAAGAAAAAACTAACTATATTATTATATCACAAAATTAATACAGAGTATATGGTCTTATATAGTTAAGTTAAGAAACCCTAAACTCAATAAAAAAAGGAAAAAGTCCTAGACTCTATAAAAAAGGGAAAAAATTCCAAATTACCCTAAAAGCTATAAACAAACAAATAAATATATAATCTAACATGAACGACTTTGGAGGATGAGATTAACTCATCGATTCTTCGCCAGAAGGTGACTCTGGTCTCAAGAGTGTCAGTGTGTCCTTGATGGCAAAGTAAGTTTTGACTTCGGATTAAAGATATGAATTTTGTGTGTTTTAAGGTGGTTTTATTTTTTTTGACTTTGATGAAATGCCAAGGCTGACGACGATGGAAGAAACTCGTCGAGATGGAGATGAAGAAAGATGGATGAGAGATCAGATTTTTTATAGGAAAAAATAAAACTATGTATAATTTGATCAAGCTTCCTTATATTGTTTAGTCTTATTGTTGATGTTAGTTTGTGTTTGAGATTTTTAATGGATGTTCTGTATCTTTTTATCTGTTTATCGAAAGAATATGGGTTGTATTATCTTTCAAGCAGTTTGTTTGTTTATCTTAAGGAACTCACAAAGAATGCTGAAGATTATTGATTTAAAAGTTAAATCACAAATTAGATTATCTTCAGATATTTTATACAGTTTCAATGTAACATATCAAAAATAATAAACATAAACAAGGTCATAAAGATAGCTAGTTTCTGGAAATCAGTAATAAGGAAAATCTACAACACAGTGTTGCTAATTTATGAAAATCAGCAACACAGAAATTTGCAACAACATGGTGTCGTTGGTTTTCAAAAATCAGCCCCGTGTTGCTGATTTTTGGAAACCAAAAGTTATAGATTCTCAAAATTTAAGTCAGCAACACGTTGTTACTGATTTTCTAAAATCAACAAGACTATGTTGCTGAATTTCGAAAATCAGCAACACAACACTGATTTTTGAAAATCAGCAACACAATGTTATTGACTTAAACTTTAAGAGGTCATAACTTTTGGCTCAAACTTTGATTTGATATATTGTGCATCTCGTTGTTCAATCCTAGTCAAAAGTTATGATCTCCCAAAGTTTAAGTCAACAACACATTGTTGCTGATTTCAAAAAATCAGCAACACAATGTATTGTATTGCTTATTTTACTACTGATTTTCAAAATAACTTAACTTTTTACTAGAATTAAACCACGGGACACATAATATATCAAATCAGAGATCGATCAAAATAACCTAACTGTAGAGTCTCGTGATTCACTCTCAATCAAAAGTTATGGTCTCTCAAAGTTTAAGTCAGCAATAACGATGTTGCTTGTCTTTCGAAGATTAGCAACACGTTGTAGTAGCTACAAAATTGTAGCTACTATAACTATAAGTTATAACTTTGAGATGTTATAACTTTTGATTCAGATTGAACTACGTGACATATAATATATGAAATCAAAGATCTTTGAATGAGTCAGCAATACAATGTATTGTGTTACTAATTTTACTACTGATCTTTAAAAGATCATAACTTTTGACTAAGATTAAACCACAGGATACACAATATATCAAATTGAAGGTTGTTTAGAGATCTTCGATTTGATGTATTTTTCATCTCATGGTTCAATCCAAGTCAAAAGTTAAGATCTCTTAAATTTTAAGTCAGTAGCACGTTATTACTGATTTCAAAAAAATCAGCAACACAATATATTGTGTTGTTAATTTTACTATTGATTTTCAAAAGATCATAACTTTTGATTGGAATTAAATCATAGGAGATACAATATATGAAATTGAAGTTTGTTCAAAGATCTTTGATTTGATATATTGTGCGTCCAATGGTTTAGTCTGAATCAAAAGTTGTGCTATTAAAGTTAAACTTGTAGTTGTAGCAGCTATAGTTTCTTAGCTACTACAACGTATATCTTGGATAAATTTTGAGAGGTTAAAATTTTTGACTAGGATTAAATCATGAAACACACAATATATCAATTTGAATCTCATACAATTACAAGTTCAACTTTAAGAGGTTATAACTTTTGATTCAAATTGAACCATGTGACACAATATATCAATTCGAAGATCTTTGAATGAGCTTCGATTTGATATATTGTGCATTTCAAAGTTCAACCCAAATCAAAAGTTATAGAATCTCAAAGTTATAACTTGTAGTTGTAGTAGCTACGATTTTGTAACAACTATAATGTGTTGCTAATATTCAGATGACCAGCAACAACGTGTTCCTGATCTTTAGAAGAGTAGTAACATAGTTTTCTGCAGATCATCAACAATCAACCAATTTCGTTTTAAAAGTAGCTAATGGATCTAGAGATGTCTGATTCACTCCAAATAAAGTCCTATGTACTCGGCTTAATCTCCTAATTACACCCATGCTGTCAGAAATCAGCATGTACACTATATTGAAAGGAGCGATATTTTTCAACTTAATTCAATTATGATAAATTTTTTCAACAAAAAAACTAGCAACAATGTTGTTGCTGACTTAAACTTTGAGAGACCGTAACTTTTGACTGAGATTGAACCATGAGACACATAATATATCAAATCAAAGATATCTGAATGGACTTTAAATTGATATATTGTGCGTCTAATAATTCAATATGAGTCAAAGTTATGATCTCTCAAAATTTATCTAGCATACATGTAGTAATAACTTCAAAATCATAGCTTCTATAACTACAAGTTAAAATTTAAGAGGGTATAACTTTTGATTCAGACTAAACTATTGGATGCACAATATATCAAATCAAAGATCTTTAAAAAAGCTTCGATTTAATATATTGTGTGTCTCATAGTTTAAAGAAAATGAATAGTTATAACTTGTAGTTGTAGCAGATACAATTTCATAACTACAACTACAATGTATTGTTGATCTTCAAAAAACCAGCAACAATGTTGATCACTTAAACTATGAGAGTTCATAACTTTTGCATGGATTGAACCACGAGAAGTATAATATATTAACTTGAAAATATTTGAATGAGCTTTAATTTGATATATATCCATCTTGTGGTTTAATCTCAGTCAAAAGTTATGGTCATTTGAAGATCAGTAATACAATAGATTGTGTTGCTCATTTTGAAAAATCAGCAACAACATGTTGCCGACTTAAAATATGAGAGACTATAACGTTTGACTCAGATTAAACCCTAAGACGTATAATATATCAAATCAAAGATTTCTGAATGAGCTTCGATTTGATATATTGTAAATCCCATGGTTTAATATTAGTCAAAAGTTATACTCTTTTAAAGATTAGCTGTAAAATCAGCAATACAAAACATTATGTTACTGATTTTTGTTTTGTATTACTGATTTTTCAATAGCATAAAATTAGAAACACAAAATATTGTATTGCTGATTTGCAACACAATGTATTGTGTTGCTGATATTTTTGCAACACAATGTTGTGTTGGTAATTTCAAAAAAATGAGCAACATAATATACTGTGTTGTTGATTTTACTATTGATCTTCAAAAGACCATAAATTGACTGGTATTAAACCATATGATATACAATATATCAAATTAAAGCTCATTCAGAGATATTTGATTAATATATTATGTGTCTCATGATTCAATCTCAGTCAAAAGTTATGGTTTATTAAAGTTTAAGTTAGAAACAACGTTGTTGATTTCATGAAACACACAATATATCAGTTAAATATTTCTGAACGAGTTTTAATTTGATATATTGTATATTCTATAGTTTAATTCCAGTCAAAAGTTATGGTCTTTTGAAGATCAACAGTAAAATCAACAACATAATATATTATGTTACTCATTTTTCAAAATCAACAACATGTGTTGCTAACTTAAATTTTGAGAGATCATAACTTTTAACTCA
Organism: Zingiber officinale; assembly: GCF_018446385.1. Taxonomy (NCBI): domain Eukaryota; kingdom Viridiplantae; phylum Streptophyta; class Magnoliopsida; order Zingiberales; family Zingiberaceae; genus Zingiber; species Zingiber officinale. The sequence continues at coordinate 29,906,898 of NC_055991.1, read as the reverse complement.
AATTGAACCACGAGACGTACAATATATCATATCGAAGATCTCTGAATGAGTTTTGATTTAATATATTGTATGTCTCATGATAATCTCAGTAAAAAGTTATAATTTTTTGAAGATCAACAATAAAATCAACAACACAATACATTGTGCTGCTAATTTTTTATAACATAAAATCAACAACACAAAACATTATGTCAGCAGGTGCTCAGTGTTCACCTGTTGACATACTAGACATCTAACTACAAACTCCGCGATGCCTTTCTTTATGTCATTCCACCAATAGGTCCACCTTAAATCTCGATACATGCGTGTTCCGTCTGGGTGGATCGCAAATCAAGAACGATGAGCCTCCTAAAGTAGCTCCTACAAGACTAGGTGAGATTGAGGTACGCATAATCTGCCTCGAAAATAAATAATGCCCTCATCATCTCGGGTGAACTCGATCTGTTGTCCGAAAGGTATCTTGCTACCAATGGACTGTAAGCGCTGATAACCAGCTTGGGCCCCTAGGATCTTCATCCTGATCGACGACTGAGCAACCATGATAACCAGAATACTCTGCTCTATCTGTCCCTGCTCCTGAAGGCTCAACTCGGAGAAACCCTGAATCAAGTCCTTGACTAAAGCTCGGTGGCAAGCCAAAGTCCCTCTGGACTTCCTGCTAAGTGCATCAGCAACCACATTAGCTTTCCCCAAGTGGTAGCTAATGGTACAGTCATAATCCTTCAGAAACTCCATCTATCTCCTCTATCGGAGATTGAGTTCCTTCTGGGTGAAAAGATATTTGAGACTCTTATGATCAGTGAGAATATCAAATGTAATACCATAAAGGTGATGCCGCCAAATCTTCAAAGCAAATATAATGGCGACCAGCTCCAAATCATGTACTGGGTAGTTCTTGTTAGTTAGAGCTCTAGAGCCAATCATATGATGGTTGTTGTATGGACTCATTATATCATATTCCTATGTATATAAAGGTATTTGTTTTGGTTATTATACTTACTTGTATTAGTGCCAAATAACTAAGTATAATAGCGTCATTGAGTAGAAGGTTCTTATCTATATCAATCGATTGGTTGAATCGATAGTGAGATGATATAGAGAACACTACTCTTAATCATTCCTAGTCCAGTATTAATATTCAGGGACAATGTTAATGCGATGAGACTAACATGTAGGTTAACTCGATGACTTGATCTCACAAGTCATGAATATAGAGATATTAAGTTAACACATGGGTATGCATTGGAGAATGTATACTGAATGACTCGCCATGAGAAAGTATCATGGATCGTTATATGAGTGTCATATACTTTCTTATGTGACTATTAGTATGACTATTAGTCCTTGGACCTGAAGTCACCATGGTTCCCTACATAAGGAGTTGCATACTTTGGCTTCGTCAAATGTCACCCGTAATTGGGTGGACTGTAAAGGCGATTACTGGGTATGAAACAAATTATGCGGAGGGATGTGAGTGAAGTAGATGGGATCTATCCCTCCTATATAACGGGAGTGACATCGTTATTCTTGATAGAGTGAGACCACTAAGTGCATGGCCATGCCCAAATGAGTCAATATGAGATATTGAGCTCATTTGATTAGAGTGAATCTACTTAGAGTTCAAGATTTAGATTGATTAGAGGATAACACGGTCTATGCCTCACATTAATCAATCTAGATGTCAAGGATAGAAGAACATTGTCATATATTGTGAAGAGTCACAATTAGTAGTCACAAAGGTGATGTTGGATCTCAACATTCTTGTAACTTGGGTAGCAATGATGTATTGTTAGATGTCGCTCATTGTTTATGTTTCTAAATAAGATTTAAAAGCATTGCCAACGTTACAAGAACCTATTGGGTCACACACAAAGAACGAGTGGATGGAGATTAGATTCATATGATGAACTAATTGGATTAGGTTCATATGAACCAAAATTGGATTAAGAGTAATCTCAATTAGACTTATTGGGTTACACTCAATTGGATTCAATTATTGAATAAGTCTAATTTAGAGTTGATTCATTGAGTCAATTTATATTAATGAATTGTGATTCATTCAATTGAAATTGGCTTGAATCAAAGATTGGATTTAACTCAACAAGGAAGATGTGTGGTCAAGTTTGACTTGACCAAATGGGAAGTTGAAACATCAAGTTTGACTTGACTAAATGCCACTTCATGAAGGATGACTCATCCTACATGGCATGGCCAACAAATACATTCTTGCCACATCATCTCCACATCATCAAGGGAGAGCAAGAGGCATGGAATGTCCATGTGTGGCTGGCCATATGAATGCAAGATTCATTTACATTGAATGTAATTTATTGGCATTCCATGTGTGGCCGGCTATATGAATGCAAGATTCATTAACATTGAATGTAATTTATTGACATTCCATGTGTGGCCGGCCAAATGAATATGAGATTCATTGGCATTGATTTGGTGTGTCGTTGTCTTCTTCCTCCTTAGCTCCTTCTTGTTCTCATTCTCCTATTGGCCGAGAGTTCCAAGCAAGAAGGGTGAAGGTGAGTGAGTTTAATCCAAGAAGAAAGGGTAAGTGAAAGTCACATAGAGAGTTTAGAGAAGTGTATGAGAATCCTCTTCTTCTTTTTCTCTCCTTTCTTCTTCCAATCCCATCCGAGAGCCCTTGGGAGTGCTAGCACACTTGTGGTACTCTCTTCTCCATCTAGAGTGGTTTGTGAATCACTTCTTGTTCGTGTGGATACTACTAGAGGTGTGTACATTTGAACACACTCAAGATCCGGCAACATTTGGACGAGCGGGATTTGCGGAGGGCTTCGCATCAAAGGTATACCTTTCTTTCAAGTAGATCTAGGATTAGAGAAACTTGTACACAAAATTATGTTTTTAATCTTCGCACAGATCCGGTGGCATGGGACTTCGGGGTTTCTACAATGCAAAAAGCGGTTTTTGCGGCTCGTAAGTCCCAACAGTGGTATCAGAGCCACGTGTGAAGCGTGTACAAGTTTCGGTTTTGTTTTTATGAAAAACATTCAGATCTGTAAGTTTCTATATATTTACAATTTTTATAGATTTTATGGGTATTTTTCTCGTATAGGCGAATCAACAAGTGTTTGGACACTTGTCGGCTTCGACTACAGAGAAATCCTTTCCGAAACGGCAAGGTTTCGCCCAAATCATTTTAGGACAGCGGCTTAAGGCGCTGTAAGATCGTAGTAGGACACTCATGATATTCATTTCATGAGAAGGGGCGCTGCCCCTAACACCGCAAGGGGTATTGTCCCGCGATCGCACCCGAAAATCACTAAACGGGGCCGCTGGAAAATTTTGACTCATCAAATCGTAAAAATAGTAGTAAAAATTAAAGAAATTTATAGAAAAATACATAATTTAGTATTATGTATAATTTTGTGATGGTCATGGCCCAAAATCCCAATTAGATTGGAAAAATTATGTTGTAATTTATAATATGGCCTGCGTGCCATTTTGTGTTTATGCGTGTTGTATATGATCGCAACCTGCGTGTCGTGCCTTCCTTTATTTTATATTCCTATTGTAAATAGTTTAGACTCAAATGTAACTCGAGTTTCAAATTTATAATGTACAAAAATTGAAGCGGTGGAAGGTTCACTCGAGGAGGAGTTACGAGGAGGGTGTGAGCAACACGTGGCGGTCAAAGGGAGGAGCTTGGAGAAGTTGTTGACCTTTGGTTGACCATCCGATCTTCTCATTGGCTTGAGAAGATCGTAGTAGGGCCATGACTAATCATAATTTAATTAATTGCTTGTGTGTGTGTATGTGATGCATGCTAGAGTAGAGTAATTAATTAGTGCCACCACGATTAGATTAGATCTAAATCGCGTATATGATACACATAAACGATTAGATTAGATCTTAATCGCATCAACTCAAAATGCCTACCATGCCATGATACCCATCACTACCTCGATCACATGTTGTTGTTGAATCTGCTAAAGCAGAGCAATGCATATTATCTTGGTAGGGTGCGGAGGGACAATCTTGGTCCCGCCTATCAACGCATGGGTGAGTACAAACTCAATTAGATTGAGTAAAACTAGTTAAACTCAATTGGATCGAGTTTAACTATAGCCATTTTCCAATGGTTGGTAGATAGGTCAAAATCACATTTATATTAACTCTTGGGCGATTTAGCCAAAGCTAGCTCAAGTTTTAATATACATGCGTATATTGATCCTATAAACAAGAGTTGCATAGAGATGTAATTGGTAATTAGTTACCTACCGACCATACTAAAGTCTTGGGCGATTTAGCGAAAGCTAACTCAAGGTGTAGTATGATGTGTATCTTGTCCCGCACGAATTATAGCTAGAATCTAGTAAGTGTGGTTTGACCACATCCATGACTCGATTCTACAAAAGTTTTATAATTCAATGGAAGCATCATTTAGTTAAAGGTCTAATTAAATGATTAGTGGAATATGATAATTTATTTTCTACATTTTCTGTTGTAGATTGCCATGTCGTCAAACACGAACACCTTCTCCCTGTGTTCTGTCCATGACAAGGACAAGCTCAATGGTGCTAATTTCCTGGACTGGTACAGGAACCTGAGAATTGTTCTCACTCAGGAAAGGAAACTGTACGTCCTGGAGACGCTCATTCCCGAGGCACCTCCTGCCACTGCCACGCGAGCTGACCGAGATGCTTACAAGAAGCATCAAGATGACACATTAGATGTGTCATGCCTCATGCTCACAACCATGAACTCTGAGCTTCAGAAGCAACACGAGTTGATGACTGCTTAGGATATGGTTGAACATCTTCATCAACTATATTAAGGACAATTAGGGCACTGGAAGAGAAACTGCAAAAGATACCTGGAAGATCTTAAGAAGAAGAGAAATAAGATTTCTACTTCAGGTATACATGTTATAGAAGTCAATCTCTCTATTTCTTCATCGTGGGTATTAGATACCGAATGTGCTTATCACATTTGTACTAATGTACAGGTGCTGAGAAATAGCAGGGCATTGACGAAGGGCGAGATAGACCTACGAGTAGGCAATGAAGCACGGGTTGCTGCTGTTGCTGTAGGGACTTACTATCTATCTCTGCCCTCTGGGCTTGTACTAGAATTAGATGAATTTTGTTATGTGTCTGCTCTTACTAAGAACATAATTTCAGTTTCTTTTTTTGGACAAGAAAGGTTTTTCATTTATAATAAAGAACAAATATTGTTTAGTTTATTTAAATGATATGTTCTATTATAGTGCACCTCTGATTAACGGAATCTATATTCTAGACTTAGAGAACCCCATCTATAACATAAATACAAAAAAGGTTCAAATCAAATGAAATGAACCAAACCTATCTCTGGCACTGTCGCTTAGGTTATATAAATGACAAACGCTTATCCCAGCTCTATAAAGATGGTTTGATGGACTCATTTGATTTTGAATCATATGAGATATGCGAGTCATGCCTACTAGGCAAGATGACCAAGACTCCCTTTAGTGGACACAGCGAGAGAGCGACTGACTTATTAGGACTTATACATAGTAATGTATGTGGCCCTTTCAATGTCGCTGCCAGGGGTGGTTATAGGTACTTTATTACATTTACTGATGACTTCAGTAGATATGGTTATGTGTATCTGATGACACATAAGTCAAAATCTTTCAAAAAGTTCAAAGAATTCAAGAATGATGTACAAAACCAGCTTGGCAAGAGTATTAAGATACTTCGATCAGATCGAGGTGGAGAATACCTTAGCCATGAGTTTCATGACTATCTAGCTGAGTGTGGGATTCTATCTCAACTCACTCCTCCTGGAACACCACAGTGGAATGGTGTATCCGAAAGGAGGAATCGTACCCTATTAGATATGGTACGGTCTATGATGAGTCACACAGATCTTCCTATATCTCTTTGGGGCAATACTCTGGACACAACAGCCTTTATACTCAACCGTGTTTCATCCAAGGCTGTGATAAAAGACACCATATAGGATATGGACTAGGAGAGATGCCCAGGTATCTTTTATGAGGATTTGGGGTTGTGAGACTTACGTTCGACGTCAAGTCTCGGACAAACTGGGACCCAAATCTGATAAGTGCTATTTCATTGGATATCCCAAGGAAATTAAGGGATATTACTTTTACATTCCCAGTTAACACAAAGTAGTTGTGGCTAAGACTGGGGTTTTTCTAGAAAGGGACTTTGTTTCTAGAAAAACTAGTGGGAGTATGTTCAATCTTAAAGAAGTTCAAGATATGGACCATAGCACTGAAGCCTTGATGGAAGTTGAACTGGAACCACAAAGTGTTATGGATGATGAGATTGTTCCACAAGGAGTTGAGGAACAACAACCAGTTTAAGTAGACATACCTCTTCACAGGTCTGATAGGGTACGTCGTCAGCCTGAGAGATACTCATTTCTCTTGTCTGACCATGATGACGCTATGCTCATTGAGAATGAACCTACCTCCTATCAGGAAGCTGTGATGAGACCAGATTCTGAGAAATGGCTAGAGACCATGAGATCCGAAATGGAATCCATATACACCAACCAAGTATGGACTTTGGTTGATCCACCTGAAGGGGTAAAACCCATTGGGTGTAAGTGGGTCTTTAAAAGAAAGATTGACATGGATGGACTTATTTATAAAGGTCGTTTAGTAGCTAAAGGTTTCAAGCAAATTCATGGTATTGACTATGATGAAACCTTTTCTCCAGTAGCGATGTTTAAGTCCATTCGGATCATGCTTGCTATTGTAGCATACCACGATTATGAGATCTGCAGATGGATGTCAAAACCGCGTTTCTGAATGGAAACTTGCTTGAGGATGTGTACATGACACTAGCAGAGTATGCAAGCTGCATAAGTCCATTTATGGACTAAAGCAAGCTTCTCGGAGCTGGAATCTTCGATTCGATGATGCGATCAAACAGTTTGGTTTCATCAAGAATGAAGATGAACCTTGTGTCTACAGGAAGGTTGTAGGGAACACAGGTGTTTTCCTTGTATTATATGTGGATGACATACTGCTCATTGGGAACGACATCCCTTTGCTGCAGTCTGTAAAGACTTGGTTAGGGAATTATTTCTCAATGAAGACTTAGGTGAAGCAACCCGTATTCTAGGCATACAGATCTATAGAGATAGATCTAAGAGATTGCTTGGCCTAAGTCAGAGTATATACATTGACAAGGTATTACTACGGTTTGCCATGCAGAACTCCAAAAAGGGATATCTGCCGATGTCACATGGTGTGAGTCTTTCGAAGACTCAAAGTCCCTCTTCTAGAGAGGAGAGAGACCACATGGATACGATCCCTTATGTCTCATCCATAGGATCTATCATGTACGCCATGCTATGTACTCGTCCTGACGTTTCGTATGCTTTGAGAATGACGAGCAGATACCAGTCAGATCTAGGTGAAAGTCACTGGATAGCAGTCAAGAATATTCTTAAGTACTTAAGAAGGACTAAAGAATATTTTTTGATATATGGAGGCGATGACGAGCTAGCTGTAAAGGGTTACAGTGATGCCAGTTTCCAAACTGACCAGGATGATTATAGATCGCAGTCTGGGTTCATGTTTTGCTTGAATGGTGGTGCTGTGAGCTGGAAGAGTTCAAAGCAGGACACAGTTGCTGATTATACAACAGAGGCCGAGTATATTGCTGCATCAGAAGCAGCATAGGAGGCAGTTTGGATCCGCAAGTTCATTACTAAGCTTGGGGTGGTTCCTAGCATAGCCGATCCGATAGAGCTCTATTGTGACAACAATGGAGCAATTGCACAGGCTAAGGAACCTCGCTCACACCAGCGGACCAAACACATACTACAGCGCTTCTATCTCATTCGAGAGATCATCGATAGAGGAGATGTGAAGATTTGTAGAGTACCCACAGAGGCTAACATCGCAGATCCCTTGACCAAGGCTTTGGCACAGAGAAAGCAGGATGGTCACACTAGGTCATTGAGCCTTAGAGCCTACACTGATTGACACTAGTGCTAGTGAGAGATTGTTAGTTAGAGCCCTAGATCCAATCATATGATGGTTGTTGTATGAACTCATTGTATCATATTCCTATGTATATAAAGGCATTTGTTTTGGTTATTATACTTACTTGTATTGGTGCCAAATAATTAAGTATAACAACGTCCTTGAGTAGAAGGTTCTTATCTATATCAATCGATTGGTTGAATCGATAGTGAGATGATATAGAGAACACTACTCTTAATCATTCCTAGTCAAGTATTAACATTCAGGGATAATGTTAATGCGATGAGACTAGCATGTAGGTCAACTCGATGACTTGATCTCACAAGTCATGGATATAGAGATATCAAGTTGACACATGGGTATGCATTGGAGAATGTATACTGAATGACCCGCCATGAGAAAGTATCATGGATCGTTATATAAGTGTCATATACTTTCTCATGTGGCTATTAGTATGACTATTAGTCCTTGGACCTGAAGTCACCATGGTTCCCTACATAAGGAGTTGCATACTTTGACTTCGTCAAACGTCATCCGTAATTGGGTGAACTATAAAGGTGATTACTGGGTATGTAATAAATTATGCGGAGGGATATGAGTGATGTAGATGGGATCTATCCCTCCTATATAATTGGAGTGACATCGTTATTCTTGATAGAGTGAGACCGCTAAGTGCATGGTCATGCCCAAATGAGTTAATATGAGATATTGAGCTCATTTGATTAGAGTGAGTCTACTTGGAGTTCAAGATTTAGATTGATTAGAGGATGACACGGTCTATGCCTCACATTGATTAATCTAGATGTCAAGGATAGAAGGACATTGTCATATATTGTGAAGAGTCACAATTAGTAGTCACAAAGGTGATGTTGAATCTCAACATTCTTGTAACTTGGGTAGCAATGATGTATTGCTAGATGTCGCTCATTGTTTATGTTTCTAAATAAGATTTAGAAACATTGCCAACGTTACAAGAACCTATTGGGTCACACACAAAGAACGAGTGGATGGAGATTAGATTCATATGATGAACCAATTGGATTAGGTTCATATGAACCAAAATTAGATTAAGAGTAATCTCAATTAGACTTATTGGGTTACACTCAATTGGATTCAATTATTGAATAAGTCTAATTTAGAGTTGATTCATTGAGTCAATTTATATTAATGAATTGTGATTCATTCAATTGAAATTGGCTTGAATCAAAGATTGGATTTAACTCAACAAGGAAGATGTGTGGTCAAGTTTGACTTGACCAAATGGGAAGTTGAAACATCAAGTTTGACTTGACTAAATGCCACTTCATGAAGGATGACTCATCCTACATGGCATGGCCAACTAATACATTCTTGCCACATCATCTGCACATCATCAAGGGAGAGCAAGAGGCATGGAATGTCCATGTGTGGCCGGCCATATGAATGCAAGATTCATTGACATTGAATGTAATTTATTGGCATTCCATGTGTGGCCGGCCATATGAATGCATGATTCATTAACTTTGAATGTAATTTATTGACATTCCATGTGTGGCAGGCCAAATGAATATGAGATTCATTGGCATTGATTTAGTGTGTCGTTGTCTTCTTCCTCCTCAGCTCCTTCTTGTTCTCATTCTCCTCTTGGCCGAGATTTCTAAGAAAGAAGGGTGAAGGTGAGTGAGTTTAATCCAAGAAGAAAGGGTAAGTGAAAGTCACATAGAGAGTTTAGAGAAGTGTATGAGAATCCTCTTCTTCTTTTTCTCTCCTTTCTTCTTCCAATCCCATCCGAGAGCCCTTGGGAGTGCTAGCACACTTGTGGTGCTCTCTTCTCCATCTAGAGTGGTTTGAGAATCACTTCTTGTTCGCGTGGATACTACTAGAGGTGTGTACATTTGAACACACTCGAGATCCGACAACATTTGGATGAGCGGGATTTGCGAAGGGCTTCGCATCAAAGGTATACCTCTCTTTCAAGTAGATCTAGAGTAGATCTAGGATTAGAGAAACTTGTACACAAAATTATATTTTTAATCTTCGCAAGGATCTGGTGGCATGGGACTTCGGGGTTTCCGCAACGCAAAAAGCGGTTTTTACGGCTCGAAAGTCCCAACAGTTCTTCTCATGGTCCTTCAACTGACGAGAAGTATAGGAGACTACCCTTCCGTGTTGCATCAGAATAGTGCCCAAACCCTGTAGAGAAGCGTCAGTGTAGAGTACGAATCCGTCCTCTTTAGAAGACAAAACCAAAACAGGTGCCGACACTAATCTCCGCTTCATCTCCTGGAAGCTGGTCTCACAGGCTTCTGACCACGTAAACTTCACGCCTTTCCTGGTCAGGCGTGTCAGCGGCATAGCAATGCGAGAGAAACCCTCAACGAACCATCTATAATATCCAGCTGGTCCCAAGAAACTGCGGATCTCCTGAACTAATTTTGGCTGCTCCCTGCTGGTGACAGCCTCAATCTTCTGAGGGTCTACTGAAATACCTCGGCTAGACACCACATTTCCCAGAAAACCAACTGAGGGTAGCCAAAAAGTACACTTACTGAACTTCGTGTGTAGATGATGTCGTCGAAGAGTCTCCAAGACTATGCGAAGATGTTGTGCATGCTCCTCCTCAGAACTTGAGTAGATCAAAATGTTGTCGATGAAGACGACAATGAATTGATCTAGATACTCTAGAAAGATGCGGTTCATCAAATCCATAAACACTGCGGAAGCATTGGTAAACCCAAATGACATTACAAAAAATTCATAATGTCCGTATCTAGTGCAGAATGTTTTCTTCTGAATATCAGAATCTTTGACTCTGAGCTGATGATATCCAAACCATAGATCAATCTTAGAATATATTGATGTACCTCTGAGGTGATCAAACAAATTCTCGATCCATGGTAAGGAGTATTTATTTCTGACGGTCACTGCATTTAGTTGTCTGTAATCGATACACAACCTCAGAGTACCATCCTTTTTCTTGACAAACATTACCGGAGAACCTCACGGAGAAACACTGGGGCGAATAAATCCCCTGTCCAATAACTCCTAGAGTTGGACCTTTAGCTCATCCAACTCTTTCGGTGCCATATGGTAAGGAGCTTTTGATGCTGGCACGGTCCCAGGAATCAACTCAATAGCAAACTCCACTTGCCTTCGGGGAGGCAAGCCTGGTAGCTCATCTGGAAATACATCCGAATACTTTTGAACCACTAGAACGTCTGAGAGCTGGGAACTACTGTTGTCTTCAGTATTAATCAAAGACAAAATAAATCCATGACAACCATGTGACAACAGCTTCTGAGCCTAAATCACAGAAATGATCAATATGTCATCATCCCTGATGCCAATGAAATCCCACGAGGGTTGGTTCAAAGGTAGAAATGTGACCACCTTCGTCTGACAATCAACCGTGGCATGATATACAGACAACCAATCCATGCCAAGGATAATGTCAAACTAGACCATTTCCAGTACTAATAAATCAACCACGAGTATCATATTGCCAAAGTCTAACAAACAACCTCTGACCTCCTGAGTGACGTCTAATGTATCACTGGATGGTAGGGAGACGGTCAGTCACTGTGGTCTAAGAGTAGGTAGTCTACCTATGTCCCTCAGGAAGGCACAGAAAATAAAGGAATGCGAGCTTCCAGTATCTATCAGCATGTCAGCGGATAATGCATAAAGTAAAATCATACCGCAAAAAATTGATCTGTCGGCCTGTTGCACATCCTCTCTGGTAACCACGTGAATACGTCTAGTCTCTAGTGGTGGTGGAGGTGGTAGTGTTGCCAAAGGCTGCTGCGCCTGAGTCTGAGCCTGCCACTGTGACGGTGCCGGGTACTGAGCTAGAGATGGATATGTGGGCTGCGACTGATACTGGACTGGCGGCTGGGGCTGTGACTGGTACTGGACCAGTGGCTGTGGCTGCGGCTAATACTAAAATAGTGGCTGGGACTGCAAGTGGTACTGAACCAGTGGCTGGGGCTATGGCTAATACTGCCCCTGTGTCAGATACTGAGGTCCCAGAACAGAGCTCTAGAATATCATAAGGGCACTGGAGTGCTCCTATCTATGCATGCCATATGCAGCTACTGCAGGGGGAGTTGTCCGCTACTAACGATGCGAAGATTGGGCCTTCTACCCCCCTCTCTGAGTCCCTATCTGACCGAACTATCCTCCCTAAACAGAGACTCCGGAAGCCACGTGCTGAGCCTTCAGCGAGCAATCTCGGCTCATATGCCCAGGTAGTTTGCAATAGTAGTAAACTGACTACCCCAAGGTGAAAGACAAAGAAAAGGTCAACTACAAAAGGAGTCTAACCAAGTTTTGAAAACTAGTTCCAAGATAGGTTTTCAATCCACTGTTAGAATGAGACATTTCAAGTGTCCTAGGTGCTAGTATTGGTTCATAGCACAAACTCTAAGTGGAGGAAGCCACTGAATTTTTAGTGGTTGTACTAATCACCAACCTTAGACGTAAGAGGAGGAGGACTAGGCAAAGGAAGAGGAATCACATAACTCATATAAGTGTGTTGTAGAGGGGGTAAGAAGAATAGGGAAAACAAAGGAATGAATGGCGAAATCATATACAAGAAGAAATGATTATTTTAGGAAGTCCAACCAGTTATCCTTGTGGAGTAGTACAAGTACAAGCCCATACCAAACAGACCAAAATGAATGTATAGTCCACTTAGATGCACATCACTTAAATCCTTTCATGCAAATCTTACCTTGATACCTGTTAGAGTGTATACTAAAAGCCTAGCTTTTTGTAAATATTTATTTGAAATAAGAATCACATTGGTCATATGTCTGCATTTATGTTAAATGTAGTTGTCCATTTAGTTTATATTGTAGATAACATGATGTGTGGTGTCACACACAGAAGATCATGTTACTAGTTCCTTATAAATTATAAATAGTAGCTCACGACCAAAATGGATAGGGACAAACCATTGGAATGATCGTAGTGTAATTTGGTATTAGTTTATCTTGACCATAAAATTATACTAGTACACTAAGAGTGTATTGAGTAGGACCACTTGAGGTTGTTCCTTTTATACCGACTGCATTAAAAGAACAGGACCTCTGTTATTATAGAAGTGTGTACTCTTAATCCCAATATAATAACAAGCACATATACTTAATATTTATTTCTTTAATTTATCAAAGGGTGAGATTTAGTTCATTAAATCAAAAGGTCCGATAAGTTGGGAAATGATATTATTTATATGGTGTGTTGTTGATTATAAAAGGAAATTGTGTCCTAGTAATTTAGGTTGATGATGTCCCCAAGAGGAGCTCATAAGGATTATCATATAAACCCTACAGGTGGACTTAGTTCGACATGACAATAAGGTTGAGTGGTACTACTCTTGGAGCTAGATATTAATTAAGTGAGTTGTTAGTAACTCATTTAATTAATGGACATTCGATATCTTAAACACGGGGAGATTAGCACACTCATGATAAGAAGGAGCCCATATAGTAATATGAGATTGGTGCGGTAGTTCAATAATAACTCTTTAGTGGTACGAGTTATTATTGATGAACTTGAGTTGGGTGTTCGGGGTGAACATGGGAAGCTCAAGCTCATCGGGAGACCAAAACCAAGTCCTCCTCTCGGTCCCTGTCGTAGCCTCTTAATATAAAGTCTTATATCCACCTAAAGTCCAACTTCTTACCCATCCTAAGGTGGCCGGCCAAGCCAAGCTTGGAGCCCAAGCAAGGGTCGGTCAAGCCAAGCCTTGGATGGAACCAAGTTGTGGCCGACCCTAGCTTGGAGCCCAAGCAAGGTGGCCGACAACATCATTAAATTAAAAGGAGTTTTTAAATTTTAAAATCTTTCCCTTTGTGGAAGATATGATTTTAAAAGAAAGTCAGAAAAAATTAAAATATTTTAAAAGAAAGATTTTAATTTTTTGAAGCTTTTCTTTTTGTAACCATCCATATGTTTTAAAAGAGAGATTTTAAATTTCTAAAATTTTCCTTTTATAACTTGACAACCATGAAGGGATTCAAAAGAAGATTTTTTATTTTAAAATCTTTCCTTAAAAGGATTTAAAGGATAGATTTTAATTTTAAAAAAAAATTGAAAGAAAATAAGGAAGTTTTATTTTATGTTTAAAGCTTTCCTTATTTGGGGATAAAGGTGTGGCCAGCCATGACATGGAGAAAAAGGAGATTTTAATTTTTGTTTTAAAAATTTCCTTTTTAGTCATTAGCAAGGAAAATAAGGAAGTTTTAATTATTTCTAAAACTTTCCTTTTTTGCCTTGACCAAGGAATATAAAAGAGAGGGTAGGGGTGTCTCATGAGATACAACATCTTCTATTCCTCCTCTCCTATTCCTTGGTGGTCAGACCTCATCTTCCTTCCTCTTCTCCTTTTCTTCTTCTTTGGTGGCCGGCGGCATCATCTCTTGGAGCTTGTTGGTGGCCGGATTTTGCTTGGAGGAGTAGAGAAAGGAGGCTTCGTTTCCTAGCATCCCTTGGAGATTGGTGGTGATCGAAACTCTTCATCATTGGAGCTTGTTGGTGGTCGAAACTTGGAAGCTAGAAGAGAAGGCTTGGGTGGAATTTCATCTTGGTAGATTGTCGCCCACACGATGTCCAAGAGAAGAAGAGGAATATGACAGAAGATCAAGAGGTCTATTAGCTACAAAAGGTATAACTAGTTATTTGTTTCCGCATCATAACTAGTTCATCTTTTTGTTTAGATCTTGAAATACCAAACACAAGATGTTAGCGATTTAGGCGATCAATTTTTATGTTATCGTTTTGTGTATCAATGTTGTGCTTCGATTGTGGTCTCTGTAGTTAAACCTAGTTTACTGTAAGAAGTTAAACATCTGATTTCTTTGAAAGGCTTTATCTAGGCAGTGGTGGATGATCCCATAACCAAGAAGGCCTAGTGCCTCGCCACGTTTATCTTGGAAGCCAATATTTGAAATAGATGTTTAGTCAACTTCTGTAATATGGTTTAACTTATGAAGATCACATCGGTTGAATTTGGATTAATAATGTTAAGTTCCATTTGCAATCCAAATTCAACTTCTGAAGGATGACTTGGATCAATAATGTTAAGCATCGTTTGTGATCCAAGTTGGACTTTAGTAGAGCACATGGGTAGCTAGGAAAATTCTGTGTTTGTACAAAATTTTTGTACAGGGGAGCAGAACGGTATCCAGGTGTAGCAACCAACAATACCTTCTCTCAGTGATTGCCGAAATTCACCTCTTTATTTCCTTCGTGGTCGTCTTTGTATGGTTCATCTCATGTTTACCATAATATAAGTGCTTCTCTGTGATAATAATCTACAGACTGGTATTATAACTATTGTCCTGCCTTCCTGCGCACCACCAGACCAACCAACAAAGCATTAGTGACCTAAGACCGGGGTGGGAATCCTTGGCTAGGCCCTTCAACACTCAAGTCAGTCCTCCGCAGAGAAGAGAAAAAAGGAAGAAGAAGAAGAGTGAAAATTGGAATTAGGGTTTGGTGCAGATGCAACGTGGATGTTTTTGTGTGAGTGCGTGTGATTGGGTACCTGGCCAGTGGAGAGGATTCTCCTTTTTATACCACCTCATCTAACCTCCATAGTTATGAGGTGGACCCCGGTTCGTTAGAGTTTGTTAGGAGATTACGTCAGTTCCACTTGCAGAAATGGTTGAAGGAATCTTTTTTGTACCCTAGATGTACCTTCTTTATCGTTTAGCCTACTTGCAGAAACTTCGAGAAATTGTTTCCTGCCTAATCAATTAGGCTGTCATATGATCACATATTATTCTCATGTATATCACATGTGTTTCATATTATTAAGAATACTTTCTGTTACATTAATCATGCCTCGTGCTTTATACCTGGCCGGTTATTCGTGCTTGACCTGTCTAGGCCTACCGAACTCATACACTCGGTCGGTCCACCTTGCTCGGTTGATCTTTGCCTACCGAGTAGACTATGTTCCTTCCATGTTATAACTAAGTATTCGACCGGCTGTTCATACTCGGCCTGTCTAGGCCTGCCAAACTCATACACTCGGTCAGTCCACCTTGCTCGGTTGATCTTTGCCTACCGACTACACTATGTCCCTTCCATGTTATAACTAAGTATTCGACCGGTTGTTCATGCTCGGCCTGTTTAGGCCTGCCGAACTCATATACTTGGTCGGTCCATCTCACTCGGTCGGTCTTTGCCTACCGAGTAGACTATGTTCCTTCCATGTTATAACTAAGTACTCGACTGGCTGTTCATGCTCAACCTGTCTCGGCCTGCCGAACTCATATACTCAGTCGGTCCATCTCACTCGGTCGATCTTTGCCTACCGAGTAGACTATGTTCCTTTCATTTTATAACTAAGTATTCGACCGGCTGTTCATGCCCGACCTGCCTAGGCCTACCGAACTCATATACTCGGTTGGTCCATCTCACTCGGTCAGTCTTTGCCTATTGACTAGACTATGTTCCTTTCATGTTATAACTAAGTACTCAACCGGCTGTTCATGCTCGGCCTGTTTAGGCCTGCCAAACTCATATGCTCGGTCGGTCCATCTCACTCGGTTGGTCTTTGCCTACCGAGTAGACCATGTTCCTTTCATGTTATAACTAAGTACTCGACCAGTTGTTCATGCTCGGCCTATTTAGGCCTGCTGAACTCATATGCTCGGTCGGTCCATCTCACTTGGTCTCTTCCTCTTCAGCGCTCTGTCATACCATTCTTGGCTTATCCCCTCAATCTCCACTACTAGGGGTCCGCTTATCATAACCCATATCACTAGCCTCCCCTTTAAGTCTAGTCGAAGGAGGTGTGTCCGACTAACTAGATCCGAGTTTATTCTTGCTTCTTCTACTGTCTCTGGTAGTGGCCCCGTGACCTCCTCTACAGCGATCTCGTGATCCCTTCTACAGTGATCTTATGACCCCTTTTACAGTGATCTCGTGACCCCTTCTAATAAGTTAAATAGAGGTGCGATCCTACTTCTTGAAACACCCATCCTCGTTCTTATTTGTCTCCTTTTCTTTTTATAGAGTTTTTGAGACTTATGGCCTCAGATCCTTCCCTCTGGGATCAAATGTTACGAGAGAAGGAGAAATCTCTAGCTGAGGCGATACAGGCATTAGACCTGCATCATTCCAGACATAGAGAGTTGGAAGTGCTATTGCTGGTTGCCGAATCTCGAGCTCAGTCGGAATATTTCCTGAGGGACAAAGCCTATCGGGATTTAGAGCACAACACTTAGGAGTTGAATGATTTGAGAGCCCGACATGCTTCAGAGATAATCATGTTAACCAAGAAAGTCCATGTAGACAATCTGCTAATATTGCAGCAACAACAAGATTTAGATCGGTTGAAGGCCAAGGTAATTGGTATGGAAGCAGAGTTGGAACAAATTAGACTAGGGGTGGACCCTTCAGTCACATGTTTGAAGAGGTGAGGTATACAGACGCTTAGAGCCCGGGTAAGTTTCACACTCCTTGCCTACGCTGGCATTCTACTTCCTACATTCACTTGGGCGTGGAGGAACAGTCTGGCACCTTTGGAAGGAGATGAACTTCTGTTAGGTGATAGATTTTTCGATCAACAACCGTACCGGGTAAAATATTCCCACTTCTCTCCCCTTGGTCAGGAACAATTCGTCTGGGGTTGATACACTTATAGCAACCTAGGAGCTATATTTGTAAAATTATTGGCAATAATGTCAAAATTTGGTGTTTGGAAAGGATGTGTAATGTATTTGATTATATTTGGGATGAAAAAATGGGTGACCTCTTGTACAAAACTAAGTAAATCTTTGAAGTCTGTCCTATCTGTAAGACCGGACGAGTTTATGCATTCTTTAGACACTGCGATGCTTTCTCAAATTATAATTTAACAATGGCTCCTCTCATTTATTACACCTAGGAAACCAAATATCTTTTTCAAAATCTTCTGTTCTATTATTGGTCCTTCAACGGAAAGAGAATATTAGTGGTGTGTGATACTTCGGCGCTGATACGAGTATGATTTGCCCCGCTATGTCTATCATAAATGCTTGTTTATGGATTTATGACACGTGTCACTGGTTCCTTATCAATGACGTAATAAGTCTCACACTTTTGGCAACATCCTGTCATATTCTTCCTTTCGTAAATCAACGGCTATCTATATGAAGTTTACTTATAACCAACGGTGATTCTTGCAAATCAATATTTTCGAAAAACCCTAAACCCTTTACATTCCGACCTCTTCGTCTTCCTCCTTCTCACTTTCTACTTGCTCGAGCGTTACACAATTCCTGCCAACCTCGTTTCTTCTCCTGTTCTTCTCTGTTACTCTTTCTTCCCATAATCTCAGTAAGTCACTTTTCTTGTACTATTGTGTTACTCCATGGCTGAAGAATCTTTCTCTGCTTGGTATGCGCAAATTTCCTCTGTCTTTCGTGAATCTGATAGGTCTACTCTTCGTTCCTTATATAAGATCCCCGAGACTTATCGAATTACCATTTCTGATTCTAACGTCCGCCCTCATCTTCCTCCTAAGAATCATGTTACATTCTTTAAAGACCAACTAGTAGTAGGCTTGTGTTTTCCTATTCCCCCTTTTTTGGTAGAAATTAGCCAATATTTTGACATTCCCTTGCAATAATTCGCCCTCAACGCCTTTCGCTACCCATGCGGTCTATACATGCTTTTTCACCTTTATGATATTCCCCCAACCTCTCAGAATTTTTTCATGTTTTCTTATCCGAAGAAGTCAGAACCGGGTGTCTTCTTATTTCAATCTAGACCTAAAATGACCTTCTTTTCAGAAATACCTTCTTCCATAAAGGGATGGAAATCTTGCTTCTTTTTCATGGAATTTCTTGGACCCCTCCCTTGGTCTTCTTCTTGGAAATCCTCTCCTCCTGCTCTTCCTGATGTAAATGAAGTGCATAGACTTCCTTCCTTTGCCACTTACTCAAAGAAATTATTAGGTTGTCGCTTATTCATTCACAAATGGATTCGTGATGACCTCCTCTATCTTTTTGGATTAAGTCCTGTTAAGACATAACCTCGCAGCTCTCTTGGTAAGTAGCTATTTATTTGCTGAAATTCTTTTTTACTAACTAAGATGTTCTTTGCTTGGTATAGAGGATGCCTTCTTCGAAGCTACAATTGATGAGCAATTGAATTTGGCGGAGGAGGTGATCAAGGCTAAGGAACAAGAGCTCCTCACCGCATTGGGTCAATCTCCCTCAACAGAAGTTCCTGTTACCACGGAGGGTGCTTCTGCTGCTCAAGACGTAGTCCCTGAAGCGACTGCCATTGATCCTCCTCAAATTGTAGAATTCATGTCCCCAATGGCTTTAGAGAAGTCTTTCGAAGGAACTCCTGCCCGGAAGAAACGCAAGTTGACCCTTGCTCCTTCTTCTAAATAGAAATCTATCCTACCTTCTGAAGACCCTACGCTGATAGATGCTAATCCTTCTTCTCCTGATTTACCCTTTTCAGTTCTCTACCTAATCTCGCTCCTTCTTCCTCTACTACTGTATCTATTTAGGGTGATAGCTCCTCACCTTCTTTTGTTATGAGTTTTCCCGAGCAGATGGTTTTGCCTCCACGAGGAGAAGGAACTCAAGATTCTCCTTTCCTACTTTTTTTGCCCCCCCCCCCCCTTCTATTCAAACAACCCTATCTTCATCCTCCTCTTTTGTTGCTACCCTTCCTATACTATTGGGTATGGCTCCCTAAGCCCCAGTTGGGGAGGTTATTAAATAAAGTAACAGAATGAAGCTTCATGGGCATAAACGGGAGGTTTAAATTACTGAATTTCCATAAAAAAAAAAAAAAAAGGGATAGTGATGAGGTTAGAAGATGAATGGGTACAACAGGGTTAGAAGGATCAAAATGATAAGATTAAGAGGAATTAAATAGGGGTTAAATAACTCAGCTTACCTACGTTAACATCAACTAGGGGAAACAAGTATAGATTAAATGGTTATACTTACCTAAATTGACACTCATTAGGGAAACAAATAAGGGTACATTAGCCACCCTCACCTAAGTTAATAACCTAAGCTATTGCCAACTTAATAACCCTAGGTATAAAAAGTCCTAATCTTCGCATCACCCGGCACCCCACAGCTCAACCCTCTGTCTCCTCACGCGCCGTCAACCCCTCGGCGGAGCTACTTCTTCGGCTGTGGAAGCTGAGGGCGACGCTGGATTTGGAAGCCGATCGCCACCGTGAGGAGCAGATCGGACAAGGGAAAATGAGGACCCGCAATGGAAGTCGCGGGGGTCTCGGGGAGGACGGGGAAGCGCAGGAGCAGGCAAGTAGATCTAACTGTGGTAGCATGATAATCCCTAAGGTATAGGAGATGGGTTTCGGTGGCTTGACAGAGCCGCGATACTAATTATCCGGTGATGTTTTTGTTGGATTTAACAGAGAATCATTTTAGAGTTCCGATCGATTTGGTTTGAGGTTTGTGGATGAAAGGGGCTATTGGGATTTCTGCGTCTAAATGGTGTGATTCGATTGAATTTCATTTCTTTGCTTATTTTGTGCGACTCGGTTGAATTCATTGCTGATTTTGTGGACGCATTCATTTGGTTTTCCCTTGTGAATGTTTCGGATTTGCTTTGAATAAGATAGTGCTGTGTTGTTTGAGGTTACAGCTGAAAAGTGTTGAATAGTTCGTACATGTTTCCAAAATTCTTATAGTGTTTTCGGCTTTGATAGAATTTGATTTTTCACAGAATGTTTTCTGGAGGTTTTGGACTGGTGTTCGATATACTAGGAATCAAATTTTGAGTTGTGTTTCCGTGATGATCGAGTTTTGTGGGATGCACGTCACCTGTTTGTCTACATGTCTGTTAGAGATGTCTACTATAATTTGAGTTTTCATGGGGTTCTGGATTCAATTGAGCGACTATTGGTGAGAATTTAAATTCGAAATTTTGTCTTCATGGGAGTTTTTGCTTTGGAATCTTTAGGAATTTCATTTGACTTTCTCTATTGGAAATCTTTGGTGTGGCTACGGATTGGAGATGAAACCTTAGAATGATCTGTTAGTTTTTTTGCAAATTTTCATTTGAGGAATGATTTTGAAATGGTTACTGGTAAATTGAAACTTCCATGGGTAATGTCCTCTCTTTCCGTAAAGCTTTGGTATTGTATTGTAAGTTTAGTTGTCAATTAATAGTTCTGTTGCAATTACTATCTGTTATTAATCATCAGTTTTGTTGCAAATTTTTACCCATTGCTAGTTATCAGTTTTGTTATAGAAATTAATATCTGTCCTGCTGCAACATGAATATGGGTGGATAGGGTGAATTGATATGTTTATAGAATAATGATGAACTGGAATAAGGTTTTAATTATCAAATGGGTAGAATAAGTTTTATATGGCTAGATGGTTGAATATGAGCATATGTGGTAGCAGTACGGGATGGGTGACCCGGGATGAGCTCCGGGGGGGGTCATCCAAACTTGACTGATATGGTTAACTTCGGCTATAGGACTGGATGCATGTTCTCTACGAGGTATCTCTAGGTTCATGAGACTGTTGACTGGCTCTAATTGTGGTTACTGGATATGTGACATATTCATCTTATTTAGCTGTGTAGGAACTTTATTTACCACATCTTCCTTCACTGATATGCAATATTTTAGGTATGTTTCTATTGTTTAGTCTCCTATCTCTACTACTTTATGGATGTCATGTTTTATCACATGAGATAATACTTGTTGGGTTGTAGACTCATGATGCCTACATTTCAGGTGAGGATGTGTCTCCGGGCACAATGGAGGGTCTACAGACAGAGTAGGCGAGGAGGCGAGATGGACGCATGACATTGTCCGGATATTAGGAGTGTTGAGCTTATGTTCTTCACGGGAAGGGTTTTGCCTTGGTGATGTCAAGAGTATCGAGTTTTCTTTGCTATACTTTGTGGGGAATGATGACTTTTACGTTTGATGAAATAATATTCTTTTGGGATTGGTATCACGTTATAAGTGTATGCTAGTTTGTGCGTTGTGGATGGTGTAAAAAAAAAGGGTTGGTTACAAGACGTTTCAGTTGGTATCAGAACCACACTCCTAAGGGACATCATGCGCTAGCCATCTCGTCAGGAACTCGACTACTTCAGCCAATAGTTTGTAAGATCTACATTATTTTAATTCTGTATTTAATACGATATCTTAGTCATATTATGATGGTTATACTGATATGTAATTATGGGATATGAATGAGATTAAATCAGAAATTGTGCAGGATATGGCTGGTAGAAGGAACAACAACAACGGAGAGATGGGCGGTCAGAACAACCAGTTTCTAAAAGGACTTACTGCACTTCTACATGAGCAGAACCGCATTCATGGGGAATAGATTCAACAAATATTGCAGGCTAGGGAGCAGGGGAGCACCCCCAGACGTTCTACACCTAGTACGCAACCGGTCTACAAGCAGTTTCGGGAGCTTGGACCGATGGAGTTTAAAGGCACCACAGACCCAATCGCTGCAGAGGGATGGATTCGGTCTCTGGAAACGATATTTGACTTCATGCAGCTCACAATGGATTCGGTCTCTGGAAACGATATTTGACTTCATGCAGCTCATAGATGCGGACAAGGTCAGGTGTGCGATATTCATGCTCCGGGATGATGCTCGGGTATGGATGGAGGGTGCGCGGCTGACTGTAGATCTGACTATTTTGACTTCGGCTGATTTTATGGAGGTATTCTATGGGAAGTATTTCACAGTTGACAACAGGACACGACTGGCACGGGAATTCTTGGAGCTTCGTCAGGGAGATATGACGGTGGCGGAGTATGTCAAGAGGTTCGAGAGAGGACGCTATTTCGTACCTATGATTACCAGCCAACCAGTCAAAGAATTGAAGCACTTCACCGAAGCGTTGAGGTCGGCTATTCGCCATGATGTCAGGTTGAGTCGGGTCACCACATTCAGAGAGGCAGTTGACCAAGCACAGATGTCCGAAAGAGACAGAAATGACATGGTCAAGGAAGCTCAGAACAAGAGATTGAGTTATCAGGGACGGGATCAGCAGGAGCCGGGAAAGAAGAGGTCAGTTCCTGGTCAGAATCCAGGAAAGCAGTCGTTTAAGCAGGCGCAGCCGCGGCAGCAAATTCAGAAGACACAAGCAGCTGAAGGCACTAGTGTCAGGGCTGAAAATAAGGTTCGCTATTCCAAGTGTGAGAAGATTCACGCTGGGCAGTGTTTGACGGGTACAGATGCTTGCTATATGTGTAAGAAGTCAGGACACTTCGCAAGAGAATGTCCACTGCTCAAGGAGCCAACCAAAGGGAGAGTATTTGCGATGACTCAAGAGCAGGTGGACCTGGACACAGCTATTATCACAGGTATGATTTATATCGCCAATATTCCAACCCGTGTATTAATAGATTCCGGAGCTACACATTCCTTTATATCTGAGGCTTACCTCACAAAACTGGGCATTATACCTGAACGAATGGTTGCGGGATATAGTGTTTCATTACCGTCAGGGGAGGAATTGCATAGCAACAGGATGGTAAAGAACTGTCAGATGATGATGCAAGATCATATGGTGGGCGCGAGGTTCATCGTGTTGGAAATGACAGAGTCCTTGGCATGGAGTGGCTGGTTCAGCACGAGGCAGTCATCAATTGTAAACAGCGGACGGTTAAGTTGAAGCTATCAAATGAAAAACTCCTCATTTTTCAAGCAGCTTCACCGATAGCTGTTACCCACATGATCTCCTTGTGCAAAGCTCGACGAATGCTAAAAAAGGGATGTGAGGGGCTTTTAGTTCACATCTCGGTTAAGTCAGGGACACAACGACCAAGTTTGGAGGAAGTGGAAATAGCCCGAGACTTCTCAGAGGTGTTTCCAGAGGATGTTACAGGTCTACCCCCGACTCGGGAGGTGGAATTCGGAATAGAACTAGTACCGGGGACTACGCCGGTGTCAAAAGCACCTTACCGGTTGGCGCCTACCGAAATGAAAGAGTTGAAAGGGCAGTTGCAAGAATTGCTGGACAAGGGTTTTATACGACCAAGCGTGTCACCATGGGGAGCCCCGGTGTTATTCGTACGCAAGAAAGATGGGACCATGCGACTGTGCATCGATTACCGGGAGCTGAATCGAGTGACAATCAAGAACAAGTACCCATTGCCCAGGATCGATGACCTGTTCGACCAGTTACAGGGAGCGACAGTGTTTTCAAAAATTGATTTGCGATCAGGGTATCATCAGATGAAGGTAAAGGAGGAAGATGTGCACAAAACAACATTCAGAACCCGATACGGGCATTATGAGTTCCTGGTTATGCCATTCGGACTCACAAATGCCCCAGCAGCATTTATGGACTTGATGAATCAGGTATTTCACTCCTACTTGGACCAGTTTATTATTGCCTTCATTGACGATATATTAATTTACTCTCGAAATTGCCAAGAACATCGTCTGCATTTAACCACGGTGCTACAGACGTTGAAGGATCATTGTTTGTATGCCAAATTTAGCAAGTGTGACTTTTGGCTGAATCGGATTCCATTTCTAGGGCACATTGTCTCAGGGAACGGGATAGAAGTGGATTCGGCCAAAGTTGAGGCAATCCGGAATTGGGATACGCCAAAGAATGCTTCTGAGATACGGAGTTTCTTGGGGTTGGCAGGTTACTATCGAAGGTTCATCCAGAATTTTTCCCAGATTGCCTTGCCGCTGACCTCGCTGACTAAGAAGGGGGTAAGATATGAATGGACAGATCGGTGCAAGAAAAGCTTTGAGGAGTTGAAAGGAAGATTGACGATGTCACCAGTGCTTACGATCCCGGATGGTTCTGGACAGTTTGTGGTGTACACTGAAGCCTCCAAAACTGGACTGGGAGCTGTGCTAATGCAGAACGAGAAGGTCATTGCGTATGCCTCACATCAGTTGAAGGTACACGAGCAAAACTATCCCACCCATGATTTGGAGCTAGCGGCGGTTATATTTGCTCTAAAGATCTGGAGGCACTACCTTTACGGGGAACGATGTGAGATCTACACAGACCACAAGAGTTTGAAATATTTCTTCACACAGAAGGAATTAAATATGAGACAGAGACGGTGGCTGGAGTTAGTAAAGGATTACGACTGTAACATCAACTATCATCCGGGTAAGGCTAACGTGGTAGCTGATGCTTTGAGCCGCAAATCCGCTATGTTGTCGCAACTAACCAGCCAACAACAGCTGATATCGGAATTCCAACGATTGAATTTGGAGGTAGTAGCGCCAAGGGAGCAGCTTAAATTGTTAGCATTGATCGTAAAAGCAAATTTACTAGATCAGATTCGGGAAGGACAGATGGCGGATCAACAGTTAACAGAGTGGAAGCGGAAAGATGAAGAAAAAGGGAAGGCTATTTACTCTATTGTGGGTGGAGTCGTGCGATACAAGGACCGCATCTAGGTACCTAAGACGGGTACACTTCGAGAGGATCTCATGAATGAAGCGCATAACACCCCATATTCCACACATCCTGGGAGCACAAAAATGTACAGGGATATGAAGTTATTGTATTGGTGGCTAGGTATGAAAAAGGACATAGTCAAGGTAGTGCACGAATGCCTCACATGTCAACAAGTAAAAACTGAGCATCAGAGACCAGCAGGACTGCTGGAGCCACTTCCGATCCCTGTCTGGAAGTGGGAAGAAGTTGCCATGGATTTCGTGGTGGGTCTACCAACCACTCCTAAGGGATCAAACGCTATATGGGTTATTGTGGACCGATTGACCAAGTCGACACATTTCCTACCGGTAAAAACCACCTTCAAGATGACGCAGTATGCAAAGCTATACATCAGAGAAGTAGTGCGGCTACATGGGATCCCAGTTCAAATTGTGTCAGACAGAGAACGGGATTCTGGGAAAGTCTACATAGGGGAATGGGTACCAGGCTGACATTTAGTACCACCTTCCATCCCCAGACGGATGGTCAGTCTGAACAGGTGATTCAGATTTTAGAGGATCTGCTACGAGCATGTATGATGGATTTCAAGGGAAATTGGGAGTCAAAGCTTCCTCTGATAGAATTCACTTATAATAACAGTTATCAGGCAACCATAGGTATGGCTCCATATGAGGCGTTGTATGGAAGGAAGTGCAGAACGCCGTTATATTGGGATGAGGTCGGCGAGAGGACAGTTTTGGGCCCAGACATAGTGACCCAAACAGTGGAGCTAGTGGAGAAGATTCGGAATAGAATGCAAGCAGCGCAAAGTCGTCAAAAGAATTATGCTGATCAGCGACGAAGAGATTTGGAATTTTCAGTTGGAGATCATGTATTTCTTAAAGTGTCACCAATGAAAGGGGTACTGAGGTTCAGAAAGAAAGGGATGCTCAGTCCAAGGTATATTGGGCCATTTGAGATTCTAGACAAGATTGAAACACGAGCTTATAGGGTTGCCCTACCACCAAATCTATCCGGGGTACACAATGTGTTCCATGTATCTATGCTCAGACGATACATATCTAACCCCTCTCATGTGATCGGACATGAGTCCATGCAGTGGACATCAGATCTGACCTACGAGGAACGCTCGAAACAGATTCTTGAGCGTCAAGTACGGAAATTGAGGAACAAGGAGATCAAGATGGTGAAGATTTTATGGGGAAACCAGCAGATGGAGGAGGCCACTTGGGAAACGGAACGAGATATGCACGACTGCTATCCGGATTTATTTGGTAAGTCAATTTCGGGGACGAAATTTTTATAAGGAGGGGAGAATTGTAAGGCTCCCTAAGCCCCAGTTGGGGAGGTTATTAAATAAAGTAACAGAATGAGGCTTCATGGGTATAAATGGGAGGTTTAAATTACTGAATTTTCATAAAAAAAAAAAAAAAGGGGATAGTGACGAGGTTAGAAGATGAATTGGTACAACAGGGTTAGAAGGATCAAAATGATAAGATTAAGAGGAATTAAATAGGGGTTAAATAACTCAACTTACCTACGTTAACATCAACTAGGGGAAACAAATATAGATTAAATGGTTATACTTACCTAAATTGACATTTATTAGGGAAACAAATAAGGGTACATTAGCCACCCTCACCTAAGTTAATAACCTAAGATATTGCCAACTTAATAACCCTAGGAATAAAAAGTCCTAATCTTCGCATCACCCGGCACCCCACAGCTCAACCCTCCGTCTCCTCACGCGCCGTCAACCCCTCGGCGGAGCTACTTCTTCGGCTGTGGAAGCTGAGGGCGACGTTGGATTTGGAAGCCGATCGCCACCGTGAGGAGCAGATCGGACGGGGGAAAATGAGGACACGCAGAGTAAGTCGCGGGGGTCTCGGGGAGGACGGGGAAGCACAGGAGCAGGCAAGTAGATCTAACTGTGGTAGCATGATAATCCCTAAGGTATAGGAGATGGATTTCGGTGGCTTGACAGAGCCGCGATACAGATTATCCGGTGATGTTTTTGTTGGATTTAACAGAGAATCATTTTAGAGTTCCAATCGATTTGGTTTGAGGTTCGTGGATGAAAGGGGCTATTGGGATTTCTGCGTCTAAATGGTGTGATTCGATTGAATTTCATTTCTTTGCTTATTTTGTGCGACTCGGTTGAATTCATTGCTGATTTTGTGGACGCATTCATTTGGTTTTCCCTTGTGAATGTTTCGGATTTGCTTTGAATAAGATAGTGTTGTGTTGTTTGAGGTTACAGCTGAAAAGTGTTGAATAGTTCGTACATGTTTCCAAAATTCTTATAGTGATTTCGGCTTTGATCGAATTTGATTTTTCACAGAATGTTTTCTGGAGGTTTTGGACTGGTGTTCGATATACTAGGAATCAAATTTTGAGTTGTGTTTCCATGATGATCGAGTTTTGTGGGATGCACGTCACCTGTTTGTCTACATGTCTGTTAGAGATGTCTACTATAATTTGAGTTTTCATGGGGTTCTGGATTCAATTGAGGGACTATTGGTGAGAATTTAAATTCGAAATTTTGTCTTCATGGGAGTTTTTGCTTTGGAATCTTTAGGAATTTCATTTGACTTTCTCTGTTGGAAATCTTTGGTGTGGCTACGGATTGGAGATGAAACCTTTGAATGATCTGTTAGTTTTTTTGCAAATTTTCATTTGAGGAATGATTTTGAAATGGTTACTAGTAAATTGAAACTTCCATGGGTAATGTCCTCTCTTTCCGTAAAGCTTTGGTATTGTATTGTAAGTTTAGTTGTCAATTGATAGTTCTGTTGCAATTACTATCTGTTATTAATCATCAGTTTTGTTGCAAATTTTTACCCATTGCTAGTTATCCGTTTTGTTATAGAAATTAATATCTATCCTGCTGCAACATGAATATGGGTGGATAGGGTGAATTGATATGTTTATAGAATAATGATGAACTGGAATAAGGTTTTAATTATCAAATGGGTAGAATAAGTTTTATATGGTTACATGGTTGAATATGAGCATATGTGGTAGCAGTACGGGATGGGTGACCCGGGATGAGCTCCGGGGGGGGGGGGGGGGGGCCATCCAAACTTGACTGATATGGTTAGCTTTGGCTATAGGACTAGATGCATGTTCTCTACGAGGTACCTCTAGGTTCATGGGACTGTTGACTGGCTCTAATTGTGGTTACTGGATATGTGACATATTCATCTTATTTAGCTGTGTAGGAACTTTATTTACCACATCTTCCTTCATTGATATGCAATATTTTAGGTTTGTTTCTATTGTTTAGTCTCCTATCTCTACTACTTTATGGATGTCATGCTTTATCACATGAGATAATACTTGCTGGGTTGTAGACTCATGATGTCTACATTTCAGGTGAGGATGTGTCTCCGGGCACAATGGAGGGTCTACAGACGGAGTAGGCGATGAGGCGAGATGGACGCATGACATTGTCCGGATATTAGGAGTGTTGAGCTTATGTTCTTCACAGGAAGGGTTTTTACCTTGGTGATGTCAAGAGTATCGAGTTTTCTTTGCTATACTTTGTGGGGAATGATGACTTTTACGTTTGATGAAATAATATTCTTTTGGGATTGGTATCACGTTATAAGTGTATGATAGTTTGTGCGTTGTGGATGGTGTAAAAAAAAAAAGGGGTTGGTTATAGGACGTTTCAGTTGAGAGGGTCCCTTACTACAATTTGGGAGGAGACTCGATAACAACTTGAAAAAACTAACCGTTCTAAGGTGGCCGATAGACTTTCTTTCGAGGAAACTAAGGTACTGCTACTTATAATCATGTTCACAATTTTGTGAATATTTTTATAACACCCATTGTTTTCACAGTGTTTGATAGAGAATATGAGCATATATCGTTTGCTGCACATACTAATCCAAGAGAATGAGGCGTTAAATAAACAAGTTTTTGAATTATCCTCCACCGAGGTTGCTAAGAAGATGAATGGCTTGTCTTCCCAACTGGAAAAAACCCTCCAACTGCTTAAAACTGAAACTGAGCATTCCCTGCAATACAAAGCAGACGCAGAGAATCTTCGGTCCCAACTACACTCAATCAATCCTCATAGCACCGGGTTGTCCTTTAAATTAGAGGAACAATCTTCTGAAATTACTCAGCTATCCTCTTAGCTACAATCATTGAAGGACTCTCATGCTACTGAATTGGCCAACCAGTTATCTGTTCTAAATCTCAAAGAGATTGCTATGAAAGCTGTTCAGGATGAATTAGTTGACTACAAGGCCAATGAAAACAGCCGCTTCGCAGTACACAAAAAGGCCTACTTTAAATCTCCTAATTTTCTCATCCCAATGTCAAACTTTTTTATAAATGATGTCAAGTTCATAGCCCTAGAAGGGGTAGAGCAGCTGAAGGAGTTAGAATTACTAGTTGTGGATCCTCCCCCCAACTTTCCCGACACTAGGAGGATAATAAAGAATCATCCTCCTGATTTCTTCCCTCAATTTCCATAGTTGGGCCAAGAATATAACTTTTGTTTTTCTTCTGAACTCTTGTTAAAATGTTTCTATACAAACTTTAATTTTAATGTCATTCACTCTAGATGCTTTGTTGGCCATATATTCTTATCCATTTGTAATAATTCGTTTGGTTTAATGCCACCAGGTGGCCTCTTCCATGTGTTTTCTCTTTTATTACACAGATTATCGTTTTGACCCGTGAAAATCAAGATATTACCCTTTCATTCTTCGTCCGATAGGTAGTGACAGGGCGAGCTTATCAAACTGGCCCGCTTTATCGGTCGAGTTGGGTAATTTACCCGTGCCTTTCTTCCACTATGTCTTTTACACGTAAAGTCGAGCGACTTCATCTCAACTCCTCTCAATAAGAGATCTATCATTTCTCGCCTGATCCATGATGACAGGGCGATCTTCGATAGCCCGACCTGCCCTTCCTAATGTACCTATCTATTTTTATTATACATATATATATGCTTGATTACCTTTAAAGTAATAATTAGAATTATTCCAAATCACATCATCAAATGAAAGAATATCAAAAGACTGATCGCCACATCCCTCGGGATCTCACAACTTTTCCAGTTTGAAAAAGTGTCTCGGGAATGTCATCCCCGCGGTAAGTATATTCATTTTATCCTACCCAATACTTCACCTAGGTATTTACTGGCCGGTTGTTATTTCATCTCTTTCCTGATCCAGCGTTTACCTTCCTCAATAATTACATCAAGGGGTTTGAGAGGTGAAATAAGGGTTTTCCTTGTGGTCTTCTTCCTTTGAAACCTTTCCGTCTCCTCTGTTCCATTCGCGATTCTTCCTTTCCCTCTGCTCTTTGTCTTATTTGCGTTCCATCTTCTTCCTCTTCTCTTCTGCTAGCAATGGTGTCTTCCTCTGCCCCCGCCGAATGGTATGTTCATTGTTCTTCTAGTATCAACGAGTCGAAAACTTATGAACTTCGCTTAAACTATGGTTTTCCCTCTTACCTGGTTGTCCCTAGTTCGGAGGATCGCCCACATCGTCCTCCTGTTGGGAGTATTGCTATCTTTTGGAAACAAGTTCTATCAGGTTTTCGGTTTCCATTTCATCCCTTTTTCGTTGCTGTGAGTCAATACTTCAACATACCTCTACATCAACTCATCCCTCAATTTTTTTCTATAATGTCTGGCTTTGTTGCAGTCTCTCAATTGCTTAACTTTTCTCCAACTCCCCACTTATTTCACCACTTTTTCATTTCTTTTCAAGTAGAGGACAGTCTCTTTAAATTTCAAAGTCGCCCCAAAGCCATTCTGTTGAGTGGAATTCCGGCGCAAGAAGAATGGAGGCAAAAATTCTTCTTTTTACACTTACCTTCTTCTCCTCTCTATCCTCTTTCTTGGAAACGAAATCTCCCTACTCCCCCTAGACTTACAAACTCCTCTATTGTCTCAACCCTTCATACTTCTTTATTGAAGTTGAAGGGGGTCAAATTCAACCTGCCACATTTAGTTGTGGAGGGTTTGATGTATCTGTTTGGAATAAATTCTGCTAATACAGAATTGGAAGCTACTTTTGGTGAGTTATATACTTCCTTCTATGTTTATTTGTTATTCTTACATTGCTTCTTTTCTTAAAGCCTATGATTTATATCTCTCTTCAGTTGATTCCATTTTCCCATCCCTGATGTATAAGAATTCAGGGTTGACAAAATCGGTTTTGGCTAAGCTGGGAGAAGATATATTGAGGAATCGTTGCCTCAATCCTGCCCCCTCATCTCTTGGATTACTTCCTTCTAACGAGGTGGCTAAAGAGCCCGCTGAATCCTCTGAGGAAGATGTTGGTACGGGAAGCATCCGACGATGGAACCTTAGTTTTGATAATGGCAAAGGGATTCAAAGTTAAGCTTAATTGTTATCTAATGTGTATGATTGAGTGTTTCAGGAAAGTCCTGGCTGCGGTTAGGCAAGTGGAAACCACTAGGGGGTGGTAACCCTAGGTCATAGGGGGTGGTAACCTTATGCGGGAAGTCTTGGCGGGTCGGAGCTTCGGGCAAAAATCCTAGGGGACGGTAACCCTAGGTTAAAATCTTGGTGTCGCGAACCGGGTAAAAGTCTGGATGGGTCGAGGACCAGACATCCAGCATGAAGACCGGAAGCTTAGGACGCTGAGCAAAAGTCCAGTCGGTCTTGAGGACCGAACTGGCAAAAGGTAAATCTCCTGAGTGGAGTAGGTGAGGACGCGTTCCCCGTAGAGGGAACAGTAGGTGTCGGTTCGACCTACGATTTTCGGTAGGAAATCCGAAGTCAGAACCGGACAGTCCAGAGACTGCCAGAATATTCTATTGTCATATTTTATGTGTGCTAACTTTGTTTTGCAGGGTATGTGTGTGTTTTGTGGACTAACATGTCTTGCAGGGATAAAGGAGCAATTCAAGCTTCGGATGAACAGTGTCCAAGGCGTCTCCATAGAGCTTGGAGGCGCCTCGGGTGCAAAGGAGCAGACGTTGCATGCTGCAGGATTTGAGGCGCCTTGAATAGAGGCTGAGGCGCCTTGAATGCTTCCTTTGAGGCGTGAGATAAGCCTCCATGTTTGAGGCGCCTCAAGCAGGCTATTTAAAGACATCTCGAATAACACTTCACTTCAGAACTTCCAAATCGATTCTTCTTCAAGTACGCTACGAACGAGACATTTCGGTTGAGCTACGACAAGTCCCCGACGACCCGAAGCTTCAAGATTGTTATTTTTCATCGTCGGTATAATTGTTGTTTTAATTTTAACATTGCACTTCATACTTGTACTGAACTTTACGAGATTATAGTTGTTGCCCAACGTAAATGCTCAACGAGCGTGGGCCTTGGAGTAGGAGTCGCTCAAGGCTCCGAACCAAGTAAATAGCTTGTGTTCGTGTGTTGTTTTCTTTCTAATTCCGCTGCATTTACTCGAACATTTTTACGAATCCAAAACGAGTGAAAGCCACGAGCGTTATTCACCCCCCCCTCTAGCGCTTTCGATCCAACAATTGGTATCAGAGCGGGGTTGCTCTGAATTGGTACAACTACCATTCGAGCATTTTTTTCGTCGCTTTCTTGTTCTTATAGGGTAAAAATAAAACCTTACGCCTTTCATTTTTTTCCCTCCAAAATTAATTTTAAAAAATTCATTGCCATCTTTTTACCATTGTTCCATATTAGCAAAATATCGCGTTTTCAAATTTTTGAAATAATATTTTTTTATATTTTTAAATATTTTATTAATATCTTATTAATATTTTATTATTATTTTTTCCAAAAATTAGTTACTTGTTATCTTTATCCTTCTCTCACACTACTAATCCAGGATCAAGTCCTGGGACCACTTGTTTTTCCCTTTTTTTGGTGTGCAGACTTTTTAAATGGCCCTTCAAGAAGGATTTAGCATAGTCCGCCCGCCACTTTTCTCTGGCGAGGACTTTGCCTATTGGAAGAACCGAATGGAATACCACCTCAAGACGCAAGTCGAGATGTGGATCATTATCCAGACCGGTCTCGAGCTTCCACGCGACGGCACCGGAGAACTCGTCTCATGCATCAACTGGGATTCCAGCATAAAGAAGAAGGTGGAAGCTGATGCCAAAGCGACTTGCATGCTACAATGCGGCCTTTCAAAAGAAGAACTCAATAGAGTTGGACCATTCTCAAGTGCAAAAGAGTTGTCGAACAAACTAATCGAGCTGCACGAGGGCACCTCCGATGCTAAAATAAGTAAGTGCGACTTAATTTTCAATAAATTATACAATATTAAAATGCAAGAAGGTGAGATGACCAGCCAGCTCCATGCACGCATCCAGGACCTACTCAATGGGCTTCATGCGATTGACCAAAGGGTGGAGAACAGGGGTGTCATAAGATATGCCTTAAACGCCTTTCCAAGGAATACCTTGTGGGCATCCATGGTAGATGCTTACAAGGTCTC
Organism: Zingiber officinale; assembly: GCF_018446385.1. Taxonomy (NCBI): domain Eukaryota; kingdom Viridiplantae; phylum Streptophyta; class Magnoliopsida; order Zingiberales; family Zingiberaceae; genus Zingiber; species Zingiber officinale. Next base: position 29,873,106 of record NC_055991.1, on the reverse strand, counting down.
CAAGGATCTTTCTTCTATTAAATTAGACAAAATGTTTTCTGAATTCGAGTTGCATGAGCAGATTAATGCACACCCAGTCGAAAAGGGTATAGCTTTTGTTGCAGGTACTAGCAGAACGTGCGAACTGACATCAAGGCGCAAAACCAAACCCGAGTCCAAAGATGAATCAGACACAGAGGACGAAGACGAAGTTACTTCCAAATTGATAGAGCTCATACGGAAGATATGCAAGTCGAAAAAGGTGACTCAAATGAACACAAAGGACAAGACTAGAGTCACTTGCTACGGCTGTAACCAGAAGGGGCACTACAAGTCGGACTGTCCAAATCGAAAGCAACAAAGGAAGAAGGCGTTGCAGGCAAGTTGGTCCGAGTCATCAGATGAATCCGGGTGTGACGAAGAAGAACCGACAAGTTTCCTCGCGTTGCCAGTACAAGTAAACCTTGACGAAACCGAGAGTGAGTCAGACACCGAGTCCGAGCGAAGCCACGGATCCGCATCCGTTTCCGAAGGACCGAACCTCACTGTAAGTGCCCTACTCGCCGAATCATTTAGATGAATTGCAAGAATTAGTAACTTACTTGTTAAAAAAATTGGCAAAATCCAACATCCGAGTCAAGTCACTCCAAAAGGAGGTAGCAGCCCTTAAGGAAGCGACTGACTTGAGTTCTTTAACTAAGCCAGTTCAAATTGGAAACTCAACTCAAGTCAAACAACTTGAAGAAGAAAATTCCAATTTGAAAACTCAAATTAAAGAACTCAAAGACACGTTGGAACGATTCACCATGGGTTCTAAGATTTTAGATTTGATTCTTGGAAAACAGCGAGTCATTTACAACAAGTCCGGACTTGGATTCAAAACCAAAAGTAAATATAAATCATATCTATCCTTAGTTAATAGAAATAATAGAAACATAATTCAAGCATGGGCCCCCAGGTCAAACTTGGTTAATCAAGTTGGACTTGGACAATATTGGGTCCCCAAGGATCAGATCCATTACCTTGATAGACCATATCGAGGCTATGATCCAGGGGGAGCCAATAGAAAGATCATCTTTACCAATAGATAGAACTGATTGATGCTTGTTTATTTATTTTTTTTTATGCATGTTTAGATTTAGGATAGTTTAAGGATGTAGGCGTAATTTACACTTGTCCAATTAAATCTAGGGGTTTCAAAAAGAAAATTAAATATAATTTCCTTGAGCGGTTCTGTCTAGGAAGTGGTGGATGATCCCATACCCAAGAAGGCCAAATGCCTCGCCACGACCTGAGAACCAATCTTTGAAATACATATTTAATTGACTAATTAGAAAACCTAAGTTTAACTCAAATGAAAATTAATCCTTAGAACCAACCTAAATTAAAGATAACCATCTCACAAAATTATTTAAGATTACCTGATTGATAACGAATAATCGGGTGAGATGGATTTAGGTTAAACTTAGTCAAAAAATAATCAAATACATTCAATTTAAAATAAATTAATTCAATCAAATTAAAATCAACTTAATTAACTCTATAATCAGATGTATTAATTATTTAAAAATAATTTTAAAAATTGTTTAAAAATTATTTTAAATTATTGAAAAATTATTTTAAATTGTTTAAAAATGTATTTTTAAAATTGTTTAAAAAATATTTTAAAATGTTTAAAAATTATTTTAAATTGTTTAAAAATTATTTTAAATTGTATAAAAATTATTTTAAATTGTTTAAAATTATTTTAAATTGTATAAAAAATATTATAAAAATTATTTAAAAATCATTTTAAAATTTGTTTAAATATCATTTCAAAAATTCTTTAAAAAACATTTAAAAAAATTCTTTCAAAATTAATTGAATAATATTTTAAAAATTATTTTAAAAATAATTTTAAAAATTGTTTAAAAATCATTTCAAAAATTCTTTAAAAATTATTTGAAAAATCATTTAAAAAAATTCTCTCAAAATTAATTGAAAAAGATTTTAAAAATTCTTTAAGAAATTATTTTAAAAATCCTTTTAAAATTATTTGAAAAAACTTTTATAATTCTATAAAAATTATTTGAAAAATCTTTTAAAAATACTTTAAAAATTATTTGAAAAATCCATTAAAATTCTTTAAAAAATTATATGAAAAATCTTTTAAAATTCTTTAAAAATTATTTTAATAATCATTTAAAATCCTTTAATAATCATTTGAAAAATCATTTAAAATCCTTTAAAAAATTATTTGAAAAATCTTTTAAAACCCCTTAAAAAATTATTTGAATTTTTTTTAAAAATTCTTTTAAAAATTATTTGAAAAATCTTTTAAAATTCTTTAAAAATAATTTGAAAAATATTTTAAAATCCTTTAAAAAATTATTTGGAAAATCTTTTAAAATCCTTTAAAAAATTATTTTAAAAATATTTTAAAATTCTATAAAAATTATTTGAAAAGTCTTTTAAAATTCTTTAAAAAAATTATTTGAAAAATATTTTAAAATCCTTTAAAAATTATTTGAAAAATATTTTAAAATCCTTTAAAAATTATTTGAATTTTTTTTTTTAAATTCTTTAAAAATTATTTGAAAAATCTTTTAAAATTCTATAAAAATTATTTGAGAAGTATTTTAAAATCCATTAAAAATTATTTGAAAAATCTTTTAAAAATTCTTTAAAAATCATTTGAAAAACCTTTTAAAAATTATTTTGAAAATCATTTAAAAATCGTTTTAAAAATTCTTTAAAAATCATTTAAAAAATCTTTTAAAAATTATTTGAAAAATTCTTTAAAAATCATTTGAAAAATCTTTTAGAAATCATTTTTAAAAATCATTTTTAAAATTCTTTAAAAATAATTTGAAAAATCTTTTGAAAATTATTTGAAAAATTCTTTAAAAATAATTTGAAAAATCTTTTAAAAATCATTTTAAAAATTATTTGAAAATCATTTTAAAAATCTTTTATAAATCATTTGAAAATTCTTTAAAAATCATTTTAAAAATCTTTTAAAAATCATTTTAAAAATTATTTTAAAATCCTTTGAAAAATTCTTTCTAAAACTTATTTTAAAATCCTTTGAAAAACCATTTCTAAAACTTATTTTAAAATCCTTTGAAAAATCATTTCAAAAACTTATTTTAAAATCCTTTGAAAAATTAGTTCAAAAACTTATTTAAAAATTTCACTTAAATCTTTCAAAATGCTTTGAAAAATCATTTGAAAAATCTTTTAAAAGCCTACTTTGGAAATTATTTGAAAATTTTAAACATTACTTCTCAAACTTTGATTTTAAAACCCTTGAAAAAATTGTGGTTCCAAACTCATGATAAATTAATGTTTACTTCTATACTCATTTTACTCTCTTATTTATTTTGATATATGACAAAGGGGGAGAGTATTAGAAAATTCAAAAGAAAATTTAAAATAAAAAGAAATTATTTTAAGGGGGAGCTTCTATTAAGGGGGAGCTTTAATATGCTTATGTTTTATTTATGCTTGTGCTCTTTTATGTTTATCTTTATTGTATTTTTTTACTTAACTTTGAATTTCGGTTGTCATAATCAAAAAGGGGGAGATTGTTGGTGCGGGAAGCATCCGACGATCGAACCTTAGTTTTGATAATGGCAAAGGGATTCAAAGTTAAGCTTAATTGTTATCTAATGTGTATGATTGAGTGTTTCAGGAAAGTCCTAGTTGCGGTTAGGCAAGTGGAAAACCCTAGGGGGTGGTAACCTTATGCGGGAAGTCTTGGCGGGTCAAAGCTTCGGGCAAAAATCCTAGGGGGCGGTAACCCTAGGTTAAAATCCTGGTGTCGTGAACCAGGTAGAAGTCTGGATGGGTCGAGGACCGGACATCCAGCATGAAGACCAGAAGCTTAGGACGCTGAGCAAAAGTTTAATCGGTCTGGAGGACCGAACTGGCAAAAGGTAAATCTCCATAGTGGAGTAGGTGAGGACGCGTTCCCCATAGAGGGAACAATAGGCATCGGTTCGACCTAGGGTTTCCGGTAGGAAATCCGATGTCAGAACCGGACAGTCCGGAGACTGTCAAAATATTCTATTGTCATATTTTATGTGTGCTAACTTTGTTTTGCAGGGTATGTATGTGTTTTGTAGACTAACATGTCTTGCAGGGACAAAGGAGCAATTCAAGCCTCGGATGAACAGTGTCCGAGGTGCCTCCATGGAGCTTGGAGGCGCCTCGGGTGCAAAGGAGTAGACGTTGCATGCTGCAGTCTTTGAGGCGCCTTGAATAGAGGCTGAGGCACCTTGATTGCTTCCTTTGAGGCGCCTTAGAGTGTTATTAAGGCGCCTCCAGGCAGATAAGAGGCATTGACGAGAAGATCATTGTAACACAAAACGCGGGATAAGCCTCCATGTTTGAGGCGCCTCAAGCAAGCTATTTAAAGACATCTCGAACAGCACTTCACTTCAGAACTTCCAAATCGATTCTTCTTCAAGTACGCTGCGAATGAGACATTCCGGTTGAGCTACGACAAGTCCCCGACGACCCGAAGCTTCAAGATTGTTATTTTCATCGTCAGTATAATTGTTGTTTTAATTTTAACATTGTACTTCATACTTGTACTGAACTTTACGAGATTATAGTTGTTGCCCAACGTAAATGCTCAACGAGCGTGGGCCTTGGAGTAGGAGTCGCTCAAGGCTCCAAACCAAGTAAATAGCTTGTGTTCGTGTTTTGTTATCTTTCTAATTCTGCTGCATTTACTCGAACGTTTTTACGAATCCGAAACGAGTGAAAGCCACGAGCGCTATTCACCCCCCCCCCCCTCTAGCACTTTCGATCCAACAGAAGAAAGTCCCTATACGATCCAACGTGAGGCAACACATGTTCTGAAAACAGTTTTACTCCAATCGTTATCACTGAGCTTGAACAACTTCCCATAGTTCCTTCTAAGATTTCCTATGAGAGAGGCAAGGAACCCATGCCTTATAATCGTATTCGTCCCAATTTTATCCTTAATATGATGCGACCTGGCTTGTTGATTTCCACAGCTCCTCCAATTGTTCTTGCTCCTGAGGTAGCTTCGGATGTATCTGTATCTTCTCCACTTCCCCTTATTCCTTCTCATTCACAACCAAAGGTGAGAGCTAGAAGAACTCCTTGTAAAAGGTCTTCTATTTCTATCTCTCAAGATGCGGCAGTTGCTCTGATGTGCGCAAATACTATGTTCATTTATGCACGTTTTAGCGCATATTCACTTACTTTATGCATTCATATTCTTTGCATGATCGCCTATTTTATCATGTACTCATCATATATACTCTTTTGTTCGGATATATGCTATTTGTTCGATTTTGTGTTGACATGTGCAACTTTTGGAGCAAAAACAGCAATCATTGACACACATGAACAAGGCAGAGAACACGACCGTGCAATCCTGCATGACCGTGTGGCCAAGGCAGAAGAGGGACCGTGCAGGCCGTGCAAACCTTACACGGCCGTGCGACCAAGACCGAGGTGATCTAGAGCACGACCGTGCAATCCTGTACAGTCGTGCCCCCATGACAGCAACTAGACAACACGTGGCCATGCAATCCTGCACGGCCGTGCCCAAGGAACCGGGCTCAGAGTTCACACGGTCGTGCCAATTTGCACGGTCGTGCAACGCAACCAGATACCAGGGAAGGAACGACCGTGCCATCCTTGCACGGTCGTGCCACCGCGGCCGCACCCTAACCTATATAAGGGGTTTTAACCCTTTTTCTGAAGGGGAGAGCCGGGAAGCGAGCCGTGAGTTGGAGAATCATCTTGGTGTCATTCTACGCCGTCTCAGACCTCCGTCCAACGATCTTGCATCACCACATCGACTCCATAAGCAGAGGATTAGACCCGAAGGCCACTCGTCGTCATTGGATAAGCATACTTCTTCTTTCTCTCTCGTGTTTGAGAATTGTATGCTTATATTCACTATGTCTCCGGATATTTCTCTAGAATTCATGGAGTAGATTCATTGTTCTAGGATTAGGGAGTAGTTGTGGATCGGTTTGATGTAAGACTCATATTTATGTTTATACTCTTTGGATGATTTCACTGCTTTGTTTCAATTGCATATTAATTGATTGTGTAGAAATCTGGTAACCTCATAGAGGAAATATCTCTAGATCGTACACTCGAGGGGCCCTAGTGATAGGGGTAACCCGTTCACGAACATCTAGGATACTTCCTTGAAAGGAAAGATAACTTCTCCTCAAGGAAGTGAGAGACCAAACTTAGCTCTTAATTTCTATTCTCTATAACACCAATTAGAGTTGTGTTCTCAAGATTTACCGAGGCGCCCTAGTGACATGGGTAAATCGTAATAGGACTTCTTAGGGATTTTCTTTATTTTGGTGCTTAAGGATAGTTGTTTTAGTTTCCGACGAATGCACGTTGAGGGACAATGAGTGTAGGATAGAACGTGATACACCAATACCTTCACAACAAAACCGAAGTCCTAGAACTCCTCATAACCAAGTCTTCTTTTTACTAGCTTTCGTTTCTTCTTCCCGATCTTTCTTCTTTAGATTAATTATAACCATTGGTAGTCTAGCTAACCCTAAGTGAGCCATTGCTAGTGCTTATAACCAGTCCCTGTGGGATCGATATTTTTATTACTGACGATGAATCCGTGCACTTGCGGTTTGTAACATGGTCCAGGTCTTAGTTATACACCTCACCTTCTATCACCCAACATTCCTCCCTTTGGGAAAAGTACTCCTCTGATTTCTAGTGTTAGGCCTCCTCTTCCCCCCTTAGAAGCATCACCTTCCTCCTCTGTGAGGCCTTTGTCTTCTGTCCCCCCTCGGGTCCTGTTTAAACAGTCACAATGCTTACCTTCCTTAATGAGACAAAATCATGTTCCTTCTTCGTGCGGGGTCCTCCAGATGTATGATTCAGTAGCCGAGTCCTGGGTGCGGAGCCAAGAATTCATGAGAGGCAAAAGTGTCTCTGCTCAGGCTGATATCCACAACCTTCAGGCTTCTTCCGTGACTATTTTGAATATATCCTTCTACCTTACAACTACAAATTGTAACTGTGTTAGTGTTTTTACCCAGTTTTTTGCATCAAGCTTCTATATGGGTAACCTGGCTGCTGACCTAGATAGGGAGATCCAAGCCTTGAAGGATCAAATAAGAACTTTACAAGCAGCTACCCCCTCTTCCAATAATGAGATTATTCAACTAAAGGAAAAAGTGGATTCCCAGGCTCAACAGATGGCTCTTTTGGAGAAAGATTTACAGAATTATCGCCAGTTATTAGAGGTTAAGGAAGAAGAAAAGAAAACTCTGGAATTGTAAATACAGACTCTTTCTTCTAAATTGAGTGTTGAAGTGACCTTGAAGGATAAGGCTACTTCATGCTGCCCTCAGATCCTCTATTCTAGAACAATCTCAGACCTCCCATTCCAAATCCCTAGACACAGCCTAGGAACTGGCCTCTCAACATTTCGAGTTATTACAGCTACAAGAGAGGTTGAAAGCCCAAGATTCTGAAGCAGACTTTCATACGAGAGAATTAGAGTGAATTAAAACTGAAAGGACCCAGTTTCAGGAGAAAGCAGAATGCCTCGAGTCAGAATTTCAGATATATAAGGAAGGTGAAGAGGAGCGTGGGGAGAGACGCCGCCGACAATACTTAGATTCTCTTGAGTTTGGAAATGAATTTGCCAGTTGGATCATAGGAACGATGACCCACTCGGTTGATGGAATTTTCAGGCAATTGTGGGAAGGGAATTTCTTACCTCAAGAGCCTCCTTCTCGATTCATAAACTTGCGGCGCCTTAACAAGGAATTACCCAAGGACCTCATCAGTAGCTTTAAGTAGATTTTGTGTCAATGGACCAGTCATGGTACAAACCTTGAGCCTTTGCTCATAACTATATATTTCACAAGTTCTAATGCACCCTGTGTGTATTTATATATTTCATACTAGGATACTTGTGGCTCCTTGACTAGATCATGTGATAATCCTAATATGGTAAATATACCTATGAATGTCGAAAGCAGATAAGTGGCAATCATAGTATGCTAGGTATACTTATAAATTTCTAAAGCAGGTATGTGGTCATTGTTAATTAGAGCCCTAGAGCCAATCATATGATGATTGTTGTATGGACTCATTATATCATATTCTTATGTATATAAAGGCGTTTGTTTTGGTTATTATACTTACTTATATTGGTGTCAAATAACTAAGTATAATAGCGTCCTTGAGTAGAAGGTTCTTATCTATATCAATCGATTGGTTGAATCGATAGTGAGATGGTATAGAGAACACTACTCTTAATCATTCCTAGTCAAGTATTAACATTTAGGGACAATGTTAATGCGATGAGACTAGCATGTAGGTCAACTTGATGACTTGATCTCACAAGTCATGGATATAGAGATATCAAATTGACACATGAGTATGCATTGGAGAATGTATACTGAATGACCCGCCATGAGAAAGTATCATGGATGTCACATACTTTCTCATGTGACTATTAGTATGACTATTAGTCCTTGGACCTGAAGTCACCATGGTTCCCTACATAAGGAGTTACATACTTTGACTTCGTCAAACGTCACCCGTAACTGGGTGGACTATAAAGGCGATTACTGGGTATGTAACAAATTATGCGGAGGGATGTGAGTGATGTAGATGAGATCTATCCCTCCTATATAACAGGAGTGACATCGTTATTCTTGATAGAGTGAGACCACTAAGTGCATGGTCATGCCCAAATGAGTCAATATGAGATATTGAGCTCATTTGATTAGAGTGAGTCTACTTGGGGTTCAAGATTTAGATTGATCAGAGGATGACACCGTCTATGCCTCAAATTGATCAATCTAGATGTCAAGGATAGAAGGACACTTGTCATATATTGTGAAGAGTCACAATTAGTAGTCACAAGGTGATGTTGGATCTCAACATTCTTGTAACTTGTGTAGTAATGATGTGTTGCTAGATACCGCTCATTACTTATGCTTCTAAATGGGTTTAGGAGCATTTCCAACGTTACAAGAACCTATAGGGTCACACACAAAGGGCAATTAGATGGAGATTAGGTTCATTTGATGTACCTAGAGGATTAGGTTCATGTGATGAACCAAATTTGATTAAGAGTAATCCAAATTAAATTAATTGAGTAAGACTCGATTGAGTTAGACTTGAGTTAGACTCAAGTGATGTTAGACTTGAGTTAGACTCAAGTGAGGCTAGACATGAGTTAGACTCAAGTGAGGCTTAATGATGATATTCATTGAATTTTGAATTCAATGATAAATGGAATTCAATTTGAATTTTATATTCAAATTTCGAATGAGTTTCAAAATGGCCATTTAATGAAGAATATTAAATACTAATTAAGGCCCATTAATGAGGCTCATTAATGGTGTTAATGAGCATTAAGTATTTTCATTAGATGAAAATACTTAAGCCATTTTTTACTCTTATTTTCATTATCGATCATTATTATTCCTCCTTGCTTCTTCTTATCTCCCTCTCCTCCTCCTTAGCCGAACACCTTTAGAGTGCTAGCACACTCTAAGTGTTTTCTCCATCTATATTGTTCGTGTGGATACATATAGAGGTGTGTCCACTTGAACACACTCGAGACCCGACAACTTTTGGATGAGCGAGATTCGCGAAGGGCTTCGCTACAAGGGTAATCTCTTAACCATGTAGATCTAGGATAGAAAAACATGTACACGAAATTTTTGTTCTTTTAATCTTCACACGGATCCGGTGGCATGGGATTTCGAAGTTTCCACAACGCAAAAAGCAGTTTTTGCGGCTCAAAAATCCCAACAGTCATCATGGTATCATCAATGAATATGCAGAGTAATTATTTGTATGTATATTTGATAGGTAGCCCTTACCAGTCCCTCCGTTCATCCTCAAATCTGTCATTATTTTACTGTATCTCGGTCAAGCATCCCTCTGAAGCGAATTCCCTTCGGCGAATTTCAGGTTGCTAACAATTGATCTTGAAGACTAGCCTATCTGTACACCTCGATTGGGAACGTGTCTTCGGGCGGGTATCCGAACGGGTCTCCGAGCGAACAAATTTCGGTCGAGAATGTACCTCCAAGCGAATTTGAATTGTTAAGAAGACCAGAATATTAACAAATTTCGGTCGGGAATGTACCTCCGAGCGAATTTGAATTATTAAGAAGACCATAATATTAACAAATTTCGGTCGGGAATGTACCTCCGTGCGAATTTGAATTATGAAGAAGACCAGAATATTAACAAATTTTGGTCGGGAATGTACCTTCGAGCGAATTTGAATTATTAAGAAGACTAGAATATTAACAAATTTCAGTCGGGAATGTACCTCTGAGCGAATTTGAATTGTCACTTGAAAACCTGCCTGTTGATATATCTTGGTCGGGCTTGCATTCCCGAATGAATCTGGATTAGCTTATGATAATCAAGATTTTGATATATCTTGAGGGGATTGGGTCTTCAAATGGACCTATCCAGCTAGGAGTTTAAAGTCTCCGGTTTCCCTTAAGAAAGCCAGACCGGTCACTCCTTAAGGTCTCCGATCGACTGATACGGAGCGGAGGAAGCGGAGGATGCACGCTCGAATTTTTCAAGGGTTTAAAGTCTCTGGTTCACCTTAAGAAAACCAGACCAGTCACTCCTTAAGGTCCTCGATCGACTGATACTGAGCGGAGGAAGCACGCTCAAAATTTTCAAGCATTTAAAGTCTCTAGTTCCCCTTAAGGAAGCCAGGCCGGTCACTCCTTAAGGTCCCTGATCGACTAGTACCGAGCGGAGGAGGCACGCTCGAGAGCAGAGGAAGCATGCTCAAATTTTTTAAGGGTTTAAAGTCTCCAGTTTCTCTTAAGGAAGTCAGGCCGGTCACTCCTTAAGGTCCCTGATCGACTAGTACCAAACAGAAGAGGCACGCTCGAGAGCGGAGGAAGCATGCATGAATTTTTTTTAAGGGTTTAAAGTTCCTAGTTCCCCTTAAGGAAGTCAGGCCGGTCACTCCTTAAGGTCCCTGATCAACTGATACCGAGCGGAGGAAGCATGCTCGGGAGCGGAGGAAGCACGCTCAAATTTTTCAAGGGTTTAAAGTCTCCAGTTCCCCTTAAGGAAGGCAGGCCAATCAATCCTTAAGGTCCCTGATCGACTAGCACCGAGCGGAGGAGGCATGCTCGAGAGCGGAGGAAGCACGCTCGAATTTTTTAAGGGTTTAAAGTCTCAAGTTTCCCTTAAGGAAGCCAGGCTGGTCACTCCTTGAGGTCCCTGATCGACTAGTACCAAGCGGAGGAGGCACGCTCGAGAGCGGAGGAAGCACGCTTGAATTTTTTAAGGGTTTAAAGTCTCCAGTTCCCCTTAAGGAAGCCAGGCCGGTTACTCCTTAAGGTCCCTGATTGACTAGCACCGAGCGGAGGAAGCATGCTCAAATTTTTCAAGGGTTTAAAGTCTCCAATTCCCCTTAAGGAAATCAAGTCGGTCACTCCTTAAAGTCCCTGATCGACTAGTACCGAGCGGAGGAGGCATGCTCGAGAGCGGAGGAGGCATGCTCGAGAGCGGAGGAAGCACGCTCGAATTTTTTTAAGGGTATAAAGCCTCCAGTTCCCCTTAAGGAAGCCAGGCCAGTTACTCCTTAAGGTCCTTGATCGACTAGTACCGAGCTGAGGAGGCACGCTCGAGAGCGGAGGAAGCACGCTTGAATTTTTTAAGGGTTTAAAGTCTCCAGTTCCCCTTAAGGAAGTCAGGCTGGTCACTCCTTAAGGTCCCTGATTGACTAGCACCGAGCAGAGGAAGCACGCTCGAGAGCGGAGGAAGCATGCTCATCAAGAGAATTGATTCGCCCATCTCAACAGATGTATGGTTTCTTAGAAAACATATGCCTGCGTTTTTCCATTATATTAAAAAATTAAATGAAATACATGGATAAATTACAGGCATACTTGTTAGGTTCTGTATGGTTGTAAGTGATTTGCACTCCAAGACCGTTCGAGATTTTTTCCTTCTGCATCTTGGAGATAATAAGAACCTGAGGTAAGTTTTTGTACAATTTTGTATGGTCCTCCCCACTGAGGTGCCAGTTTACTAACATCTCCCACGGGTTTGATACGCTTTCATACTAAGTCCCCTACTTGAAATAATAGGGGGTAACTCTTCTATTGTAGTTTTGTCGCATTCTCTATCGATAGGATATAAGACGAGTTGCGGCCTTGTCTCGAGCTTCTTCAATAAGGTCGAGTTTCATAAGATGTCGACCATCATTATCTTCATCATAGAATCGTCTTCGATCATATTCCACTCCCACTTTAATAGGAACCACTGCCTCACCACCATATACCAGTTGGAATGGAGTTATCCCAGTAGCTTCTCGAGGAGTGGTACGGTAAGCCCACAATACACTGGGTAACTCAGCTACCCAACTACCCCCAACATGATCCAGTTTAGTTTTGAGTCCCCATATAATTTCTCTATTGGTTACCTCTGCCTGACCATTACTCTGTGGATATGTCACAGAGTTTAATACCTGCGTAATGTCATACCCTGCACACCATTCTTGAATTTTTATCCTTGGAATTGTCTCCCATTATCATAAACTAATTTATGAGAAATACCAAATCTGCAAATAATGTGTTGCTATAGGAATTTAATAACAGCATTCTCAGTAATTCTTGCTAATGGTTCAGCTTCAATCCATTTTGAGAAGTAATCCACAGCTACTAATAGAAACCTTCTTTATGCAGTTGCTAAGGGAAATGATCCTACTATGTCCATGCCCCATTGATCAAAAGGGAAAGAAACTATAAAGGTTTTCAGCAGTTGTGTGGGATGATGTGAGATATTTTGATGTATTTGGCAAGACATACATGTTCTCACGAGTTGAGCTGCATCTTCTTGTAGAGTGAGCCAAAAATATCCAGCAAATAGTATCTTACGGGCTAAAGACCTTCCCCCAATATGACTACCATATGAACCTTGATGAACCTCCTGTAAATATATTGTATATCTTCCGGTCCAATACATTTAAGTAAAGGACTAGAAAAAACCATTTTATAGAGATGATCTCCTATCAGCGTATACCGGCTAGCTTTCTTCTTAAAAACTCTGGTTTGTTCTACATCTCCTAGTAGGACACCCTGTTGTAAAAATAGTATAATTGGTGCTCTTCAATTACCCTGTATTTCTATGTTAGCTTGTCTTTCAATACAAGCTACCAATACTGTCTGTTCTACTAGTTGATCTAAATTCCAAGGTACTATTGTTGATGCTAGTTTGGCTAATTCGTCTGCCACTTGATTTTCTGATCGGAGAATCTTTTGTATATTTACTTCTTGAAATGTAGCTTTTAATTTATTAAAGGCTTCTTCATATAACCAGAGTCGATCATTGCTGATTTTGAAGTTACCAGATAATTGTTGTACTGCCAACTGAGAATCAGAATAGATCTATACTCGAGCAGCTCCTACATGCCGAGCCGTTTGTAAATCAGCTATCAATGCTTCATATTCTACTTCATTGTTAGTGACTCTATAACTGAGCCGAACCGAAAGTTGAACCCTATCCTATCTTGGAGATATGAGAATAATACCAACTCCACTACATTGTCTGGTAGAAGATCCATCTACGTAAATTTTCCAAGTCCCTTCTTCCTCGGGGCCTTGTACTTCTATTATAAAATCTACCAAAGCTTGTGCTCTGATTGTCGAACGGGGTTGGTAGTGTATGTCATATTCACTAAGTTCGGTCATCCATTTGATCAGTTGCCCCGACGCTTCTGGATTAAGAAGCACTCGACTAAGAGTGTTGTTAGTTAGCACAACGATTGCGTGCGATAAAAAGTAATGTCGCAATCTTCTAGCTGTCAATACTAGGGCATAAGCTAATTTTTTGAGTGTAGTATACCTACACTCGGCTCCTTTTAATAAATGACTGGAAAAGTACACTGGTTGTTGCTCCTTACCCTCCTGGCTCACCAATACTGAGCCTACAGCATGCTCGTTTGCTGAAAGATAAACCCATAGAGTTTCTCCTAGTACAGGCTTAGCTAAGACAGGTAGGGTTGACAAATAATCCTTCAGCTCTTGAAACGCTTTGTCATAGTCTTCATCCCATTGAAATTTGTTGGCCTTCCGAAGTATCTTGAAGAAGTGAAAACTTCGGTCAACTAATCGAGAGATGAAGCGGGATAACACAGTGATCCTCCCCTGCCAATCTTTGAGCTTCTTTCATGTTGCGTGGGGGCTCTATATCATGGATTGCTCGAACTTTACTGGGATTTGCTTCTATCCCTCGCTCTGCCACCATGTACCCCAGGAACTTGCCACTTCTGGCCCCAAACAAGCACTTGGCAGGGTTGAGTTTGAGCCCATACTGTCGCAAGGTTCTGTAAGTTTTTTCTATATCTCTACATAAATCATCAGCCTGAAGCGATTTAATTAATATGTCATCTACATAGACTTCCATATTTCTCCCAATTTATTTTTGGAAAACTTTATTCATAAGTCTCTGATAAGTTGCTCCTGCATTCTTTAATCTAAAAGGCATGACATTATAACAATAAGTACCTTTAGCTGTAATAAAACTAACCTTTTTCTAATCATCTTTAGCAAGAGGTACTTGATGATAGTCCTGATAGGCATCCAACATACAAATATATTCACATCCAACCGTAGAATCCACCACCTGATCGATGCGGGGCAGATGATAGTAGTCTTTTGGGGAAGCCTTGTTGAGATCCCGGAAGTCAATACACACCCTCCACTTATTCCCTGGTTTAGACACCAGGATGACATTAGCCAGCCAGATAGGAAATTGTACTTCTCGAATATATCATGCCTCTAGTAATTTGTCCACTTCTTCCTTGATGATCTGGTTCTGGTCAGCTCCAAAGTCTCTTTTCTTTTGCTTAACAGGTTGAGCATCAGGAAAAACATGCAATGAATGTTCCATCACCAAAGGAGAAATACTCGTGACCTCCTTGGGAGTCCATGCAAATACATCACTATTCCTTATCAAACACTGTATCAACTCAGCTTTAAGTGGGAGGTCTAGATCAGCCACCACATAAGTCACAGCTTCTGGTCACCCAATTTGTATTTATACTTCTTCTTTTTCTTCATATACCAGACCGGGTGGTCTCTCATGGATGACGTTGACTTCCATCCTTTGAACCTTGTGAGCAGCATTAGCCTCCTTCTGGATGACTTCCACATAGCATTTCCGTGCGAGTAACTGGTCTTCTCGGACTTCTCCCACTTGGTCATCAACCGGAAACTTCACCTTCTGGCAGAAAGTAGAAACGACCGCCCGAAACTCGTTCAAGGCCGGTCAACCCAGTATGATGTTATAAGCAGAAGGTTCATCTACCACCATGAAGTAAGATCTTCTAGTCCTCATTAGGGGCTCCTCCCCTAGGGAAATGATCAATTTTATCTGGCCGAGCAGCCGCACTTCATTTCCCATAAATCCGTAAAGAGGAGTCACCATGGGTTGAAGCTCGCTCGGATCTATCTGTAGTTGGTCAAAAGCTTGTTTGAAGATAATATTGACAGAACTGCCTGTATCAATGAATGTATGAGAGATGTTATAATTAGCTATAATAGCTTTAATTATCAGTGCATCATCATGGGGTACTTCTACCCCTTCCAGGTCTTTAGGACCAAAACTAATCTCTGGTCCTGCTGCCTTCTCCACACTGCACCCCACAACATGTATCTGTAACCGTCGAGCATAAGCTTTCCTTGCCCTATTCGAGTCACCATCAGTAGGGCCGCCCATGATCATGTTTACATTACCTCGGGGGGAATTACTCCGATTTTCTTCCTACCGAACAGTTGTCATCTCGGGTTGTATTAGTTCGGGCGCCCGAGATGGTCCGCCCGGTTCTCGCAATGTTCCTTGCTGTGTCTCGATCTCCCGGTACTCCAGTTGAAGTGGGCTGCTCTGCCTTTAGTAGGGCTGTCGATTGGGAGATTGTCGGCGATATCGACCATTATTCGCTCGCTGATTCTTCAAAGCAAAACAATTCTCCGTATAGTGGGTACCTGACATATGGTAGGTACACCATCTCCTTGGGCTCTCCTGTGGCATTTGCACGTGTTGTACAGCTTGGGGCCTGTGTTCAAGCTAGCGATGTGGCGGAGGAGCCACATGAGGTCCCCTTGGGGGATGCACCGGAGCTACGGGTCTATCATTAGTAGTAACTGCGACAGGAACAACAGTTTCCTTTTTGTGAGCCACTTGAGCTTCCTCCACATTAATAAACTCAGTGGCTCATTCGATCAATAAATCAAAATTGGTTGGAGGATTGCGCACTTAATCTTTGAATAAATCATTATCATTAAATCCCTGAGAGAAGATACTCACCAGAATCTCTATGGTAGCATTAGGAACATCAATGGCTACCTGATTGAACCTTTTGATATAAGCTCTGATGCTTTCCTTAGGTCCCTGCTTAATAGAAAATAGACTCTATGGAGTCTTATGATATCTCCGGTTGCTAGAGAAATGATGCAAAATACTTTGCGGAAATCCTTAAAACGTCGAATAGAATTTTTCGGTAATCGCTTAAATCATCTCTAAGCCGCTCCACCGAGGGTAGTAAGAAACATTCGGCACTTAACCCCATCAAAAAATTGTTGTAACAAAGCTGTGCTTTCAAATTTGGAAAGATAATCTTCCGGATCAGTGGTTCCAGAATATTTTCCCATGTTTAAGCTCTGATATCACTTTGGCAGGGGATCGTCAAGCACTCTTTGAGAAAAAGGTGTGACAATTCTGTCAGGAGAACTGTCGCTGATCACCACTTTTCCCTTATGCTTTTCTTTCACAGGTGCCTCATCAGAAGATTCTTGAAACACCGGCCTCCGCCCTCCTTGTTCCATAGGGGTATGGAAAAATGCTCAAGGTTGTCGATTGGGAGAAACGAGAGCGGGAGTTATGTAAGCGATATCCTCTTCCTCCATACCTTTGTTTTTTCTTCGATCCGTGGTTGAAATTGTCGGATTTATCGCTATTGGCAAAGTGCCTTCAGTGATCGCTTATTGTTGTTGTTGCAAAGCCTTCTGAACCCTGGAGCTAATGAGAAACTCCAGATCTTCTTGAGTCATAGTAATGGTGTTGGGTTTTCCCACGTCCTTCATCATGAAGTCTTAGATCCAGGTGAAGATTCTCATAACGGCGCCAAATTTGATCCTATCTGAGATCGGTGAGATGGAGAGCCGGGATCAATGCTGATAATGATTCTGCTGAAGATGAGCCCAGAAAACCTCAGTACCGCTACAAACTCCTTGGTGAACTGGATAACAGAACCCTAATAGATGAATCACCCTAGATCTGAGAAAACCAAAGTAGATCTAGTGGGAATCTCAGTGAAGAAGATATCGAAGGGAAAACCATGAATCAAGAACTCCGGCGAATGGTCCTGCCTTCCTGCGCACCACCAGACCAACCAACAAAGCGTTAGTGACCTAAGATAGGGGTGGGAATCCCTTGCTAGGTGTTGGATCGAGAAGCGCTAGAGGGGGGTGAATAGCGCTCGCAGCTATTTTAGAATCGATTTCGTAAAATGCAACGGAAAATTAAACAAACACAGAAGAACACAGGTCGTTTACTTGGTTCGGAACCTGTGGCGACTCCTACTCCAAGGCCTATGCTCTTTGAGCGTTTATGGTGGGTAACACTTATAATATCGAAAGGATGTTACAAATTAAGTACAGAGAAAAATAGTAATTAACTTAATACCAGCAACAGAGAAATGAAAAATGAAGCTCCGGGTCGTCGGGAGGTTGTCGCAGCACTTCGGGATCGTGTTGTTAGCAGCTTGTCGCGGAAAGATTGCTTAGAAGAAGATATATTGAGTGCTGCCTCGAGAGCTCTTTTTATACACTGCTGGAGGCGCCTCCAAGCCTGTCCGAGGCGCCTCCAGGCTGCCCGAGTCGCCCGCGTGGATCAGCACTGATTTGGTCGTACCTTATCCCCTTGAAGGCGCCTCCAAGGCTGGTCTAAGGCGCCTCAACAACCTGGTCCAAGGTGCCTCCAGCCTACTCCGAGGCGCCTCAAGCTCTGCTGCGTTGTCTTCTTCTGGCTCACACCCGAGTCTCTTCCAAGCTCCATGGAGGCGCCTCGAACATTGTTCATCCGAGGTCAAGTGTGCTCCTTTATTCTTGCAAAATGTGTTAGTCCCAAATACATACCCTGCAAAACAGAGTTAGCACATAATAGTCATAGTAAACAAAATATTGATAGTCTCCGGACTATCCGGGTCTGATTTCAGATTTCTAACCGAAAATCCTAGGTCGACCCGACACCTACTGTTCCCTCTGTGGGCAACGCGTCCTCACCTACTCCTCTCAGGAGAGTTACCTGTTGCCAGTACGATCCTCCAGATCGACTGGACTTTTGCTCGGCGTTCGATACTTTCAGACTTTCTGCTGGACACCCGCTTCCCGGCCCGTCCAGTCTTCCACCTGGTTCGTGACACCAGGACTTTCCACCTAGAGTTACCACTCCCTAAGACTTTTGCCTGAAGCCCTCGACCCGCCAAGACTTTCCGCATAAGGTTACCACCCCCTATGACCTAGGGTTACCACCCCCTAGGGTTTTCCACTTGCCTAACCGCAGCTAGGATTTTTACCTAAGTACACTTAGGACTTTCCTGCAAACTCATTTAAACTGTTAGATCATAACATAACCTTAACTTTGAATCCTTTACCATTATCAAAACTTGGGTTCGATCGTCGGATGCTTCTCGCACCAACAATCTCCCCCTTTTTTATTATAGCAACTGAAATTCAATGTTAAGTAAAACAAGATGCACAAATAAACATAAGCAAGCTGTAAAAAGTTTTGAGTAAGAAAGTAAGCAAGCTTAAGTAAACAGTTCAAGTGCAAGCATGATTTAAGCTAAAACATACTTAATTTAAAGTGTATAAGGCTCCCCCTTAATGAGAGCTCTATTTTTCTTATCACTTAATTTGAAATTTTGAATTTGTCCTACTCTCCCCCTTTTCCATATATCAAAAACTGTTGTAGGAAAAAGAGATAAGATGAAAGGTCTAAGTTTTCAAATAACAAAGTTTTACTTTAAAACAAAAAAGATTTTACTTTAAAACAATTTCTTGTAGGTGAAATAGGCTAAGTAAAAACAAGTAAACAAAATAAAGCATGAAGTTGTTTTAAGAAAACTAAGTTTAGTAATTTTGCTAAAAAGTTTTTTCTTTGACCCGAAACATAGCTAAATTAAAGTTACTTTAGTTTTGAACCACTCCTTTTACTTAGCCAAAATTTGTGCAAATTTAGGTTAAATTTTGAAAATTTTAAAACAAACAATTTTCAAAAAGGAGGTTTTGTAAATAGTAGGCTAAGTTTTGCAATTAAAAGGACTTAGCTAGTTTTGAAAGGCTTTGTTGAAAAATGTTTCGTTAAATTCTTAAAGCCTTTTAAAAGATATTAATTTCGAAAAAAAAATTGAATAATTTTAAAAGCTTCTCAAAAGTTGGATTAACTTGAGACCTTTGTAAATTTTGAAAACCCTTAAAGGCAAAGGAGGAGCAATAACCTTAAAACCTTAATGTCCAAGCATGAGTTGAGTTAAATGGATTGTAAATTAACCATTTTCTTTTAGCAAGGTATCAAAGCCCTAAAGTCCAAGGATGAGTAAACTTAAAAAATTTAATGTCTTTAACCAACTATCTAACCTTTAGCTACTGGCTGAATACCTAGAGGGCAACAGTTTTCACTTGGTTAGTCAAGTTAAGTTAGTAATCCAGTTAGATTTGACTAGGGCTGGATCATTTAACTTGATTAATGTAAAATTAGTTTTTAACGCCCAGACTTACTATGATGCACAGAAATAAGCATTCTGAAGTCTAGGTTATACCCTATGCTTCTCACGCCATTCTAAGTTTCTTTCAAACACAAGCAAGTTAAGCCTAGGGTGTTTGTGAGATGCTCTGGCTGAAACTAGGGGAACATGATTTCTATAGTTAAGGCCTAGGCTAAGTCCAAATTTTGAAAATCTCATAAAGTTAGGAATTTTAAAAAGTTATTTTTCCTAGAATTTAAAAAACAGACAGTAAAAATTTAAAAATAGATGTAAGAAATTAGTTTGAAAATCAAGATCTATTCTACCCAACACATTCCTATTTGACTTCTAAGTGTACTGAACTCCAATTCTGGTAAGGGTTTTGTAAAAATGTCAGCTATGTTTAATTTGGACTCAACATGGTTAAGTACAATTTCACCTTTAGCTACATGATCCCTTACAAAATGGTGTTTTACCTCTATGTGTTTAGTCCTATAGTGGTGAATTGGATTTTTGGTTAGATTAATTGAACTCATATTATCAATTAAAATTTTTGTATTTTTATATTCTAGTTGATAGTCTTTTAGTGTATGCATCATCCATAAAAGTTGAGAAACACACTCTCCTAGGGCTATGTATTCAGCTTCAATAGTGGATAGAGCAACACAGTGTTGCTTTCTGCTTGACCAACTTACTAGGCATTGACCTAGAATTTGACAGCTACCACTTGTATTTTTTCTGTGTAGTTTACACCCGACATAGTCTGAGTCATAATAGCCAAAAAGGTCAAAGGTGCAAGTTCTAGGGTACCAAAGTCCTACATTTAGGGTGCCCTTAATGTACCTAAGTATCCTTTTAACATATCTTAGGTGTGACTCTTTTGCACAAGATTGGTATCTTATGCACATATCTACTGTAAATAATATATCAGGTCGACTTGCAGTTAGGTAGAGTAAGCTACCTATTGCACTTCTATAGTACTTTGGGTCAACTGATTTTTCTTCTGAGTCAGAATCAATATTGATATTAGTTGCCATTAGAGTATTTATAATTTTTTAATTTTCCATGTCAAATTTTTTAATTAGTTCCTTAGTATATTTAGTTTGATAAATATATATTCCATCTTTGGTTTGTTTGATTTGTAAGCCTAAGAAAAAATTAAGTTCCCCCACCAAACTCATTTCAAATTCGTTTTCCATTAAATTAACAAATTCTTTAGTGTTGGTTGAGCCAAAAATTATATCATCAACATAGATTTGGGCTATAAAAATGTCTTTTTCTATGCTTTTGACAAATAGGGTCTGATCTATTTAACCTTGGTTAAAGCCCTTAGATATTAGGTAATTAGATAACCATTCATACCATGCCCTAGGTGCTTGTTTTAGTCCATATAAGGCCTTTTTCAGTCTAAATACATGGTTTGGGTTATCTAAGTCCTCAAATCCTGGGAGTTGACTTATATATACTTCTTCCTTAATAAACCCATTCAAAAAGGCTGACTTGACATTCATTTGGTATAATCTAAATCCTTTATGTGTTGCATAAGCCAGCAACATCCTTATGGATTTGAGTCTAGCTACTGATGCATAGGTTTCGTGATAGTCTAAACCTTCAACCTGGCTGAACCCTTTGGCTACTAATCTGGCCTTATTTCTCACTATATCACCCTGATCATCTAATTTGTTTCTAAATACTCATTTGGTGTCAATTATAGACTTATCCATGGGTTTAGGTACAAGTTCCCAGACTTGGTTTCTATCAAATTGAGCTAACTCTTCCTGCATTGCAATGATCCAGTCTGGGTCAGGTAGGGCTTCTTCAATAGTCTTAGGTTCAATCTTAGAAATAAGGGCAATCTGACTCAGGTTTCTATAAGAAGATCTAGTTCTAACTCCTAGGTTTGGGTCACCCAAAATTTGGTCAGGTGGGTGAGAAGTACTTACTCTTTTTGGTCTTATATTTGGGTCAGAAGTTAGTTCCTCTGGTTTACTAGTGTTAGGTTGAATTTCATCATCTTCTATAACTCTTGGATTAATGTCAACATTTTCATTTATATTAGGTAGGTTATTTTCTTCATCAAAGATTACATTAGTTGTTTCTTCAACTTTTAAGGTACTTTTGTTATAGACTCTGTAGGCCCTACTGGTTGTGGAGTACCCTAAAAATATTTCTTGGGCTGACTTGGGTGTAAATTTTCCTAAGTAATCTTTAGTGTTTAAAATGTGAACTTTACATCCAAATACTTTTAAATAGTTTAAGTTGGGAATTTTATTATAGTATATTTCATAGGGGATTTTATTATGTAATTTGTTAATCAGTATTCTATTTTGAATGTAGTTTGCTGTATTTATTGCTTCGACCCAGAATTGATGATTTAAGTTATACTCGTTTAACATGGTTCTAGCTGCCTCTTGTAGGGTTCTATTTTTTCGTTCCACTAGACCGTTCTATTGGGGGGTTCTAGGGCATAAAAATTCATGTTTGTATCCATTAACTTTACAAAATTGGGTTAATCTATTATTTTCAAACTCACCCCCATGATCACTTCTTATTCTTTTAATTTTGATGTCTTTTTCATTTTCTATTAACTTGTAAAAATTATTAAAAGTTTCAAAGGTTTTATCTTTTATTTTTAGAAATTTTACCCAAGTGAACCTAGAGTAATCATCAATTATAACTAAGCAGTACTGATTCTTGCTTAGTGACTTGGTTCCATGTGAATCAAATAGATCTAAATGTAGGAGCTCAAGTAAGAAGTTAGTTCTATCTAGATTGGTTGACTTATGGGTTGATTTAGTTTGCTTACCTTGTTGGCAAGCTTGGCAAATTACATTTTCTAAGTTCCTTAATTTGGGTAGCCCTCTAACTAAGCCGTTTTGGCTCATTTTTGAAATGAGTTTGACATGAGTGTGACCCAGTCTTCTGTGCCACAGGTTGGTTTCCTCTTGTTATGTCAAAAGATACTTTATTGAGGATATGGACAGGTCAATTGCGCAGATGTTATTTTTTCTAACTCCCTTAAGTATGATTTCAGGGTTATCAATATTTTTACTAAACACCCAAAATTATTAAAAATAACTAGGTAGCCACTATCACACAATTGACTTATACTCAGTAAATTAAAGTTAAAATTTTCAACTAATAAAACATTTCGAATAATGAAATAGGAACTAAGTTCGATATTACCTTTTTCGATTACCTTAAGTTTATCGTCGTTACCGAATGCAACTGATCTTAGGTTCTTGTATTTGAGCTAAGTGAACTTCAACCTATCTCCAGCCATATGTCTGGAGCATCCACTATCTAACATCTATTGATCCAATTCCTACACATAAGGTATTTGAATTGGATTTATTTTGATGGATCAAAAGATAGTTTGATTGAAATAAGCTCCCTAATTTTTCATCTCACCCAATCTAGGTTAACAATCAGTTATTCCTATGAGTGATTGTGAGATGGTTGAATTTGTTTTAAATTTTTTATTTAATAAATTGATTGAGTTTTATAATTTAAAGACAATTTTAATTTTTTGAAAATAATTAAGTTTAAAAGGTAATTTTTATTTTGAAAATAGTTAAGTTATTTAAATTTTGGGAAATAATAAGTTAATAAAAAAACTTTAAGTTGATTAATTTTTAAAAGATATTAAGTTAATTAATTTGAAAAAATATTTTAAGTTAATTAATTTAAAAAATATTTTAAGTTACTTAATTTGAAAAATATTTTAAGTTAATTAATTTGAAAATATTTTAAGTTAATTAATTTGAAAAAAATATTTTAAGTTAATTAATTTTAAAAAATATATTAAAAAATATTTTAAGTTACTTAATTTGAAAAATATTTAAGTTAATTAATTTCAAAATATTAAAAAATATTTTAAGTTAATTAATTTGGAAAAATATATTAATTTTAAAAAATATTTTAACTTACTTAATTTGAAAAATATTTAAGTTAATTAATTTGAAAATATTGAAAAATATTTTAAGTTAATTAATTTGAAAAAATATATTAATTTTAAAAAATATTTTAAGTTACTTAATTTGAAAAATATTTAAGTTAATTAATTTGAAAATATTGAAAAATATTTTAAGTTAATTAATTTGAAAAAATATATTAATTTAAAAAAATATTTTAAGTTACTTAATTTGAAAAATATTTAAGTTAATTAATTTGAAAATATTGAAAAATATTTTAAGTTAATTAATTTGAAAAAATATATTAATTTAAAAAAATATTTTAAGTTACTTAATTTGAAAAATATTTTAAGTAAATTAATTTTAATTTTATTAAATTTTTTATTTAATTTTTTATTTAATTTAATTTTGATTGTTAATTTAATTTAATTTAATTTAATTTTAATTTAATTTAATTTTAATTTAATTTAATTTTTAATTTCAATTTTGAATTTTGAATTTAATTTTGAATTTTGAATTTAATTTTGAATTTTGAATTTAATTTTAAATTTTAAATTTAATTTTGTACTTAATCATCTCACCCTATCTAAATTTTTCAATCAGGGAATCCTATAATTTTGTGAGATGAGTTGGATTTAATTATAGGGTTTGGTTTAACTTTATGTTAGATTCAGGTTTAGTTTTGAGCTCAACAAATAGACATTCTTCGGATAAACTTCTGGGCTATGGTGAGTAACCTGGACATCATTAGAGTAACCATGCCTTCGAGGTTTTCCAAATAGTCCTACCCATTGAACTTAGTACAAAACCTTGGTCTAACTAGTTAGGATCCATAAGGGGTAGCTTCGGTCAGTTCCACTTAGCCAAATGCACTAGGTCGAAGTCATATCTTCCTAGACATGCGATGACTAAGCTTCCCCAACGTACTATCATCCAAAACTTCACCAGTACCGTGAGTCAAGTTAAACCTAGCCCTTTTTATTCTAATACTAATTACTCTGCCGGGTAGGTTAAGTTTGGTTACCCTATCGGGTAGATTAAGTTTAGTTACCCTATCGGGTATATTACTTTTGGAGGTGCCAGTTATTCTGGAGCATCCTCTTACATTTTTCCTTTTAACTTGTTTTATTTATTTATATATTTATTTATTTAATCATTTATTTATTAAGACAGTTTTTCTTTTTGCTCCCCCTGGATCATAGCCTCGATAAGGTCTATCAAGGTAATGTACTTGATTCTTGGGGACCCAATATTGACCAAGTCCAACTTGATTGACCAAGTTGGACTTGGGTACCCATGCTTGGACTATTTTACTATTTGGTCTGTGTACAAGTGATAAATACGATTTATACTTTTGTTTAGACTTGAATCCAATTCCGGATATGTTGTATACAACCTTTTGTTTTCCAAGAATAAAGTCCAGATTCTTGGAACCCAAAGTGAATCGTTCCAACGTGGTCTTCAAATCCTTGATCTGAAGTTTCAGGCTGGAATTCTCTTCCTCAAGCTGTTGGACTTGAGTCGAGATTCCAGTCTGAACTGATTCAGTCAAGGATTCAGAGATGGTCACTTCTTTAAGGACTGTTACCTCCTTTAGAAGCGACTTGATCCGAAGATTGGACTTAGCTAATTTTCGTAACAAATAGTTAACTAGATTATTTAACCTAGAAATACTTACAGAGGGATCGGGCCCTTCAGAAATGGATACGGATTTGTGGCTTCTGTCCGAGTCTGCTTCCGATTCGCTCTCACTCTCGGACATGTTGATTTGGTCCCGGGCCATTAGTGCTAGGAGGCTCGTTTGTTCAAGCTCATTGTCGATATCTTCTTCTGAAGATTCTTCAAAGGTTGCATTCAGCACCATCTTCTTCCTCTGCCTCTTTGCATCCTTCTGATTTGGGCAGTTGACCTCGATGTGCCCCTTCTGGCTGCACCTGTAGCAGATTACCTCGAACTTGACTTTTGAACTAGGTTGAACCTCCTTGGATTGTACTGCCTTCTTTAGGTCTCTCTTGTTGAAGTCTTTCTTCTTCTTGTAGAGCTTCTTCACAAGGTTCACGAGTTTGGTTGTCAGTTCATCGTCTTCATTGTCTGAATCGGGTTCTTCTTCCGACTCCGATTCGGTTCTTCATCGTGATCTCGGTTCGCGTGTTCTACTGGTACCTACAAGCGAAGCTACACCTTTCTCAAATGGCTATGCATTAGTCTGCTCATGTAATTCAAACTCAGAAAATAATTCATCTAATTTTATACAAGATAAATCCTTGGAAACTTTGTAAGCATCTACCATTGATGCCCACAATGTGTTCCTCGGAAAAGAATTGA